>NC_091072.1:70049318-70352348 GCF_032405125.1 Capricornis sumatraensis | reverse complement strand
TTTTTTTTTTCATGTTTATATATATATATATATTTTTATCACAAGTTGTTAAAAGCACTTTATCAACCCCAATCTCCAGATCTCCTTGACCCTATTGCTAGGATATTGACATTGGCATAATTCATTGATCTTATGTAGATTTCTCCAGTTTTTTTATACTCATTTCACTGAGTGTATTTAGTTCTGTATAGCTTTATCATGTGTAGGTTCAGGCATCTGCCACCATGGTCAGGATATAGGATGGTTTTATCACTACAGGGCCTTCCTCCTATTGTTCCATTATGTCCCTCCCACAATCCCCTTTCCCTTCCCTAGCCCTTGGCAACACAAATCTGTTCTCCTTTTATAAAATTTTGTCATGTGACATGATGTTTTTTATAAACATATCATCACACACACACACACACACTTCTCTATCACATATACTTTTTCAAAGTGCTCTCACAACCTTCTGCAGGGTAACAGGGAAGGCTTTCCTATTTCAGGCCAGAAAGCTTATTCAGAGATGTTAAATGACTTAATGAAGGTCACATGCATATCAATACATTCGGAACTGGGACTCAAAGATGACATTCCGTCCTGGACGTTTGCTACCTGCCCCGACTGCCTCTTCATCTGGGAAGACTTAGTTGTTAGAATCCAGAGAACCTAGAATGAGGAAAATAGAAGAGGGTGAGGACATGTGGCCTTGACCACCTTAACAAAAGCTGACTGTCTAGAGGTGAAGGACGGCTGAGTTCACAGGACCCGTCAGCGTTTAATGGCACCCCACTCCAGTACTCTTGCCTGGAGAATCCCAGGGATGGGGGAGCCTGGTGGGCTGCCGTCTATGGGATCGCACAGAGTTGGACACGACTGAAGTGACTTAGCAGCAGCAGCAGCAGCAGCATTTTAGGCAGTTTCCTTCCTCAGCCAGGAGGGTCTCTGACCTCTTACAGTCTGGGACTCAGTCCATGATGAACTGCTTTCTATGCTCAGATCCCCAGCTCACTTTAGGCCTAAAAGGAACTGCGGAATGAATATCAAGAAGAAATTCTGACCCCGATTGCTTTGTCTTGCAGGCAGAGAGTAGGTTCTAGCCTCAGCATTTTCATTAGTGCAGTGTTTTCATTAAAAACTCCATTAACTTGTTTGCGATAATTCTATCTCTAATGAGACAGAATTAGCTCTCCCACCAGACCTGGGGGTGAGATGCTTGCAGGGGAGCCCCTGTTCCTCTGGGCAGTAGAGACAGTGTTTCCCTCACCACGCTGTTCAGTTGGCTGAGTGGGTGAGGGTAGCCTTCATGTGCAGGGGATGGGGGTGGGGGGACACAACTGGGCCTGGCCAAGGGGGCCTCACCATTTGGCACTTGGCCTGGGAGGAAAAGAACACCCGTGGTTTAACCATGGACACCGAGAGGGGAAGGAGGTCCCCGCTAGGGACAAGAGCGCCGGAACCTTAGATCCTCTTGCCTAGATCAATTCTCTTCCAACAAAGTTCGACTTTGAGAAGAAGCTGGCACATGGTTGAAGTCACTCACGTGGTTGGGGGAAGAGTGTTCTTCCAGTCCTCCGCCCCACAGGGCCTCCTGCTCCTCCTAAGTACCTGTCATCAAAGGAGACGAAGATGAGTCCCCCCTCAGCCCCCACATCTCAGTTGTCAAGTCCTCTCCCTCCCACCTGAATAGGAAAAAGGAGCAGCAGACCAGGGTGCAGGTTGAGGAAGTCAGAAGTTAACTTGAGCTGAGTTTGCAGCTCTGGAGAGATTGAGGAGCAGGCTTTTCTCTTGTCACTTTGGAGGGAGAGGATTGTGAGGCCGCCCCTTTAAATAGCATTCCTGTAGGAGGCAGATCACATCCAGCCTTCACCCGCTGCCAAAGCATCGGGGTGTTTTTTTTTTTTCCAGTCTCGATCAAACTCAGAGATTGTCGGAAGGGGTTGTGGGGTTAGGGGAGTGAGGAGGAAGGGTCTCCAAGAGGCAGGGGCAGTTTGGAAGCTGAAGAGAGAGGGATGAGTTTGGCAGAAGCCTGGGAAACCTGGGGGTGGGGAGCAAGGGGAAAGACAGGGAGAGAAGAATGGTGGTCTTTCGAGACAATGAATGAAGCAGACATATCCTGTTCTTACCTCTCTAGGGGTAGAGTAAGGCAGAAATGAGATTGGATTAAAATAAGACGGATGAGGTTGAGATGAAAACCCAGGACTGGTGGTTAAAGAAAGCAACACAGAATGGAAGAGGGTTAGGAGACTTGGCCCTGGCTTTGTTACTTACTCTCTGTGAGTAGGTGATCAGTCTGTTAATCTCCGTGGGACCACATAATTTTTCTAGGCTTAGTTTTCCCACTTAAAGAAAGTTACTGATTTTATTTTTGCGCTGGGTCTTCGTTGCTGTGTGTGGGCCCTTCTCCAGGTGCCGCAGGCCAGGGCTGCTCGCTGGGTGTGGTGCACGGGCTTCTCACTGCGGTGGCTCCTCTGTGGAGCACAGGCTCCAGGTGTGTGGGCTTCAGCAGCGGAGGCACACGGACCTAGTTGTCAGGAGGCACGTGGAATCTTCCGGGACCAGGGATCAGACCTATGTCCCCTTCATTGCCAGGTGGATTCTTAACCACTTGACCACCAGGGAAGTTCCTCCCCATGTGTTAAATAAATGGGATTAGACTAGATGGACTCTAAAGCATCTTTCATGAATAGTGTATGTGTGTGTGTGTGTATGACTTTTCCTTTTCTTAAAATAGGTTAGAAGTTGGGGGCCTGGGAAGGCAGAGGTGAAATATGTCACCATGTTAAGAAACATTGAGGGCAAAAAAGAAGAAACATTGACAGATCCCTCTCTTAATGGAAGCCTCTTTCCCACCTCTTCTGGTTGAAACATCTGCCCAGTTTGGGAAGCTCCTTAGCTCTAACCCTAATTTCCTACTCAGAGCTCTTTCGCTCTAATTTTATTTCACGGTTCTTTTTCAGCCCATTCTTTCTCAGTTGATACGAAAGAAGGTGATTGCCCTCAAATTTTGAGGACCGAATTGTGAAGGAATCTGGTCCACATCTTAGATGTACACGTGTTTTGGTTAGGACAGTTCCACTGGCCAGGGCAGGAAATGGTGTGTGCTAGAGTTATATGGACTGAACTGAACTGAACTGAAAGTTATATGGACAGAGCGGCTGAAGTCCAGTGTTCTCTCTGGTTTTGTCTCCCTCTCTGGCTCGCTGTCACCTTCAGCCCCTGTACTTCCAGGAAGCTGATTCTGCTGATACTTCTGTGTCCTGTCAGATCTGAAGGCCTGACCTAACTTAACTGCCTGAAAAGCAATCCTTCTATGTCGAGAATCTTCACCCAGTCCACTTTACTTCTGTTCTTTTCTCTCCCATTGCTTGGGAAGGAGGGAGCTGACACTTGATATTTAGGAGGGAGTCCATACCTTCTCCTCATCACTCATCCTTCCAGCCTCCAGAGTTCTTGAAATTAAAGCTCACATTCTTTAATTAGTTAGTGGATCATGGATTAGTTAGTGAATACACATGCACTTTCTGTTCACAAAAGATTTCCGCCAATGCGAGAGAAGGTGGCCATTAAGGAGGAGACTTTAAAGGAATCCTAACTTCCTGCCAGAGTCCTAGGTAGGACTCGCTTTGATGAAAGAGTCGTTGCCCTGCTACAAGTCTTTAGTTCAGATTCCAGAGCATTCATTCTACAGATGTTTTAAGCAGCTAAAATGTTTTGTGTTGGGTCTTGAGCCATTGGGTTTCTTTCAGAGAAGACAGAATAAAAGGAAAGGCTGCCAACTGCAGGGGCTGAGATAATATAGGAATGATTTCCTGGCCCTTACGGAGTTACCTATAATCAGGTCAAGACATGGTGCTGCCCGCTCTGGTGGATTCTCTCTGGAAAGCGTTGGGCTTAGGAGAAACTACCCCCTGCCCGAGGCACCAGAGAGAAGGCCACAGGCTGGAGAAGTGTCAGGAAGACCAGCTCAGGGAACTGGGGAGAGGAATGGGTGACCGTGGCCACAGAGAGCAGACGCTGTACTTTTCTGTTCAAAGGCAGGAGCACACGTGTGAGGGTCTCGCCTGGGGCTGGATTCTGGGGGTAGGCGGCTTCACTCAGCGAGTGTCAGGACTCCTCCCGACCTCTCCCTCACGCCTGGGACGCACCGGCGGCTAGGCACGCGGGGATACGTGAAACGACAGGCACACACACAGAAACTCAAAACACACTCCCAGGGAGCCCACACCACCGCCCACAGCGAAGTCCTGCCGCCCGCCGCCTGCGCTGCGCTCTGTCAACACGCACTCATATCCACCCGCGCGAGGCGCACGCAGCCTCCCGCACCCGGCGCCTGGGTGCGTGCGCTCGCCCTTGGGCGCTGCCGTCTCCCTGTGCCCCCGGCTGCCAGGCGTTCCTCCGGGAGGGGGAGGAGAGGCTGCGAGGAGTGAGAGACGAGCCGGCAGGCCGAGAAGGGAGGGGGAGAGAGGGAGGGGAAGCCGGCCCGGGGAGGAGGAGAGAAGCGAGGAGGCGGCTCCGGCAGCGCGCGGCGGCGGCGCGGAGAGCTCGGACTGGGAGCCCAGAGCTCGGCTGGGCAGCGGGAGAGGAGGAGCCGCAGGAACTGCAGCTCTGCGGTCTTGGGCCGAGCCTTAGAGACCCCGGCCTGGCTGGTCCCTGCCAGCCGCAGGTGGGAAGGGGCTGGGCTGGGGGGCCCGGGTCTGCCAGCTGGGGGCTGAGCTAAGCCGCGGTGCTGTCTCCTCCCTCGGTTCCGTAGACGGAGGCTGAGCATGGAGCTGTCCCCCCGCAGCCCTCCCGAGATGCTAGAGTCGGACTGCCCTTCACCCCTGGAGCTGAAGTCAGCCCCCAGCAAGAAGATGTGGATTAAGCTCCGGTCTCTGTGAGTCTCCGGGCCAGGGGGGGAAGGGATCTCAGGGAGCCTGAAAGAGGGGGGGTGTAGCTGGAGCCGGGCCGGTGGATTCTCTGGGGCACACATGTTGGCAGGTGCGAGGACATAAGCTGCCCGGACACGCGTGGCCAGGCCACATGTGCAAGGCATGTGCACAGCAAGCCGGCCGCTTGGAGCGGGTTTAGGAGTTGCAGAGCTAACGAGGTGCCTGCAGACCCCCGGGTGACACATGCCGCGCAGAGAGGCGGCACAATATTTGCGGTGTTGGCAGGGCTGCGGACGGGCAGCTTTCAGGAGGTGCCAGGCTGACTCACACGTATCCATGTGCAGGGTTGGGTAGATGTGAGGCACATCACATGTGTGTGCATGAGTGTCCCAGGGTCACAGAGAGGTCTGTAGAGTGACTGCACACAGATGCAGGTCCAGTGCATGGGGATACTTGTGCCAACCTGTGGGTCATACGAATCTTGGCTGGGATTGGTGGTTTCTGCCTCCTGCATCCTACAGAGGGTGGGTGGGTGGGGGGGTTGCCCCGTTCCTGAGCTGTTCATCTCTCTTGGGGCCTGGAAACACACTCTGCATATTAATGATGGGGGACCCACCTAGGATCTAGAGAAGGGGGCAACCCTGTCCTGGGAGAGAGGGTGCAGAGCCCCAGCCTGGGAGCTGGGGTGGTGGTGAGGGGAGATTGGCTGACTGGGACAATAACTGTCAAAGCCTTTTTGTCACTGTAGGGTCTCCCAAGGATCTCCAAGCACATCGAGGCATCTTTTCTTATTTTTGCAGGAAGAGGGCATGTGGAGAGGAATAAATGGGAAAGGGAAAGATTCAGGTGTCCCATACTCCAGTTCTAGGGAAGGAGAGGAAGTTTTCTTCCTGCTTATCAGAGAAGAAGAGGATTGGTTCAAAGACAAGCCATGTACCATGTTTATCTCTCTGTCAGCTGCCACCCGATAATCTCTGCAGTCTGTTGATCCTTAACCAGAAAACAAGAGAAAGTGCTGCTCTCCCTGCTATGACTCCCCATGGCCCTAGGAGAGAGGCTGCAGATGTTTGGTGAGGAAATACAGGGAACACAGCCTCAACACGCAGTTGCTCCCCAATATTCTCAATTGTGAGCACTGAAGCTTTTCATTTCTAGGTTCCGGCAGAGGGAGAGATGGGGATAGAATATGGATAGATGCTTATAATTGTGTTGTTTTAAAAATACTTCACCTGTGGCGATAAGATGATGCCTTTATGTTGGGCTGGTGGGTCTGATTTACATACCAGCTGCTTAGAAAGGCCTTAGGGAGAATGGAGGCACATTGGGCAACAAGGCTTGGAATCCAAATGTGCTTCTTGGTCCCCTCCTTTGCTGCCTCTGGCCAGGGCAACTTGCAGGCTCCATGAATCCTTGGAATGAGGTTCTGGGATGAAGAAATGGAAAATCGGGTTGAATCAATTTTTGTTGGGAGGAGCACCCGGGTGATTCTTGATAGAAAACCCTGCTTTGTTGATGGTAACGAAGCTGGCAAGAAGGGTAGGTAGGGAAGTGGTTGAAAGGCAAAGAAGGGACCTCAGGGTCTAGAAATAGGAGAACCCAAGCATCCTAGGATGCTTTCCCACAGCACGAGTGGCTCATCATATCTTTCCCTTGCCTCTGTTCCAGGTAAGGGGCCCTGCAAAAGAGGTGGGTCTACCCATTTCACTCTCTCCCACACCTTTCTAACCACGAAGCTTTTCTGGAAGCAGATTGCAGTTGCTTCCTCTAGGGTGAGAAGTGGTCTATGGCAAGAAAACAGGACCCTCAGAAGGAGGCACTGACACCCAGGGCAGGAAGGGAGTGGAGGCAGCTGCCCCTACAGAGCCTGTTAGCTGAGACATCCTTGCAGGAGATCACGGTGGACAAGGATCACTAATCTTATTGATGAGATTGTTCTGGTTTTCACTCACTTCAGCAATCTGGTCCTTAAGAGTGCCAGCTACATGTCATAACTTATCCAGAGAAGTACCATCTCCTCAATATTAATTACCAAGGATAGACTCCCAGTCTCAAAGCAGAGGAAGATCGTGATACCAAGGGAGATCTGAAGTTGATAGCTTACTGGATTTGGCCCTGTTTGAATCCTGGGGAGGCTTTGCCAGTCAGATGAAGGGAAAGCAAAGGACTGAGGATTTTTTGCTGAGTAGGAGAGGGAGACAGCTCTCAGGGTTGAGTGGTTTCTGAAGAGGTGAGCAAAGAGGGCATTTCCACCTTAAACAGAAATCGAACTCCCATCCCCATCCCAGTCATCACTTGTACCCAAAAAGGCCCAGATGGGAAGGGGCTATGGAGTCTGGAAGCAGGGAGATGGGCATGGTTATCTCAGGACTAGATGCTGAACGGGCTTCCCTGGTGTCTCAGACAGTAAAGAATTTGCCTGCAGTGCAGGAGATTCCAGGTTCGATTCCTGGATTCGGAAGATCCCCTGGAGAAGGGAATGACAACTCACTCCAGTATTCTTGCCTGGAGAATCCCATGGATAGAGGAGCCTGGCAGACTGCAGTCCACGGGGTCGCACAGAGTCAAATGAAGACAGATGGAATATATATATTCTGCTGCTTAACATGTCCTATCTCCTCCATCCCAACTACCCTTTTAATTTCTAATCTGGGACACTGAGGGTCTCTTCAGGAAAACTGGGCCTGATATTTTTTCTTCTGGTTAAAAAAGCCCATATGAGTATAATTGTGCAGGGCAATTTCTTCTTGGGAAGGGTATCCAGGAATTCTATTTTCCATACTAGCACTCTGCCAAAGATAAATTCAGAATCTGGAGCATATTAGCTGTTGGATTTCACCTCTACCTAGGGGAAATTTTCCTAACTAAGCCGATTCGTAAGCTGAGGCACGAGAGACACTGAGCGAGGCACTTCAGGGAAAATGGGTTAAACAGGACAAATTTCAGCATCTCTAACATTGAGATGAAGGACTGGGCTAGTCTGCCCACTCTTCTCTGAGACCAGAGAGCCTTGAGGAATGTGGGGGAGGGCCAGTAGAAATGGAAAGGTTTTTCAGTGTCTTGCAAAACAAGAAAAACTATGAGTGGAGATCGGTTTGCCATCCTTAGCTCATTCATTCATCCAACAGCTCTTAATCGAGTGCCTCCTGTGGGGCAGGTGAGGTGCTGGATGCCGGGGATACGGTAGAGGGCAAAATGGACCCAGTCCCTGATTCTGTGGAGCTTGTCATATGGTTCAACTCCATCACAGAGAGTGGAGAGTAAGGGAGGCCCCCTGCTCCTTGTTTTATGATACCCACCCAACTGGTAAAATTCAACCATTCTGGTTTCTGCTTTATCGCTTACTTTGGAGGGGGGTATACACAGTACAAGGACATATATGAATTCTCTCTCTCCCTCTCAGGATAGTACAAGCCTCACTCTCTTCTCTTTGCTCCAGTTTCTTTTGAAATTTTACAGACAAAACTTCCCTCTTCCTTGGGATAGTATAAAACAATCCCCTTCTCTTTTCCTTTCTCCACATGGTGCTCGCTCAGGCTTCCATGGTTTAGACTCAATGTCCTAAGCTATGGTTCAAGGTCATTTCAGGGGAGCTGGAGCAAGGACACAGTCGGGGATTATTTTTACCCATCTTTGTTGCATCGGAATCTAGTGTGCTACCCAGAACATAATAGGCACTCAATAATTGCTCTTAATTAAAGGAATGAACACGTGAATGAATGAGTATACCTGTATATGTCACAGAGCCCAGTTCCGTCTCTGATTCTGTGGTGCGTGTGTTCCTGTGTCCAGTGGGGGAGGGGAGTAGGCATGGGAATTGGAGAAAAGGAGAGGTTGTTTTTGTTATTGTTTTTAGAGGGTGATGCTCAAAAGTGGTGGGGTTTGAGAACCTCCGAACAGAGCCTGGAACTGAAGGAGTTACAGAAACAATCTGGGTATGTGAACAAGATGTATCAGAATGAAACTGTGAATGCCTGACATGTATACTTATGTATCTGGTGTATCTAGGTAAAGGCTGATGTGTCTGACAAGGACAGCCGGTGACGTCAGAGCTCCATAATGATGCCTCTTTGTTTGTATGTTTAGAAACAATATGTGTGAAAATAAATATGCACTTACCTGAATACCCGACATTGCCCTATGTATGAATGAGATGATGTATTTGTGTATGTGAGTGTGTCTAGGTAATGGAATGGTATGTATGTGTGATCTGCGCATGTGTCTGTGACACGCTCAGGTTTTTGGACAATCCCGGGGAGAGCAAATGCGCAGGAGAAAGCAGCCGAAGGGCCGGAGGACGCCTCACTGGCGTCTTCTAGCTTTTGCCCCCGTTTTGGGTGTGCCCCACGGAACGAGCTTCTGTGGCTCCTTTTGTGCTGCTCTCCTTCTTTCTCTGCACATGGCTGTGGAGCTGCCATGAAGACTGCGGGATAAACGGTGGCTCCTTGGGCCTCTGGAGAAGGAGCATCATTTCTCTGAGGCCTTGGTGGGAATGGCTTTTAGTTCCTTCCTCCCTGGATCGCCCCTTCCTCCTTTATTTCCAACCCTGGCAAAGGGAATCCCTCCTCCCTGGGTTTTATATCCCCTCTCCCATCAGAGGTTTCTATTTCCCCCGTCAACTTTGTCTTGAATGAGGCATCTCTTGATGGTTGAGTGTGGAAAATTCCTGCAGTAAGCTGAGGGGGATGTGCAGAGAGAAGGGGAATTCAAATTCCGAGCAGTGGAAGAACTTCACAAACCTCTGGTCAGAATAGGTGGCTTCAGGGGAGAGACCAGGGAGGCAGGGCGGTGACGGTGGAGGGGCAGAGGGAATATTGGGAGACTTGAGTTCCTGTTCCCCCTCTGCCAAAGGCTAGCTGCATGATCTTGAAGTCACATAGTCTCTCTGCGTCCCTGTTCTTTATTTGGTATCATCCATGTGAAAGTGGTTTTTAAATGATAAACTCTGATGCTGTTTCAGCCTGGGAGAGCTTGCTGGGTGAAGAGGCAGCAGAATAGTAATAAATGGGCAGTCATTGGTTTGGATGATGAGAAAAATCAAGATTCAAGAGGCAGGAATATGAATGAGATAGTAGGTTTGAGTCCTGGTGTCTGAGGCCTGATTTGGAAGAGTCTTGGTGATGAGTGGTTGATGAGAAGGTGAGGCAGGTGACTGAGCTTAGAGAATAGGAGGCTGGGTGGGCTAGGAGGAGGGCTGTCCCACAAAAGGCGTGGTCTTCTAAGGTCAAAAGAAAAGATGACAGACTTACTCTCTATCATCTTTTTTTTCAGCTGGGCAAACTAGAAGTGGATGGAGCAATTGCCCTTGTAAGATGTAGCGGGTGCAGGGCGCCTAGGGACTGCTGTTGGTGAGTGCCAAAAGCACTAGGGAAACTCCCCTCTGGCATTTATCCTAAGTCTCTAGGCCTGGGGTGATATGATCAGCTATGACACATGCTATTTTAAAGAATCTGTGTAGTCCCTTAGAACCCAACTACCACTCTGCTTGCCCTGGAGGCTGGTTAAAAAGACCATGGAGATCCCACATTTGAGGCTGCAGTTAGCGCTTTTGCCAGGAGGAGGGTGCAGTAGGTTGGGGATGAAGCTGGAATTGGAAGGCTAGGTGAGAGACCCAGGGGGAGGGAAGCGTGGATGTCTCCAGACCCCTTCCACTTGCCCCCCTGTACAGGGAGCTCCTGAAGTCAATGCAAGCCAGGGGTTCTCTCACATCTTCCCCTCTTATTTTTCATACACCCCCATCAGACTGGGACAGAGGAACTAAGAAACTCAAGAGAGATCTTTCCTCTTATTGTGGCTTTAAAGGGATCATCAAGGACTTGTTTTCAGCTTTTCTGCTCCCTCTGTTTTCCTCTTTGATTTTTCCTGCATCTTTTCCTCTGCCCTTTCCCGCCTTTGTTTCCATCTCTCTCTGGCTTCTTTTTCTCTGCCGGGCACTATGGTGCTCTCCTCTCGTGTCCCTCTTCCTCTCTCTCCCTATTCCCTTCGGCTTACCCCCTCATTCTGGCCTTCCGTGCTCCTAGTCCCCACTCACCCTGGCCAGGAGTCTGGAAATATCCCTGCCCACCCCGGGGGTGGGGCTTCTCCAGGCCCAGGTGTCCTTGTGATGGTTCAGGGCAAGTTTGCTGTAGGCACACTTTGAGGCCACCTTAGGAGTCCAGCCTCAACTCCTGTATTCTACAAGGCCTTTCTTTTGCCTTCTCAGTGACCTCATCCTCCCAGCTCCTCTAGGGAGAAAGCCAGGTAATTGCCTTTGAGTCTCAGGGGACTGATTTTCACAGGTACAGAAGTTGAGTAGCTATTTTCCAGCTGTCCCCAGGACAGCAGCAGGGAAAGAGGGACAGAACCAGGGCAGCAGGTGGGCTGCAGGTGAGACCACTGGGAGACTGGAAGTTGTTAGATAATGAGATTGTCCCCTAAAGGAGGAAGACTTAATGGGGAGAGAATCCTGGGAATAGTGAGTGAGGCCAAGAGGAGACTTCAGGGGGAAGAAAGGCTACTCAGAAGGGAAAAGTAGAAAAGTGAGTTGTGACCCGCCCGTTGCAGGGAGGTCCCTAGTGCCAGAGCCCTCGCCCTTCTGTCCCCCACGTCCCCAGTCCTACAGAGGCTCCTCTCCCCTCAGCATCTTCTACTACATCTTCTCCCTGTCTGGGAAGAAAAGAGCAGGTTAGGATATAACTTCAGCATCCCAGACCTGGCAGAAGTCCACTGAGGGAGCTGGGATGGGGTTTTGATGGCTAAGCAGGTGTGGTGGGGAAAAGGGCATATCCAGGGAGAGGCCTGGGGGCTCAGGGCTGGGAGGAAAGCTGCAAAGCGGGTGCTCAGGTGGTACCATGTTGGATTCAGCCAAGTCCCCAGGTCAGTTGATTCCACAGCTGCAAGGAGAAGTCAGACTTGCCAATAATTACAGTGGCTGCAGTGGGATGATTAGGCAGCCAGCTGGTGTTGGCACCGTTTAGGCTGAGAAGGGAGCTTGCCTTCCAGGGGGGCTTAATGATTCTCTGGCAGGCAGGACCTGGGGGCCAGAGAAGCTTCTTTCCTTCCTATTCCTTGGCTTCTCTGCTTCTCTGTTCATCAGCTCTTGTACATCTAACTTGGCACCATCCTCCTAGTTCTCGCCTCTGTGCCCACCTTGTTTGGAAACTTGTCGGGCTGAGTGAGCACGCATGCTGACAGTGTTGCCAGGCTCCCTAAACCCCAGCCTCCTGTCTACAAGCAGTAGCTTTAGCAACCCCAGTCTGAGAGAACTATAATAAATCAAATTGCACCAGACTCATCCCAAACACTTCTTTGTCCTGACTGTTCTCTTCCTTTATATTCTATGAAATGCCAAGAAAATATGCTGTTCTTTTCACTGAAGCAAGATGGACTGAAGATAGACGTGCAGGAGAACTTCCTGGAAAGTTCATGGAGGTTAGAATGTAATCTCCCTGGGATAAAGAAGAAAGCCACACTGTTCCTTTAAAGCATCAGTTTCGGGCTAAGTTGGGTGAAGCAGTGAGCCAGTCAAAAAAGATAAACTCCTACTCAGGCACCCTATTTTCCTAGGGTCTCCAACCCAGGCACTGACTCTGAGAACCATAACTTGTTACAGAGAGGGAAACTGATGCCCAGAAATAGTTGGTGAAGTAGGGGCAGAGCTGGGACCAGACTCAAATCCTGCTGATCCACAATTCAGAGCTACTCCCATAGCACTGGCAGTCAGTCCCTTGCCAAGCTTCCAACTCACTCTCCCATCTCAGGCCACCTTCAACATCTGTTAGGTTCCCCAGAAGCAGGGCATCTGCTGGGAACATCTGTTGGGATGTGGTTCGGAGGGCTGGTGGGGTGGTCCATGTGGAGGTGGTTAATGAGCAGAATTAAATCGTGCAGGGAGGGAGAAGAGGTGTGGCCAAGTGAACCAGAGCCAGAGTTCTGAGCTGGGTTCAAAGTTCAGAGTTCTGAGTCTTCCCCTCACCTTCCTGCCCACCTTCCTATTTTCCTCCCTCTTTCAGGGGCTGAAGCCGGAGGGAGAGGTGACTCATTTGTGTACTGGGCAGGGAGCTGGGATGTCTGGGTTCTTATTATTCTGGGCTAAGGCTCTAGCTACTTAAGATTACCCACTTCCTCACTGATCTGAGCTGCACTGGGCTGTTGCTAGGAACACCTGTTAGAAACGGTTCTAGGCAGGAGGCAGAGGAGGAGTTAGCTGCATACACACTCCCTTCCCTCTTCCTCAGTGTTTCCCAAACATTCTTCTGCAGCACTTTTCAAATCTCCTTTCCTGTCCCTTTCTCCTGCCCCACCCCCCCATCTTGCTCCACTTGCCAGGTTTCTCTCCTTCCCCCACTACCCACCCCCCTTCCCAGGTGCTGCCCATCCGCTCTCCACCCTTCTTCCGTCCAGCTCCTCTGCCCAGTGCCTAGAGAGCTCGCACCACTGCTGCCGTGTCCACCTGAGGATTGCTGCCTCCAAGGATGGCACTCTAGCTCTGTCACTAGGGGGGCTATTTTTATCTCTGGAGCCACCTCCGCCACCGTGCCCAGCCAGCCGCCCGAACCAGGGCTGCCTATGTAGCAATGTGAAACCAGGGGTGTGGCAGTGCTTGGGAAAGGTGGGGGTCTGGCTCTTCCTGGTTTCTGGAGCTCCGTGCTCGGCATGTCCCCAGTTTCTGCTTCCCTGCTCTCTGTGGAATAAGGAGCCAGGGAAGAGCCCCTGACATCTGGAATGGTGGTGGTGGGGATACAGGCTTTTCTATTTCAGGGGCCCTGGGTACAAGGGTGGGCACAGGGGGCTTTGTTCATGGAGCACTTGTAATGAACCTTTGCTGAATTAACAAAAACAAAAACTAAATGGTACTCTTTCGCATTCACCCATCACTTTACAGTTCCCCAAATGCTCTTGTATGATCCCTTGTGAGAAGTCCATGAAGCTTGAACTTGCCCATTTTACAGACAAGGAAAATGGAGCCCAGGGTGTCTCGTTCAAGGTCATACATAGTGCTAAAAGGCAGGCAAGATCTCCTGATCTTAATTAATATCCTCTTTCTACTGGATTTAGATGATTTCCTTGATTTTTTTTTTTTTCAGTTTCTGAGATTTTTAAGCCTTTAGATCAGCCAGTTAATCCATTCCTCAACAGCCCTCCAGCCACTACCCCTTACACCCCTCTTTTCTGACCGGGGGCAGAGTCACCTATGCTTTGCTTATCCCTTATCCCAACTCCTGTTCTTCAGGGCAGGTGAGGAAGGGTGCGGATAGACCAAGGAGGGAGGCATGATAGTTGGGCTGCTTGCTGTTTTAAAACTACAGTTAATGGCTAGAGGAGAATTCGCTGGGGTCATCACATCTATGCTCTTGCTCTCAGTCTCTTTAACTCAGAAGTAGACTGTGGCATGTGTGTTCATGTGAGGGTGAGTGGGTATGTGTGAACCCTTTTCCCCAGGAAGGGACAGTGGTTGATCAATGTCCTTTCTAATTAGGAAGAGTTAATAACAGGCTGGTGAGACGAGCGTGGTGGGATGCCTACTGGGATGATGCAGCATGTCTGTACTTGGGGTGATGTGGTAAGCCGTTATTTGCCCAACTAGTTTTGGTTCTACTGGGCAAGGGAGCAGAGGGATGGACAAGATATCCTCTCTGGAGCTTTTCTAGTTTAAGAAATCTCTACCTTCCAGTAGGAGGGTTGGGGTTAGTGCCTACTTGGCTTGGGGGCTAGGCCTGGAGTCAGGTGAGGAGGGGACACTGCCCTGAGTTGGTGTTTGCTGGTGTACCATCTGCGGCCACTCCCACCCCGTCTCTATCTACAGAGCAGGCCGAATGACTTGTCTCATCCCCGAGGGGCAGTTCCAGGTCTCTGACTCCAGGACTAGTCCTTTCTCTCTAAAAACACTTGCTTCATGGCTACCAAGAGTTTACACAACCTTGTAGACATTTAACCTTCGTTCCTCTTTGCTGCTGAAGCCGACTTCCACTCGTCCCAGTAATCCCCCAAACTTCATTTGGTTATAATCCTTCAAGGCTATAGCACAGTGACAGGGTATTTTAGTTTCTCCCTGCTTTTGGTGGGTAGGGGTGCAGTGGACGATGAAGCAAGACTTCCCATCATAAAATCCTGCCTCTTAGCCCGTTTCTTTTCTCTTTCTTCTGTCATACTCATCCCCTCTAGTCGCTTTTACTCACCCCTACATCAACCCTAGACCGTCGATGAAGGAGATTGTAGTTGCGCGGAACCCTCTTCACCAGCTGCGCTAGGCTTCTCCCGGGCTCTCCTAGGCCCCGCCCAGCCCCTCCGCTGACCAATCGCAGCCCCCATGCGCTTGTATTGGTGACGTCACCCCATAGCCAATCGGGAGGCGGGCTGGGGCTGTTTGCGCACATCCACCCCGCACCGCAGAGGCCGGGTTCTTCCCTTGCTAGAACCTGAGCGGGAGCAAAGCCTGGAAGAGAGAGAGGGGGCCTTGGTCCCGCAGGCTCTTCGTGGGCTATCCCGTCATTCTGCCTCTGGGCTGCAAAGACCTCTCTCCAGTCAGTTCACGGTTATTTCCCAGTCCCCGTTTGACAGATGAGAAAACTGGGGCTGGGAGTATTCAACTCTCCTAGCCTCTCGGTTTCTTTTCGATGAGCAAGTCCTGACTTTCAGTCACTGCTTGGGTGGGGGCTTTCCTCCTTGTTGAGCGGGTCTCTGGGTAAGGATACCCGGAAGCGTAACTTCAGCAGGCCCCCTTTCTGCAGTTTCTAGTTCTCTTCCTGTCTTGCTTCCGTCCTTGCAGGTGGGTTAAAGCTCATTTTGAAGAGTGGCCCCGGAAAAAAGACCCTGAGAGGGAGCCAAATCTGCTTTCGCCTAGCTGGGGCGCTCTTGGAGGGCTCCTTCCACCCCACTGCAGACTTCCCCTTCAGGACGAAGCCAGGATGGCTCCCTGTCCCTGTCCCCTTAAGCCTCCTGCTAACCCTTCCCGTCCCCGAAAGAGGAGCCCCACCTCCTCAGAGCAAGGGGCTGGCTTATGCTATTTCTGTCCTTTCTGGGATTCTTCTGAGAACAGACTCTTGTTTTCAGTCCGATTCAGATGTGAAACTTTTCCCGCGGCCTCTCACCCAGTTGTGGGCTGGGTCTCTGCCTCATCACTCGTTCCGGCTAGGCTCCTCCTGTTCCCCTCCCCTAAATTCTCTCTGTTCAGTCAGTAAGTCACTTTTGCTGAGACCTAGAGAAGGAAGTCAGGGGCCTAAAAGGGAACCACTCCCCTCAGGGGCCCAGGGGCCTGGGGGGCAGCGTTTTGATACTCTGGAGTAGAGAACTTTGATTCCCATGGCCAGCCCTGTTCCTGTGCAGAGGAGTCACCTCCAGGGTCCTATCCTCAGGTAGGCTCCAGGGAGGAAGGGAGAGGGGAGAAGGCGGACCGGAGGACAGGCTGCTGTGGGTCTACTACTTGTAGTTTGGTAGAAGAGCAGGATCAAGACTTGACAGTCCCATATGGGTGTGTGTGTGTGTGTGTGTGTGTGTGTGTGTGTGTGATTAAGCAGTGGCAGGTGACTTAGCAGTATTTTCCCTCTTTCTCTCCCTCCTGAACCCCAGCATTCTTAAGACCTCACATTCCTCCAATATCTCCTCATCTCATCTTAAAAACACAAAAGGGAGATAGGATTCTTCTTTCAACTCCCAGTCCCTTAGCTTGAGGCTACTCTGTCCTAAGCTCTCTACTTACAGTGATCCTTCAGGGAGTGTGGGTGCCAGAAGTAGTGGGAAGGGGCTTTGGAAATCACCAGAGCATCTGATGGGGGCTGGAGAGCTGCACTTGTCTGGGGCATTGGGATTATTACTGCCCAGAAGCTACCTTTTCCAGCTGGCTACCTAGAGCTTGGGAGAGACTGAGGCCTCCAGGGGTCAGGCCCTGAGACTTTCCCGTGGTGTGGGGAAGGTAAAGGAGGAAGAAGTGGAGATGGTGAACCAGCGCTAGGAGTGGAGTGGGAGGACTCTTGGGAAGGGAGCTTCCAGTTTTCCTTAGGTCTGGATGAGGACTGGACAGGGGTCAGCATCCTACCCATCCAAGCAGACGAATGGCGAGGTGAGGACTTTGGGTGGGTCTGGGGAGATCCTAATTCTAAAGGGCGTCAGAATCCGAGAGGCCCCCCACCAGGCCAGGAAGTGTCGTGGGGAAGGTTATGTAACTCCAAGAGGGGGAAATTTAGCACCTGGATCCTTCCAGCTGCCCGAGTCCAGGCCCCCTCCTTGGACACCCCGCTTGTCAAATTTATTCTTTAATCTTTCTTTCCGTCCCTCCCCTCTCCTTCTGGTATCTGGATCATGTTGGGTTCAGATTTCAACAGGAGCTGTAAAAGAACTTCTGGACAAGATCGAGAGGTGGAGGCGGGAGGAACTTGGGGGGAGGGCTGTGTTGAAAGCCAGCCTACAACCACGCTCTTCTCCCTAGGCTGAGATCTCAATTGTGAGCACTGGCAGATAGCCCCCCACCTGATTAATCTGCCCCCTTTCCCTTTTATTTTGTTCAATGAACATTTACTGAGCACATGCTGTGTGCTCTGAGCACAGCTGCCAGGACAGACAAGTCATCATGAGTGCGATCAAGACACCCCCAGTTTCCTGTGAGTCTGATGGTGTTCACAGACAACATCATCCCATGAAGGACAGATGCCTGACACTGAAGGAGCTATGATGCAGTGGCGTCCTTCCTCACTTTTGGTGTTTGGGGCACAGTTAGGCTCCAGTAGAATGAGTGTTAGGCTGGCCAACCTGATTGAGATAGACAAGCTGTGTGACCCTAGACGAATCATATAACCATCCCCGTAAGGTGATTGTGGTATGTAATTATAAAGGAGAGATCATGGTCATTATCATCCTCTCATTTCCTCTGCTAGAGGGCTTCCTAATTACCAGCCTCCATCCAAATTAGGCTCACCATTCTTCACCTGGACTTGGGATCAAGAAGGCAGGTGCTTGCTGGATTCGAAGGGAGTGAGGTGTGAGCTGGGTAGGGCAGGCATGATGCTGGTCAGTTAATTTTAATACACATCATGTTTGTAGAGCCTCAGTGTATATGCCAGGCCTTTTGCATGAGTTATTGCGTTTAATTCTCATATTAACAGCTCTTCCCAGGTGGCTTCCCGGATAGCTCTGTGGTAAAGAATCTGCCTGCCAAAGCAGGAGGTGCGTGGATCCTTGGATCGGGAAGTTCCCCTGGAGAAGGAAATAGCACCCACTCCAGTATTCTTGCCTGGAAAATCCCATGGACAGAGGACTTGGCAGGCTTTGGTCCATGGGGTTGCAAAAGAATCAGACAAGACTGAGCTACTAAGCAGCAGCTCTTAGGGGGGACGGGGGGCGGGGTTAGTGCTGCCCATGTGACACCACAGGTAGTTTATTATAAACCTCATTATTTTACAGATGAAGGAATTGAAGGTTGAAAATAAAGATTCTCAAACTTTAGGGTGAGTTAGAATTATCTGGGATGTGTGTTAAAAACACAGATCCTTGGACCCAAACCTTAGAAAATCTGGTGAAGTAGGTGTGTGGGGAGACCCAGAATAAAATTTTTCACCAGTATCCCAGGTGATTCCGATGCCGGTGGTCCATAGGCCACACTTTGGTAGACACTGGTGAAGAAGTGACTTGGCCAGGGCTCATATCGAGGAAGTGAGAAGTTTGAATGGGGGGTTTCTACCTCCCAGAGCTGTGCTGGGATCCTGCGTTTCTGCATTGGAAGTAGGGTTGCACAGCCTTCCCCCCCTCCCTCCCTCTAGGCCCATTGTGAGGATAAAAGGAGATAATGTAGGAGAAAGCAGTTTTTAAAATGTAGAGCTGGCAGCATTGTTAAGAGATTATGCGAATACATGCAAATGAGCACCCGTGGGCTTGGCTGCTCACTTTGGGAGCCTGTGCTAGGATGTGTGTTTCCCAGGGTGGCTCCAGAAAGAAGGCAGAACTTGGGTGGTGGGCATTGACCCCTAGTGGGCAGAGTTTTCCGTTGTAAAAAAAGGCTGATTGAAGTGGAAGATTAGGGCTGGGATGGGAAAAGATCGGAGCAGGGGCCTTTCCTTCTTCCTGGGTTGTGTCCCCAGACTCTGGCCATGGGGACTGACCGGGAGAGGGCAGCCCCAGCTTGTGCCTGGGCCCTAGAGACAGCGGTACCTCTTTGCTGTGTGATCCCTGGTCGGCTCTCAGTCGCCACTTTCCAGCTTATTGGCTGGAAAGCCTTTATGTTGTCAGCCTCTGCGCCTCCTCCCTAGTGAAGCCTGGGCTGGAGCTGGGCTGTACGGAACCAGGGCTCTTCCTCATGGAACTGCCTGCTCTTTTCACGTGGAGAAGGCGCAGCAGGGAGGCTGGGGGTGCAGTTTGAGGATAACCCACTGAGGAGGCTGCAGCCTTCCTCCAGCTTCTTTCCCCGCCATTTTCCCTCTTTCCTTTCTGCCTCATCTGCAATTCAGACCTGTCTTTGGCCAGGACTGCTGGTCCCTGGGGTGAGAGTTGGCCGGTGATGCTTCCTGGGGCTGGCTATTTTGGGCACCCCTATTCCAAAGCTGCTGAGACCCCAGGATTCTAGAGCTGCTTCTGTTCAGGAATGCCATTGTTCTCCCTCCCGCAGCATCCCTGGGAATCGATGCTAATTTCAGCCTCTGGTCCCTGACTCATACTCTTCTCCCTGACTCATAGGGTGACCTTGGGTTTCTGAAGCCCCTCTCAGTGGGGAATTGTGCTGGCCACTGTTTCACCTCACCTTGCTTTTAGGTGGGGTGGGGCAGAGCTGGGAGAAGGAGCCAGAGGGGGATGTTTCATCGCTTTCTTTAAAATCACCACCTAAAGTCAGAGAGCTTTGTGTACCTATGACTGCCTGGGCTGGTCTCAGGTAGTCATAAAGCAGACTTTTAAGAAACCACCCGGTTAATCCCTGAATTCGTGAATGCAAAATATGAGGGATGGTCCCTTCAGGCAAAGCATCCAGTAAGTGAGACCCCTGACCCACCCTCACCACTTTGGCTCTGGGGGAAGCTGCCTCACAGCAGAGGTAGGGGAAGGGTACAGTCGCTCTTTGCCAGAGGCTGTCTCTGGAGTGACACCAGGGAGGCAGGGGTTAATCTTGCGCTTTGTCCCGGTTGATGGATTCTGGAATCATAATCCATTAGCTCTGCCTGGATGGAGTGAGGCCAGGCGAAAGCATTCAGATTGGTCTTTGTTCTGTGTCTTCGCCATCCCTGCAAGGGACAGAGGGACTGTGGACATGTACCCCCTCCCTGCCCAAACCAAGAGACATAATGAAAGAATGCTGGGGGCCCTTTTGATGGCTGTTGTTCCCAAAGTCCTCTATCAGAGGGAAATAGGCAGTTTCATCTCTTGGTTATTCAGACTATGAAACAGATCATCCTCAAAACATCACCCCAGGGGCTTGTACCTGCCTAATTCTGCTGGGCCCCAGGCAATCTAAACAAGAGTTTTCAGGAAACACTGACTAAAGGGGAGGTGTTGAGAGGTCAAAGGTGGGTGGGGACTGTGGAAGAGCCTGGGGTTTAACTTTGGAGGGTAGATAAACTTAGTACAGGCGATGGCAATGGCCTGTGATGAAAAACATTAGCTGCTGTTATTCTGTTAGAAAGATTAATGTGCTATGGAAGGCTGTGGCTGTTTCTGGAACACGCATCCTATTAGAGGTATCCTGTTCTTTTGACAAGGTAGCGGCGCCTAAGCAGGTTCTCTGTACCCACCCCCCCCAATCCCCCCACAGGCTGCGCTACATGGTGAAGCAGTTGGAGAACGGGGAGGTAAACATTGAGGAGCTGAAGAAAAACCTGGAGTACACAGCTTCTCTGCTGGAGGCCGTCTATATAGATGAAACTCGGTGAGAGTGGTGACGCGGAGCGGCGGGGAGAAAACCCACACACAGAAGAGAAAGATGCCAGCCAGACACAGTGATCCAGGGACGGGGAGTCAGACAGAAAGCTGGGGATAGACACGCATGACAGGGCCAGAGGAGGGAGGCGGGAAGTGAGGACAGATAGCTCTGTAGGTAGGATTATCAGCAGAGATAAGGAGGCAGAGGAACAGGCGAGACTTGCAGAGAGAGACAAACACAGATTATCAGGAGGAGAAGACCTTTCCAGAGCTGGCAGGGACTTTAAAGCTCATCGCGTCCTCCCCTTCTTCCCAGGGCAGAGGCCTTCCAGACCTGCCCTGCCCGGGTCACACGTGGCTAGTGAGGCTTCAGATGTAGCAAGTGTGAGCTGAGATGTGCATGTGTATGTAGAAAAACATGCTGGATTTCAAAGACTTGGAAAAAAGAATGTAAAATGTCTCATTAATATATTATATATTGATTGCATGTTGAAATGATGGTACTTTGAGCATATTAGGTTAAAGGAAAGTTATCATTTAAGGAGATTTCACCTGTTTCTTTTTACCTTTTGAATATGGCTGCTAGAAAATTTGAGCTAGGTGGCGCTAGTGGTAAAGAACCCACCTGTCAATGCTGAAGACACAACAGACTTGGGTTCAACCCCTGGGTTGGGAAGATCTCTTGGAGGAGGGCATGGCAACCCACTCCAGTATTCTTGCCTGGAGAATCCCATGGACAGAGGAGTCTGGCGGGCTTCAGTCCATGGGGTTGCAAACAGTCAGACGTGACTAAAGCAACTTAGCACGCACACAAGCACTAGAAAACTTAGAATCACTTATATATGGCTTGCATTTTATTTCTGCTGGACAGTGATGCTGGTCTGGAGCATCCTTGACAGGTGATATCCCTGCCACTGGCTGCTTGAATGCTTCCAGAATTGGGGTGTTCACTCTCACATAGTGACTTGTTTCATCATTGGCAACATCAGATAGAGAAACAGAAGTAAAAAGGCTTAGCTAAAGAAAGACAAGGGAGGGTCAGCGAAGGGAGAAGCTGGTGTGAGAATTTCCAGGGTGTGGGGTGTGGCTGGGCTCAGGGTCTCCAGCCTGTGGAAGCACCTGCAGTCTTTCCTCAATGACTCCCCCTCTTGGGGCCTCAGGCAAATCCTGGACACGGAGGATGAGCTGCAGGAGCTGCGGTCTGACGCGGTGCCTTCGGAGGTGCGGGACTGGCTGGCTTCCACCTTCACCCAGCAGACCCGGGCCAAAGGCCGCCGAGCGGAAGAGAAGCCCAAGTTCCGGAGCATCGTGCACGCAGTGCAGGCTGGCATCTTTGTGGAGCGGTGAGGCTCGCCGCGTCCTGCCTCCCTTGGCCCCTGGCTGTGGCCCTCTTTCCCAGTGGGGGCTTCCAGCACTCCACTGTATCACCAGCCCACGTACCCCTGGCCCAGCCACCCAGCCCCGCCTGATCAGACCCCATGATCAGACCTCACTCCCAGGCTCCTTTCCTTCTTTTCCCTCAGGATGTTCCGGAGAACGTACACCTCTGTGGGCCCCACCTACTCCACTGCGGTCCTCAACTGTCTCAAGGTGATCCTGGGGAGAAGGTTGGGGGCGGTGCAGAATAGTCCTCAGGACTTTCAGACTCCTGTGGGGCGATTTTTACTTCCTTTTTAAATTGTCATTTCCTTGGTTCTCAAAACAACTTTGACCCACTTAAGAGCCAAACTCCTGACTTATTGTCACTCCCATACTGAATGATATCCGGGAAGAAAGAGGCCTGTTTACCACTTATTTTCCTGCTTCCCATGTGTCTGTAATCATTGGGAAGTCCTCCTTGAAGTCTAACTGCAGCCCTTGCTGCTGCTGGGATGTCCCTCTTGGGAGGCTCCCTGCTTAGTTCCTTGTTTCTCCATAGAACGTGGACCTTTGGTGCTTTGATGTCTTTTCCTTGAACCGGGCAGCAGATGACCACGCCCTGAGGACCATCGTTTTTGAGCTGCTGACTCGGCACAACCTCATCAGCCGCTTTAAGGTTGGGCAGCCTCCTCCCTCTGCTTCTGGGCAGGGTTCCCCACTCCCACCACCCTACTCCTACAGGCAGATTCTTCGGGCTCTCTGGCTCAGTCTCACTGTCGGGGAAGTCACCCTGTGCCCACCGCAGTCTGGCCTTTCCTCCTCTTGCTGCAGTCCCAGCCTCTGGCTTCATGTATTGCTTTCCAGGGGAAGGCTCTAGCCTGTGGCTATCCAGCCCAGGGTTCTGCCCTCTCCTTCTTTGCTCTGTCCCCTAACTTGTCCTCTCCAGCCCGGCTGCAATTCAGCCCCCTGTTTCAGCCCTCCTGCCCATGGACACTGGAGGCCTGGGGTCCAGAGGCTATCAGCTGGTGCCCTGCAGGACTAATGTGTCTCCATTTTTTTTTTTTTTTTGGCGGGGCGGGGGGTGGGGGGGGGCTCTTCTCCTCTCCCCCTCCGGCTCTGTCCAAGGAATTTTATGGAAAGGATCAGCTCTTGGCAAGGTTAGGTAGGGCTGGAGGAGGGGAGGGAGGGTGTGAACTCCATTTGCTCTTCAGCTTGGCTGGCCGGGAAGAATATGGGATTAAAATCTTCTTCAGATCCTGTGCCAGGAGAGAGCGTCTTTGGGGAACAGAGGCTGGAAAAAAATCACTTCCTTGTGGAGAAACCGCAGTTGGAGGATGAGGGGGATATTAGGTCTGCACTTGGGTGGAGTGACAGTAGACGTTAGGTCGGAGAAGAAAGTGTGTGTTTTGAGGGGGATGTATGAGTGTGCTCTCAGTCGCTCAGTTGTGTCTGACTCTTTGCGGCCCCATGGACTGTAGCCCACCATGCTCCTCCGTCCATGGAAATGTTCAGGCAAGAATACTGGAGTGGGTTGCCATGTCCCATGGAGGGGCTTGAGGGGTGGTCAAAGGAGTCCAGTAGGAAGGCCCTCCCAGAGGGCTCTGGAAGGTTCCCTGCCACCCTCTGCCTCCACCTCACCATAGCAGAGTACTGGTGTGCGAGAGCCTTTCCTTGACCCTTGACTCCTCCTTTCCCAACAGCTCTCAAGGGAGTTCCCAGAACTTTGGTAGGATGCTCTGAGATTCTCTTCAGGCCTCCCTAAGGCCTGTTCTTCTGCCGTTTCATTTTCTTCTTTGCAATCCTGCCCTCTCCAGGAGAGAGAATAACAGGGTTGTCTTTTTCCTAAGACTTTTCTCAGCTCACATTTCTCCAAACTGGCTCTCAGACTTCCTCCAGACACCAAGGAAGGATGGTTCTGGGGGACCCCAAGAGTTACTACCTCAGGTTGGGTTTGGCCCAGCTCCAAATCGCCTTGCCTCAAGGCAGTTAGAGAGAGGAGTCTTCATGCTCTAGCGTTCTTGCCCAGTAGGGACCCCAGTTGGAGCAGCTCTTTTAAGCTCCACATTCCCTTTCTGGGCACCCGGCCCCTCTCCTGCCCCTCCCCTTCCCTTCCCTTCCTCCAGGGACTCCATGGCAACGCAAAAGCAAGGGCAGTTGTCATGGAAACAGTCCTTTAAAATTCCCTGAATTTGGGGCACAGCCCTCCAGGGGTGGGGGCGGGGGATGTTAGGGTCTGACTGACTAGGGCACGGCCTCTGTGTCTCGCCACCGCTGCTTATCTCTACAGAGGGTTCCCCAAGCCCTGAACCCTGCTCTCCTCGCAGCCCCAGAGATCCAGGGACAGGTGCAGACACCAGCCTTCCCCTCTGGGGGCCTTGGGCCTTTGAAGGAGGTGAACATGCCCCAGGGCATATGCAGAGACCTAGACAGGATTGAGCCTGATAGAGCTCTGGCTCCTGGCGCTTGCAAGCGTGCGTGCGCATGTGTGTGTGTGTGTGTTTGGTGGACAGAGGGTGGGGGAAGGCTTCTCAGAGGTAGGGGTGATCTACCTTGGCTAGAGGGTCCTCTCCGGGCCTTCTTATTCTTTCCCCTGCTTCTGAGCCCCTCTCCATGGTATTGGTTTGGGGATGGGGTGGGGTGATTGGAAGGTAGGAGGGAAATTTTCTTTCCTCTTCTTAAAAATCTCCAGGGGAATAATAATAATTACTCTTGGGAGAGCACTTGCTAAGTACCTTGTATTGTACTTATCTCATTAAATTCAAGGTAGGTGGTAGTATCTTCACTCTTCCATTAAGCATCAGAGGCACAGGGAGGCACGTGGCTTGCCCAAGGTCACGCAGCCAGCGGGTGTGGAGCCAGGGTGCGCGCCCGGTTCACTGCAGGGCCAGTGCTCCCCTAGCCCTGCCGTCTCTTCATGAAAGGGCCTCACTGACCTCTGTCCGCGGTGGCCTGCCATTTGCACATCCTCCACAAATCTCAGTTGCCCCTCTCCCACTGCAGATTCCCACTGTGTTTTTGATGACTTTCCTGGATGCCTTGGAGACAGGCTATGGGAAGTACAAGAACCCTTACCACAACCAGATCCACGCAGCTGACGTCACCCAGACGGTCCACTGCTTCTTGCTCCGCACAGGGATGGTGGTAGGTGCCCTGCAGGTCACGCTTCTGGGATTCAGGGTCTTATGGCTGCAGAATCGGGGAGTCCAGCCTACAGTCGATACGCTCATTTCCTTTTTTCTCTCTTCGGGTCCTCTTCTTTGGCATCCTAAAGTCTTTACAGAGTCAGGTTGGACTTATTCACTCTAGAGAATTCCTGGGTGGACCGTAACTTCCTGGGCAGCGCTGGGGCTGTGTGGCCAGATGCAGAGGGAATATTGTTAGTAGGGATGGAAGAGGGTCTTTGGCTGTTCTGGGAGCTGAGAAACCTGACTGCATTTAGCCCAAGAGCTGGACATGAAGAATGGACGGGCTGGGGTGAGCGGTCCAGTCTGTGTGTGGAGGTCTTTGGGCGGCCGACAGGGGTCAGCCCCCTCTCATCGTCTGTCTCTCTCTCCCAGCACTGCCTGTCGGAGATTGAGGTCCTGGCCATCATCTTTGCTGCAGCCATCCATGACTACGAGCACACTGGCACCACCAACAGCTTCCACATCCAGACCAAGTGAGGGGTGGGGATGTGGCGGGGTGGGGGAGGGTGGGCAGCGGTGGCCGGCAGAGGGCTGGGCCTGGTGACCTTGTGCCTTGCAGGTCGGAGTGTGCCATCTTGTACAACGACCGCTCAGTGCTGGAGAATCACCATATCAGCTCTGTTTTCCGAATGATGCAGGACGACGAGATGAACATCTTCATCAACCTCACCAAGGATGAGTTTGTGTGAGCAGAAGCCAGGCGTGGGCATCCCTGGAGACCCCCCCACCCCAGCCCCCTCTTCCTGCTCCCTAGGCCTCCTGTCTAGCAGTGCTGATCACTCCTCGGGTTCTGTCCCTTCAGAGAGCTGCGGGCTCTGGTCATCGAGATGGTGTTGGCCACAGACATGTCCTGCCATTTCCAGCAAGTGAAGTCCATGAAGACAGCCTTGCAGCAGCTGGAGAGGTGGCCTCTGGTGGGGTGTGGCTGGGGAGAGGCCAGAGTTGGGGGGCTGTGAATTGGAGGGCATCCATAGGGCAGTGAGTGTGCCAAGTCTTTACCAGGATGTAGAAACTCTCCTGGCTCCAGGTGTCTGAGGGTATCTGGTGTATGTGACGGATGTACGCACCTGGCCTTGGGTTTGTGGACGGCTCAGGCAGCTGGACTACTGGAGAGTGTTTGAGTTGAGGGTCTGAGATTGGTGTCCTCAGGGAAGCTTCAGGACAGGCATACTCTAGAATGTAATGGAAAAGTGTGAGAAGTGAAAATGATATGCCCCCCTCCACAACAGCTCACTGCCAGCCCCCGCTCTAACAGGGCTACTGGGAGAGTTGTGTGAGGTTAAAAAAAAAAACACAGAACAAATGTCATAATTACATCTAATGTTGCTTAAAAGTGGGTGGGAGTATATAAATGTAAGAGAGAACAGACTGTGTTTGTGTGTGTCCTGAAGGTGTGTGTTAATGTACGGTGTCTGTGTGTGGGAGAGTGGGCAGGGTCAGAGCGTGTCATTGTTGGCGAATCATAATAATAATTATTATTATAATAATTATAGCTAACATCTACCAAGCACTTATTAGGTGCCAGACACTATTCTAAATACCTATATGTTGTATGTCATTTAATTCTCAGAACAACTCTCTGTGGCAGATCCTGTTTTGATTCCTACTTAGAACTGGGAAAAATGAAATATGGAAATTGCTGCACATCACACAGCCAGTGTGTGAAACGTATAGTGAGGATTCGATTCTGGGCCCTCTGATTCTGAGAGCTTGGGGTGTTTCCTATACATATGTAAGTGTGTGTGTGTGTGTATCTCATCTCAGAGGGTATTTGACATTAGATCTGAGAGAGAGAGTGTGATGGGAAGTTAGGAATGGTCCAGGCTTCCTTTTCCTAAACGATCAGTCTCCCTTCCCTTGCCGCCTGCCCCGACAGGATCGACAAGTCCAAGGCCCTCTCTCTGCTGCTTCATGCTGCTGACATCAGCCACCCCACCAAGCAGTGGTCGGTTCACAGCCGCTGGACCAAGGCCCTCATGGAGGAATTCTTCCGCCAGGTAGGGGGCATCTTTGCCCGCCCCTGTCCACGGGGCCTTCTCTCCCCCATGTTTTCCAAGTTCCCCGTTGCTCCTCCAGCTCCTTGTTCAGCTGCCTGCAGCTGCCAACCTGATCCCAGACCCATGGGATAGAATGTCATCTCCGAAAAGCTTAACAGTCATTGCTGGCAGTGGTATTTGCATGCGGCTCATTTCCAGGTCAAAGGCACAGAGCCCCCTCTTCTCCCCGGCAGCCCCTCTACCCGCAGCTGCACCCCACCGGGTAGACTGAAATAAGTCCCCGCCCTGTCTGCTCCCCCAGGGTGACAAGGAGGCCGAGCTGGGCCTGCCCTTTTCTCCGCTCTGTGACCGCACTTCCACCCTCGTGGCGCAGTCCCAGATTGGTGAGTGTCCCTTCCTGCAGGGAGGAGAGGGTTGGGAAAAGTCAAGGATGCTGGCTGGGCCAGGTCAGACGGCTCCCAGTCCCCATTCCTGTCAAGGCAAGCCGCTTTGCTGGAGCGTGGAGGGCCGGGGTGGAGTTCTCTGGGGTCACATACATCATCACAAAGGTTGCCCCCACTGGGAACTCTTGAGCCCCAGGTGACTGTTCCGTGCAGCTGGGGGCACCGGCGTGCCGGCCAAGTCCTCTGCGCAGCCCCCCAGGTCAGCCTTGTCCGTGTGTTATCTGCACTGCAGGCTTCATCGACTTCATTGTGGAGCCCACGTTCTCTGTGCTTACTGATGTGGCTGAGAAGAGTGTCCAGCCCACCGGGGACGATGACTCCAAGTCTAAAAACCAGCCCAGGTGAGTGAGGGTGGCTGGGGTGACCTGAGGGCCCACAGAGAGAACTGACTGGTGGGGGAGGTGGAGAAACAGTGACTCCTCTGTTGTGGGCCACACGTGGGGGCGAAAGGATGTGGGCAGAGGGTGTGGCCTGCACCCGCGCCCCCTCCACCATATTTTAACCTCTCCTATTAGCTGTCTTTTCTGCCTTTTTGGCTAATGCTGTTTTCATTTTCCTTCTAGTAGAAGGCAAGGTATGGAGAGGGGTGGGAACTGGGAGGTACTTAGCCGAGGGAAAAGAGAAGGATGAAGCTTCCATCCCCTCTACTCTTGAGGGCTGGGAAGACCATCCTGGGGTGGGCGGGGTCTCACCTCCACAATGTGGGCGGGTCCTGCTTATAGCTTCCAGTGGCGCCAGCCTTCTCTGGATGTAGAAGTGGGAGACCCCAACCCTGATGTGGTCAGCTTCCGCTCCACCTGGACCAAATACATTCAGGAGAACAAGCAGAAATGGAAGGAACGGGCGGCAAGCGGTGGGTCCACTGGGAGGATAAGGCCTTGTCGGGAGGGCGGCTGATGGAGCGACCGTGCTGTGCCTAGTCGCTCAGTCTTTGCGACCCCGTGGACTGTAGCCCGCCAGGCTCCTCTGTCCATGGGGATTCTCCAGGAAGGAGTACTGGAGTGGGTTGCTATGCCCTCCTTCAGGGTATCTTCCCAAGCCAGGGATCGAACCCAGATCTCCCGCGTTGCAGGCGGATTCTTTACCACCTGAGCCACCCACCAGGGAAGCCAAAGCAGCAGTAGGCCCATTTTCCCGAAACCCCTTAAGCAGCCCTGTGTCCGACGCCTTCCCCGGGTTGGGAAAAGGGATCAGGCACAGGCTGACCCACCTGGAATGTTCTAGAATGGGGGCTGGAGAAAGATAGGGACAGCAGTTATTCCACCGCCCGAGGGGCCCCGTGCACACTGGCGGCCTGCCAGTGGTGCCCTGAGGCTGTGGTAACCAGGTGGCCCTGGCTGAGGCATCTCTTCCTTAACGTGGGGGCTGAGGGCTGTGCACTTTAGCAAGGCTGGGGAGCCTCTCTCCAGGTGGGCACAGGTGAATGTAGCTCAGCTTGAGGGAAGGGGGTGTGTGTGAGAATCACTCCCTTCTCGCCACATATTCCTTGGGTTTGGGGAAAACATCCTGCTCAGTCTGGTCCCAGCTTCCTTCCCGCTCTCCTGCAGGCATCACCAACCAGATGTCCATTGACGAGCTGTCCCCCTGTGAGGAAGAGACCCCAGCCTCCCCTGCCGAAGACGAGCACAACCAGAACGGGAATCTGGACTAGCGGGGCCTGGCCCAGGTGGGCCTCTGGCGGTGGGCGGGCAGGAGGGCGAGGCGGGCGTCCGACAGGCCTCTTGGAAGGGGCATCTCTGGGCTTCAGCAGAGGCGAGGTTCTCCCTCGCTCCTTCCAGGTGGGAACCTGGAGGAAGTGAACACAAAGGCCCAAGCCGGGGCCTAGGTGGGACACAGGGGTGTCCTGCTTCTTGGTCCAGGCCCTCCAGGAAGAGAGGGGGCAGCTCCCCAGTTCGGGGTGGGGCTGAGCAGCTCTGAGTGAGGGCCAGGGGAGGCACAGCCAGGCCCCAGGCTCCGGAGCTCAGCAGGGCATGACTTCATCCCAGCACCCCCCGTGCCCTTCTTCTGCAGGACATTTTTTGTGCAGCTGTACCGGGCGCTGATTGGGGGCGGGCCTGAAGGTAAGGCAGGCTGGAGATGAAGGCAGAGATCAGAGCACTGAGGTCTTCTTTTCCCTTAGGTCCTCACTGAGTCCAGGGTGTTCGATGTCATCAGCACCATCCGTCGGGACTGGCTCCCCCATATGCTCCGAGGGAGCGTGGACGCCGAGGAACAGAAAACCCACCCGAAGGATGAATGCGAGAGATTGTGGGGTTCGGGGAAGGGCCCCTCCCCACCCGACACCCATTGGGGCGCACTCTACTCTCCCGGTGGCAAGACTGGGAAACTTCGGGCTCCCAATGGTCACTGTGTCCATCCCCCTCCCTCTGGACTCTCCCCGTGGCCAGATGACTGGTTGGAGGGGAGCTTCCTGGAGGTTTCCCAGGGCTTGGGGGGAGGGTCAGAGATGCCAGCCCCCTGGGCCCTCCCCCATCCTTTTTGCCTCCAAGTTTCTAAGCAATACATTTTGGGGGGTTCCTCAGCCCCCTACCCCAGATCTTAGCTGGCAGGTCTGGGTTCCCCTTTTCCTCCCCTGGGAGGGGCTGGAACAGGATAGGAAGCTGGGGGTTTTCAGAGCTCTGCACAGGGAGGGGCGTGGGCTCCTTCAGGGCCTGGCACCTTTCTAGGGCCTGGGAATGGGGGCATCCTCTGTACCCCAGACCTGCACTGCTTCACCCCCACCCCCGCCCAGACTCTGCAGTCTTCCCTCCCTCCCATTCTGGAATGGTGACGGGGAGGAGGAGCCAGAGAGGGGGCTGAGTGGGGGGGTCCTCAAGGACCTGTCACCTGCCCTGGCCGAGTCCTGAACCCGTCGCCTCCTTCCCCTCCCCTGGGGCCGGGAGGCTCCCATCCGACCAATGTCTGTAAAGTGCTTTGAGGTCTCCCCAGCAGAGCACCTTCAGGATGCATCCTAGAGCACAGGCGGGAGAGCTGGGTTGGGGTCAAGGGCGCATGGGGAGGGTGAGGCATCCTCAGCAGTCCTGCGTTGCTGACAGAGAGGGTCCCGCCCTTCCAGCCCCGGCCCAGGAGGCCCCTTCCTGGGGCAAGTGGGCAGTGGCGGGTGGAAAGCAGCCGGCAGCCCAGCCAGGCCCCCGCCCCTTCCTCTCCTCAGGCTCCTCTGGCCCCGCTCTGTCCCAGGAAAGGCCCAAGTCCAGTGACTGCCCTCCTCCTTCCTTGTAAATACCAGACGTGCATTTGTACAGTGGGCCCTGTGCGTGTGAAGTCGTAGCCACGGTCTTTGAGACCTGCCACCTGCCACTCGTTCCTCCTGCCCCACCCAGAGAGGGGTAGAGACGCATGTGACTGACCCCTGTCCTCGGTCTCTCGGAACCCTGCTATAGCCAGAGGTCAATAAAGAAGGGAGACCAGGCCTGGCTGTGTGTGTTGTTTGCCGGGTGAAAGTGCACTGGGCGTCTTCACGTGCAAAGTCTCTTCAAGCGGACAAAACCCTGGTGCTGTGTGTGCCCTGTTATATACGGAGGCCAGAGAGGGGAGGTTCTGCCCGAGGGTGCGCAGCAGGGCTGGCAGAAGGGACCTTCCACTTCTGAAGTGCTTTTTATTCTCTCCAGCATACCACTTCTTCTAAAGAGGGGTGAATCTTGCCTTCCCTCCACTGCCTGAAAAAATCAGAAGCGGTGGGCAGGAGAGGCCTGGCTGTGGTGTCTGAGAAAGGTTATTCATCTCTGCTCAGCTTCTGTCGTTTACCCTGGCCCCTCAGTTCCAAGGACAAGGGGAGAGGTGACCTTTCCAGTTCCCAGCAAGCGCCTCTTCGTGAATGGCTCCCGTGGCCTCAATCTAGCTTGGCTAACAGGTTGGAATCTGGGTGGTGGTCTCCTCCCAGCTGCAGAGCTTGGGAATCACCAAGTCTCAGAGGGCAGGCAAGGAGGCATTGAAGCAACACACCCTCTTTCCCAAGGGCCAAGGGCCAGGGTGCAGTTCCTGGCTTTGTCCAGCAGAGGGCGCGCACAGCACCATCACAGCTGGCCAGGCCTTAGGGTTCCAAGGCCTCTCTTCTCCCAGCCAAGTAAGGGTAGGGCTGGAGAAAAACACCTCCCTTCTCAAGGCTCCTGCCCAGCTTCCCTTTTCCCTCCTTCCTGGAGGCAGTTGGGCAGAAGGGAGGGGGCTGCAGAGAAGGCAGGACAAGAGGGGAGAGAGAAAAGATTCTTCAAGTTGGGAAAGAAGGAAAATGTCAAGGACTTAACACCAAATTTATCACTTTTTAAAAACAAGAGATTTTTCCCCCAAAGTGAGGAAACAAGAAACAAATCCAGTGTCCATGCATTCTCAACTGCGGTCTTGATTCCAAGACGCCTCCTCACTCTCAGACCTGTTGCAAGGGAAGCGGGTAGGAAGAGAAAGTGAGTGAGAGGCCTGAGGTCCTACGGTCCCCTCCCCCGCTGGTGTGCCCAGCCATCCCGCTAGTCAGGCATCTAAGTGTAGCGTCCCATACCAGTCACTGGCCCCTCGTCCTGTCTACACAGTGGAGGGGAGACTGTCAAATCAGAGCTCATGAGGTCATTTCATCCATGTCTCCACTCCAGGCAAGACCACATGGAACGATCTTGGAGCGGTCATCCAGCCTGGACAGATGAGGCTCTCCCTTTGGGTTCCAAATGCCCTTTATCAGAAAATCCATGGTCTACTTCCATCATCGATTCCAGGAGCCAGAAGTCCTCAGACGAGTCTAACCTCAGTGCCCCCTGCTGCAGCTGAATCCCATTTCTCTTTATCCACCAGGTGTACGTGCTCAGCCGCGTCTGACTCTTTGTGACCCCATGGACGGTAGCCCACCAGGCTCTTCCGTCTATGAAATTTCCCAGGCAAGAATACTGGAGTGGGTTGCCATTTCCTCCTCCAGGGGAAATATAACCCTGGACCCATTGATCTAACCTGCGTCTCTTGCCTCTCCTAAGCACTGGCAGGCCGAGTTTTTACCACCGAGCCACCTGGGAAGCATATTTGTCCATAAGGAGAGATGCAAATCCTCCAGCCACAGAGGACAGCTTTTCAGAGGCTGAAGTTGGTCCTTTGTTCCCTTTCCCTGACTCTAGATCTCAGCCCTTGCCCTCCTCACACAGCCTGCTCCCCTGCAGACTGGGCACGCAGCCCGGGGGTCTTACCGCGTTGGCTCCCTGGGAATCCAGCGGTGGTCATTGGGTTGAGGGCCCCTCTGTGCTGGGTTTCTCACTGCCCCTCTCCTGAGTGTTAGGGATGGACTCTGCAGGCTCTGAGGAGGGAGAGCAGGTGGCAGCAGGGAGAGCTAGAGTTCACCAGGGCTTGGAGAGAGGGAGCTGCTTCTGCTTACCCCATCCCATACTCCAACACCCTTGAGAGGAGCCCAAGGCCAGCTGAGGGCAAGGGGGCAAGACCCACAGGGTTTTCTCTGGTCTCAATGACTACTTAGGTTCACTAGCTTTTTGAAGTCTGCAATCAGGAAAAAAAAAAAACCACCTCTAAAAAAAGCTTAAAAATTTGGGTATGATCTCAATGTGTGGCTAAACCTGACCTGAACAGACAGGAAGCTTTTGATAGCGTATGTATCCCACTTAGTGTGCCCAATCATTTCCCTGCAGAAATATTCATGTGTTTGACTACAGGGGGACTCTGTTGCGAGTATGATGGAACACACAGTATATATTCCGTTGTCACCTTGGTAAAGCTGGAAAAACTCTGACTTCTGACCCACGTCTGGGATAAGGACCCGTGGACATGCAGCTTCCATTTCTTGCGTGCTTTCTGTGGGTTCGCTGGCGAGCTAAGGACCAGTCTCATTTAATTTTCACAAACAACCCAATGCAATAGGCGCCATCATTATCACTTAGCTGACTGAGGTTAAGTAAGTAGCTCAAGGCCTCGGGGCTGGTGTAGTGGCAGAGCCAGAATTCCAGCCCAGAAAGCTGCTTCCATTCTGGCAGGCACCTCCACCGCCCCCCCCCACCATATATCAGGGAGCTGGGAAGTCCAAGTGGGAGGGGATGGTGTCATTTAGTAAGGAAAGGTGAAGAGATGCAAACACATGCTGGTTATGCAAAGGATCCATATTCTCAGGACAGTTTCTGGCTACTGCTAGGCCCCTCCCCATAGCCAATAAGGCTGGCCTCCCCTGGGCTGGTCCCTCCCCAGCCTGAACGCACTGTATGTTTTCCCAGAGGTGCCCGGTCGTGACTCTGCTGCTGTGTCTGTGATCCCGGGTGGGCAGGACTCCTGGGTCCCTGTGCTCTCAGCGGCTCCTTCAGGCTCCTCTCCCGGCTCCTGTTGCCCCAGGTGATGTTCAACCATCATCTGGAGCTCTGGGGGCGAAGAGAAAGGGGGAGAACATTGGACGAGACTGCCCTGTCTCCTCTGTGGACCCTCAGCTTCAACAGCTCCACTAGAGGGCCAGTGCCCACTGCCTGTGTGATCTGACTTTCCTGATCAAGGAAGGACATTCATTGGCCAATAAAAAGGGACTGAAGCTAGACAATAAAACATACTTTCTTCAAAGCTGAGAGAGGGGAAGGGGAGAGCCTTTAAGAACAAAAGATCCTCCTGACTTGCTGGGATACCTATTCTCCCTTGTGGGCAGGAGAAAAGACTCCATTTAGATTCAAGAAAAATTTGAGTACCTTCTCTGTGCAGTGCACTGTGCTAGGTGACTTCACATACTTTATTTAACGGCCAAAGTGAGGTAGTATCCAGGGGCCCTGGAGGTTAAGCGGGTTCTCCCAGGCTATCCAGCTAGTCAGTGGCAGAGCTGGAATGCAACACCTCCCCACCCCGCCTCCCCCCTCAGGCTCCAGCAACTCTCCTTTTGCAAAGGCAGGTTTAATGATTTCCCAAGGATTCCTTCCAAAGGGATGCCGTCCTGGCTACTGCTCAGCATCAGGTGTGGCGGGGAAGGGTTTTCCCAACCTTTCATTGTGGGTGTGGTCCTCGTCGCCTTCTTCCGTTGCCGTGGAGACATGGACAAAGTGGGCTGTGAAGGGCACAGGGCACAGGTGGGCGCCCACCCTTTTCGCCCTCCCCTCCGCCTTGCCATGCTTGTAGATGGGGGCTGGGGAGGCGTAGGCTTCAGAAAGTAAGGGGAAGGAAACTCTTGCTTCCCCAGCCCCTACCCTGCCCATGATGGTGAGCAAGACGGCTGTGTCGGGAGAATGCAGGGAACTGCGCGTGCACCTCCACTCAAGAAGAACACGTGAAGGGCACAAGCAGGAGGGAAACAAAAGGTCCTGCAGGTGGGGGCAGTGGCTGGAGGTATAACCCTCTAATAAGTCTGGGGGTTCTCTGCACTGGGCTGAGCAGGAGGGGCCAGCTCACCTTGAGAAGTGGGTTGGGGATCCGGTCTTCATCTACCTCTGAGGGAAGGAGAGAGAGGAGAACGTGATGGGGATGGGAGGTCCAGAGGGGCCCTGGGCAGTCTGACTTCTCAAGGGGAGGAGCCCCTGCAATCACCTCCCTTGTGATTGGTCCCTCACATCTGCCCCGAGGAAGCTGGTCCTGACGGGCTGCCCTGGCCTCCTCCCTCCAGCCCCATCCTGCTCTGCTGGTTGGCTTTATCTCCTGCTTCTAGTCTGGTCCTTGTCTCTGTAGTTAGCCTGCACCTACATCCTTGCCTCAAACCTGGAGGTTCCTGAAGGCAGGCTTTGTGGTCCTTCTGCTCTTTTCCTCCCGAAATATCCATCTCTGCCTCCTTCCAGCCATTCTCCCTACCCTGGATCAAGAATTGGACCGAGCAGAGGAGAGAACGGCAAACTTGTCCTGTACAGGACAATCCTTTTAAGTAGTTGGAGGGAAGTTGGAGGCTCAGGTATCCGGATTGCCAGTCGGGCTTCTTAGCATCACCATCTCTCTTCCACTCTCCCGCCAGTGCCCCTGACATTCTCTGAGACCTTGCTATCTCTCCAGACCTTGATGGGGATGCTGGTGACCAGAATGCCAGCTGCTCCCTAAGCTGTTTCTAACCTTCCCCTTCCCCTCTGGGGGCTGTGAAAATAGCTGATGGAGGCGGTCCCTCCCCCTCACAGCTGTCACCGCCTCTGGGGATGGGGGCAGTGGCCTCTCAGTTGCTGGAGAAACCTGGAAGGCTGTTGCCGCAGCAACCAGCACTCCACTGACCACCCCAACTGCTGGGGGGCTTAGGAACCAAGTGGTCTCCTGCTCGGTCTTTCCAAGGCAAAGAAAACCCTCCTGCTAATCCAGCTGCTACTTTCGTGCCTCTGGGACCGAGCAGACCTCCGGCTCCTCAGACCTGCCCTGCTATCTATCTAGCACCCGCCTTCTCTCACTGGGACCAAGCTGTCTTCAGCAGCCCCCACTCCCTTTAGTGACCATCCTGGGGTTTACCTGGGGATGACTGGTCACTGGTCAGCACGAGGGTGGCAGGGGTGGGGCGGCGCCTCCGGATCTGAGGGAAGAGGTCAAGTACATGTGGAAGCATCATGGCCCCACGCACACTCAGCAACAGAATCCACACCACCCACTTAGCACGCCACGTTACACTGAACCCTCGGTCCCTGGGGGACATTCTTGGGCCCTCCCTCTGCCCTGGGGACCCAGAAGACCTCCCCCACTCTTCGCTGCTCCTCCAGCCCCCTTTCTGTCTCTGCATCTCCCCAGGTCCTGGCCCAGCTCTCCATCTCAGCATCTATATCTGTGCTAATGCATTGATCTCCGGCCCATTGTCCTTCCGTCCATCCTGGATCAATGGTCAGAAATAACCCGAGAGGGAAGAAAGCCTTCCCCTCAGTGTCCCAGCCCACTCCCCAAAAGGACATGAACCTGTTGTGGGCCAGCACCAGCGGAGAGCACCCCTCCAGCCCCACCCAGCCTGGAAGGGCAGCACAGAGAAGGCAGGTCTGATCTGAATGCGCCTTCTTCTGGCCTGTGCCCCTCCCTCCCTCATCTCCTCCCTGTCTTTGGACACACACAGGAAATAACGGTCTGGAGAAATCCTTGTCGTGGTAAATATCATATGAGGAGGAGCCTGAGGCAGGACCATGGCCAGGGACTCAAGCTAAGCTGAAAAATCTTATCCTGGGCTCCCAGGTCCCAGTCTAAGAAATTAACAGCTAAGAGCTGATTGACTGCCGGGCCTCTGAGCCCCTCTTCCCCTGCCTCTCTTCTTCGGTTTTGCTGCCAATAAAGTTGGTTGTTGTCAAAGCCAGTCCAAGGACTCTTGGGACGTGTAGTTTTTCCCTTCTCTGGAGGTCTGGAAGTGAAGGGAACCTTGGGGTTGGAGTCCCTGCAACTCCCTCCAGGGCAGAGGAGGGGAGGGAAGACTAATGGGACTAGGAAAGAGGCTAAAATTATCCAGGGCTGAGAGGAGTAGGCTGAGGACACTGAATGATCACATCCCTATCTCTCTGTATCCATTATTTAGAATCATTACCGGAGTGGGGTAAAGGGGTGGGGTGGGAGTGGAAAGACGCCTGCCCTTTTCTTTGCCCAGAAAGTGGGTATCAGGTATAGCAGGGGGCAGGGTTAGTCTATTGAGGGGCTCCCCAAAGAAGAAATGGGTGTGTGGAATAGGGGTAGGTTGGGGTAGGCATTGTTTTCTCAGGACAAGCCAGCAGTGTCTGTTTGGGGTGACGTTTTAAGGTCCCTGCAATACCAGTTCTGTGTGTGTGTGTGATCGTGCACACATACAGGCATGTGCTGCAGACATTATTTGTGAGTCCACCTCTGGCTATTGCTGGAGCAAACGTGCTGGGGGCCCTCAGGTGGGCAAGTATGCTTCCTGCAAGCGGAGTAAGGCCATTCTCCTAGGAGAGAACTTGTCCGTCCTGGGGGAGGGGTGCTGAGGCAGGGAGAGGGTGTGGTGGGTGGGGGTGAGTGGGAGTTGGGAGCCTGAGAAGCACACTGCAAGTATGATGGGAAGGGCCTTGAGAGGGCAGGAGGACTCTGACCTTGGACAGGTCCCTTCCATAACCAAATCCTTGCCTTGGACAAGCTTTCTAAGCGCTCAGAGTCCTTGAGAATTTTGATGTCCTACAGGAGGAGGGAAGTTAGACTTCTGGAAGTACTCCCAGGTCCCTGAACTACTAGGAAACGAGTGTCGGTCTCTTTCATTTTCCTTGCCCCCATCACAAATTCTAGCTCTCAAGGACGCTTGGTGCCTTTGCCTCTGATTTATTTCCAAACCAGTTACGCCAAGGACCTGGTAGCTGTGGGCACCCCTCCATCCCCTGCCACTCTGTGCTCCATAACTCAGAGTTTCCAGCCCTGCCACCCTCTCAGGTCGATCTGGCTTAGGTGCTCCTGCCAAGCCTGGAGTTTTCTGCCTACACATTTGGGTAACAGCAAGAGGGGCTGAAGTTGGACTACAGGTAGGATTTCAGGCCGAGCAGACACAGATTTCTGAAGAGGAGAGAAAAGCAGGCTGAAGTTGCAGCCTCTTTTTCTCCCTGGCTTTATAGCATGGCCTCCTCCTCCCCCCTGTCCCCCAGATCTCTAGGCCAGCTGGCCTACCCCTTCCTCCTCTCAACACACACCTCCACCTGCCTCCTCTAACACCAAACAGAGGCAGGTGTCAGGCATGGGCACTGGCTGCGTCAGTGGCAGGCATTTCTGCTTGGAACCTCACCCCTAAGCCCCTGGCTCACTCACACTCTTGGGCCCCTTTCCCTGGATCTGAGGTTATTTTAGCCAGTCTCCTGCCTCCAGGCATAACAGCCTTTTCCCTGACCCCAAGGGAATGCTCCCCTTGCTCCTGGCTCTCCACACCCCTCATCCTCAGGAGGTCTGCAGTCTCCCCACCCTCCCTCCCTGCTCTCACACCTTTGAGGTCTGGAGATGTGCCTTCCACCAGGCCAGGGAGAGGGATGGAGATGCAGGTCCCTAACCCCTGCCCACACTCTGGAAAGCGAAAGTTACAGGGAGTGTACTGAACCTTCACATCCAGACCTTATTTCCCCAAACAGCTGGAGCAGCAGGAAGAACACACTCTCCAGCCCATCCCAAGAGCTCAGAGCTCAGGTGGGGAGGCCCAGCCAGAGCCCCCGCAGCTAGGTGGGGAAGCAGGGCAGAGACCTTGCGGGAAACGAATATTCTTTAGGAGCAGGGATGCCTAGGCAAACGGACAGAGAACACCAAAAGCGATGGAGCAAAGAGCAAATATTTGGCAAATGGGTGGTAGTAGCCACCACGGGTGGTCACTGTCTCCACACACATGCTCACTCTCCCTGACACACACAGTTGCTCACACACTCTCATACACTGCCGCCTCTGCCAGGCTGCTCTGAGCTAAAAATAGGCCAGGACGGGAGGCTGGGCCAGGGCCCTGGACTCCCACCCCTGAGCCCAGGCCAGCACAGTGCTTCTCCGTGTCTCCGCTCAGGCTTGGACCCTAGCCCCTAGAAAGCCCCCGCCTCGGTCTCGCCAAGGCCATTTCCCATGCCCTCCCCGCCCCCCCTCTCCCCACTACCGATCCAAAGGGCAGGAGTTGCGAACAAGGACCCACGTGTCCAGACTTGCAGAGAGGGGAGCCAGCCTGCACGCAAGACCACTCCTCTCCCCAAAGCCCCAGCCCTCCCAGTTCTCCTCAACCCCTTCTCGCCCTCACTCTCTGGACTCCGGCAGGATCGCCTCCAGTTAGGAGAGGGCTTGGGGGGCTCTTTCTCCTCTTTCAACTCCCTCGGTTACCTGCCCTCTCCCTTAACCCCTCCGACACCCTTCGGCGTCCCCACCGAGCTCAGAAACTCTGGCGGGATTTGACTGGGTGGGGGATGCAAGACTGGTGAAGGGGGGGAGGGGTCATGTGCTCAGGCAAGCCCCCTCCCCCAGGGCTGCGGAAGGAAGGGAGAGACTTTCGTGGGGACCGGCTTCGAGGGCAGGCGTTCGTCCTTCTGTCCATCTCGGAGAAACACGGATGGGGAGATGGGGCTCCCACGGTGGGGGAGGGGAGAGAAGACCCCCCGCCCCAACACCGCGCTGGCCCTCGCCAGGGCGCACCGCTAAGGGAGGACTGAGCGGGGGTCTGGGGTCGCACAGTCCGGGGTCCCTCGTCCTCTGCCGGGCGAGACCCCTGCCGCCCCGCCCCGCTCCGCACCTGCTCGGCCGCCTCGGGGTCAAGGTGCGGCTCCAGAAGCGGGACGGTGAACTGGATCTTCCGGGGACTGTGGTCTTGCTCCATGGCGGGGGCGGCGGCTGCGGGCGGGCAGGCGGCGGACTCGGGGCTGGGGCGGGCGCGCTGCCTCTCCGCTCCGCTCCGGCCCGGCCCCAGCCCGGCGCGCTCGGCTCCCGGCTCCCGGCTCGGCGGGCCCGGCTCGCGGCCCAGGGGACTCCGCCGCCGCCGATTGGCTCGGCCCCCGCCCCTCCCGGCCCCCTCCGGCTCCCCCCGCCCGGAGCCTTAACCCCGTCGTGGCCGCGCCGCCGGCTGCCGGGGGTCACCGCCCCGCGGAAGGGCGAGGCGGGTGTGGCCCGGCCCGGGTCGCAGTAGACACGGCTCGGGCGGGGAATCCTGAGTTCTAGTGGGGTGGAGGGAGGTGGGGGGTGGAGGTGCGGAGCGGTCACGAAGAACTTCTCCAACCTGGGGCAAAATCGAGGGGCTGGGAAGGTGGAGGGGCGCTGCGAAAGAGGAGGCTGCACACGCGAGAGGAAGATTTCCTTTCTGATCTTAAAGGGGTCGCTTCAAAGAGAAAAGAAAGGGGATCTAGGCTTGCAGCAGGAGGGATTAAAGTTAGACCAGGAGAGGGACTTTCCATTGAAAGGAAAACGCTAGCCCGGAGGTGAAAGCTTGGAGGGGAGGTCTGGGGTCTGGGCACAGGTCTGGTTTCACTCTGTGGGGGGAGGGGGAAACGAAGATCTTAGAGGGTCCCCGGAGCCTCTGTCTTGATGGCAGTGGGTGGAGGGCTCAGGGAGCGAGGACCATCTGGGACTCAGTAGGAGGAGAAACGGGTGGGGAGCCAGGAATGCTTGTGAAATAGGTTTCTGTTTCTGCTTGCTAAATTCTGGGGTTGTAAAGCAGGTGGAAGGCCTGCCAGCGGAGAGTATTCCTTGCTGGTGGAGAGGGGCATGCCTTTGGTGGGGTAGCTTGTTTACAGATGGGTTTGGTTTCTAGTTCCACTGTTGGCAGAGTAATGAAAAGATCTGCCGTGATTGAGGAGATGGAGGTGAGACTGTGCGAAGAACTCGCTAGTTTGGTGTAGCACCAAGATGCCAATACTAGTGAGTGAGGGAGACGGAATATTCACCAGACCTGCTGGGCACTCTGCCAGGGGCTGGGGGGCCACTGGGTAGAGGGAGGAGAGGCCCTGGGCACTGGGGGCGGGGCAAGGCTGGATGATGCCTCTTTGGGGGAGGGGGAGAACTGGGCTCAGGGGGCAGGGACAGGGAACTCTGAGGGGGCGCTGAGCAGGGGCCTGAGCCAGAGATCTGTTTCTTTAACCTTAAACCGAACAACTGGCTCCTTCTGCACAGATTGATGCCTGGTCCTCTGGGGACCCTGGGATCATCCTCCCCTCTAAGGGGTCGGCCTAAATCCTCAGTTGCCTCCTCTCCCGGGCAGCCTTTCCCTGGCCTGGATTTCACATTGCCCCTTTCCCTCTTACCTCCCAAAATAACCTCTGGCCTTCCCCCTAACCGTATCCCTTTACACACCACAGGCCTGGCTCAGCTTTCTCAGGGCAAGGCTGGGGTTATAAGGGACCCAGTTGGCTGGGTCTGTCTGCTGTGAACTAACCTCTGTTTTGCTGTTGCTCCAGGAATGACCTCCTACACCCAACCTATGACTGCGTGGTCCCTTTGTGCTCTCTTTGATGTAGCAGGGCCAGCCCAGAAAACAGCTGGTTGTGAGCCCCAGATTCTCCCCTCCCCCAGTTGCTCCTCTCCTCCGCACAAGTGGCCGTGGTGGGAGTACATGTGCAGGCCCTGAAGCGAAGAGGATAGGGTAGGGTGGGAGGCACAGGGGCTCAACAGGACGCGCTCTCTGGCTTTCCTTCCACTCGCTTCTCTCCTAACCGCACATACACAGAACCGGGGCCAAAGCGTCCTTTAAATAGGTGACTTGTCCCTCCCCTCCCCTCGCCTATTCCGCCAGGACCCTGGAACCTAGAACTTGAAGTCAGGATTCCCACAGCCCTACAGAGCAGCCCAACATGTTGGGATTACAAAGAGTTGGACACGACTGAGCGACTGAACATCAAGACATCTAGGCCCTCAGATGCCCCTCACTGAGCCTTGATTTCCACACTTAAAATGGGCAGAATTTTCCCTACGATAGGATTGACTGTCATAGGAGGTAAGGTATCTAGCATGTAGGAGGCTCTGTTAACCGATAACTGCTCAGAGTCAATACCACTGAAGCAACTTCACACACACACACACACACACACACACACACACACACACACACCATTACTGTCGTGGTATCTCCTGGCAGACAGCAGAATTAGGGGAGTCACCTTTCCAGGCTCTCATAAGAAGACCCTACATACCCACCCATCACCCAATTTGTTACATGCCCTTCAAACTTGGGTTTAGTGGTGGAAATTCCTATCAAAACCTCACATCCACCCTTCGTGTTCCCTTCTCAAGCTTCAGATTCTCAGACTCCCTTCCCTGGAAGCTTCAGGTCAGGAGAGGGCCCAGAGCGCTCAGGCTTTGAAGAGATGGCTGATGGGGGTTGCGTGGGACGAGGGGTCCTGGGAGCAGCCGGTGCTGGGGTGGAGGCAGAGGAGGCGAGAGCGGGAGGGAGGAGAGGCAGCTCCCGCTTCTGGCTCCGGGAGGAGGCTGGGGATGGCGGGGGCAAGTGCTTATGGGGAGCGGGGCGGGGAGTGTGGCTGGCTGCAGCCTTGGGTGCTGGGGTTGCCACACGAGCTGGAAGGTGTCCGTCTGTGAAGGTGTTGGGTGGTGTTGTTTTGACCTTTCTAATGCCCAGAGCTGGGTGCGTGACTGTGGGTGTCTGTTGCTTGTGGGTGGAAGAAGACAACGTGTGTTGCTCGCACGCGGGGCAGGGGGTTGCCATGCCTGCTCTTGGAGCCCTTCCTAGAATGAGTGAGAGTCAGTGCCTGCCCTGTCCCAGCCCTTCCCCGCTTGCACGTGTCTGTGCAAGATGTACTTGTGTGTGTGTGCAAGCGTTCATGCCCCTGCTGCAGTCCTGGCCCACTGGAGGAGCAGTGGCTGTTCCACGTGGTGTACTTCTGGGTCCATGAAATATTTAAGGTTACAGGGATGTGGCGGCCACGCGATTACTTTGCACCTCCCACCCTTCCGACTCTCCGGAGCTGGACTCGGGCTTAATGGGGGCTGCTCTTTGTGGCTCTCAGCACTTTCTGCTTTTATTTGTCTATCTTCTTCATTCCTCACTAACCTTCTCCCATGTTAATTCACTAATCCCCACACCCAACCAGGAAGGAGGGTAGAATTATGATCTTTATTTTACTTTTCAAAAGCAAGGGCGTGTAGAGAGGTGATGCTGGGAAGGTCTATCTGGGTTGGGATTTGGGAGGTCAGAGTTCAATTCCTCCCCTTGCTTCCAACTCTCTGGGCCATCCTGGAGCAATCACTCACCCTTCTCCCCAACACATACACACACACACACACACACACACACACACACGGCTTGGTTTCCTCATCTGTAAAACGAGGAAGACCAGGTGATTGTGCAGGTTTCTTCCTGTTCTAATTTTTGTCATTCTGAGTTAGGGATGCTCCCGTCACGTGGGCGGTCTTCCCAGATAGCTCTGATGGTAAAGAATCCACCTGCAATGCGGGAAACCTGGGTTCGATCCCTGGGTTGGGAAGATCCCCTGGAGAACGACATGGCAACCCACTCCAATATTCTTGCCTGGAGAATTCCATGGACAGAGGAGCCTGGTGGGCTGCAGTCCATGGGGTTGCAAAGAGTTGGATATGACTGAGCGACCAACACATTAAAACAAGGGCTTCCCAGGTGGTGCTAATGGTGAAGAACCCACCTGCTGTTGTGGGAGACATAAGAGACACGGGTTCGATCCCTGGTGTGGAAGATCCCTTGGAGAAGGAAACGGCAACCCACTCCAGTATTCTTGCCTGGGAAACCCCGTGGACAGAGGAGCCTGGTGGGCAACAGTCCAATAGGGTTGTAAAGAGTTGGACATGACTGAAGCGACTGAACACACACACTGTCACACGGGCAGGAAGTCTCAGAATTAGGGTTAGAACCCAGGAGTTGGAGCCCTTACCTCTATCTTTGTGTCTCCCTGCTGGCCAGTGTGGCAGGGCGGAATTCCTGCCTGTTGAAAACATGATGCGTGCACACTTGCACACACTCAGCTGAGACTTTACACACCCGCAGGAGTGAGAGCTCTAGCCAAGTGGTCCCCCTGGGAAGCCATATGTTCCCACCAATTTGCTGCAGTTTCTCAAACATCTCTGGAAATTCTTTTGGAATCAGCTCAGAATGTGTGGCATCTGCTCTGTAAATCCTTACCGGGGAGCCAATCTTTCTCCTTTGGGGTGGCTCTGCTCTTCTGGAAATGAGGGAGAGTCTTTAGGGGCTGTGCCTTATGGAGAAGGAGGGGAAGCAGGTGAGGAGCAGGACTGGACCTAGAGCCGAGGTGTGGGCACCCTGTGGTGAGACTGTCTGTTCCCTGGGCTCCAAGCCCCATCTAGAAGGCATCTCCCCAAGAGAAGTTTCCAGAGCTTCTTGTGAGCCCTAGCAGCACCACTGGGGTAGATGTGTGGCCTCTTGGGGGAGGACTCAGAAGGCCCAGCCTCCCCCAGCTGCATGGGTCCTAGCTTGCCTGTGAAAAAGCCCGCCGTTGCAATTCTGCCAGGCTTGGGTGCACACCCCCTTGCAGCTGGCACTCTTGGGAATGGGGCCAGAGCTGGTGATTCAAACCGAGGGATGCTCATTTCCCAAGTGCTTTGCCTCTTCTTGAACCACAAGACTGGTCGAGATGGAAGAGACTTAAAGATCAGCCAAACCCACCCCCTTGAGCTCAAGAGGGGAAACTGAGGCCAAGAGAGAAACAGCAGCTCTCTCAGGGACTCAAACCCGAGGCCATACTTTCCCCAGATTTGAAGGCTATGGCAGGGCCACAGCCGGACCTGACACAGAGGCATGGACCCCAGGACCTCCTGAGATATGATTTAGCCCTGTGATCATCACCAGTCTAGAAGACCCAATCTCTCGCCTTCTACCTCAACTGTCTAACAGGTTGAATTTATATTTCCAACAAATTGTTTTCAGGTATTCATGTGTCCCAGGCATTGTGTTCAGTGCTGGGGATACAGTGGAGCACAAAACAAGTACAGTCTCTGTCCGCTGGCATCTTACGGCCTAGCAGGGCTCCAGGCGGAGTCGGGTGACTAAGTGATTATAAATGATAGATATTGTAAAGTGAAAGTGCAAGGATGAGGTGCAGTCGGGGAAGGAGGAAGGTCAGTGTGACCTCTGATTGCTCGGATAACAGTCTCCTGGGTTCAGATCCCAGCTCTGCCACGTTGGGCAAGATGCTGACCCTTTCTGAGCCTCGGTTTCTTCATCTGTAAATAACAGGTCTTAATGCCTCTATTATCCTAGTGATGATGGGATGAGGTGGTGTCCACAGGAGTGACTAGCTCAGTGCCTGGCACCCATCAAGCTCTTGAGAAATGAACATGAGTAGCAAGGAGGTCACCTTAGTTAGTGTTTTCTCCTTTGACTCCGGAAAAGGCAGGGATAAAGAAATGGGAGCTTCACAGGGCACCCGAAGTCGATGCTCCGTGACAACCTGGAGGGATAGGGTGGGGTGTGAGGTGAGAGGGGGATTCGGGGTGCAGGGCACACCTGTATACCTATGGCCAATTCATACTGGTGTAGGGCAAAAACCATCACAATATTGTAAAGTAATTATCCTCCAATTAAAATAAATTAAAAAAAAAGAAAAAAAAAAAGAAGTGGGGGCTTTGGGAAGGGGTCTGCAGAGCACCCTCTGCCCCTTTTTAGCCAGAGCCTGCTCTCCGCACCCTTGTCTGGTCAGCTGTTCTTGATGGCCAGCTGTGTCCTCATCAGCATGGATGATCACCCTGTCCTGCTAATTAACACCCGCCCTGTTAATGATTAAATCTAATGACTTTGACTTGGGAGTGGGATGGAAAATTCCCCAGCCACAGGACTGGACTGAGGTAGGTTACTACGAGTAGGAGGGATGGGGCGTTGTTGAGGGTGGGTGGTTGGGGAGCAGATGCCTGGTTTCTCCTGGGGCTGCTCAGCAAGAGCAGGATGGAAGGGGTCATTTGAAAGTCACAGCCCATCCTCCTCCCCCACTCCTCCCAGGCTTGGCAGAGGTCACTGGGCCCCAGCCCAAGCCTTGGCATTCTTCTTGCCAGGGGTTGGCCCTTGAATGCGGCTCCAGCCAGAAGAACAGGGGGAGACGGTGTGTTGGTTCGGGCTGCTGTCACGACATCCCACTAACTGGATGGCTTAAAACAGTAGGGATTTATTCTCTTACGGTTCTGGAGGCTAGGAGCCTGGAATCAAGGTGTCAGCTGGGCCCTGCTGCCTCTGAGGTCTCTCAGAGACAATCCTTCCTTGCCTTGCTCAGCTTCTGATGGCCACAGGCGTTCCTGAGCTGTGGCAACGTAACTCCAGTCTCTCCCTCTTCTTTACATGGCTTTCTTCCCTCCTGTACGTCTTTCTGCGTGCTCTCCTCTTCCTGTAAAGACATCAGTTGTTGGATTTAGGACCCACCCTAAATCCAGGATAATTTCCCCTCAAGATCCTTAATTAACTACATCTGCAAAGACCCTGGAGAAGGCAATGGCACCCCACTCCAGTACTCTTGCCTGGAAAATCCCATGGACAGAGGAGCCTGGTGGGCTGCAGTCCATGGGGTCGCTAAGAGTCAGACACGACTGAGCGAATTCACTTTCCCTTTTCACTTTCATGCATTGGAGAAGGAAATGGCAACCCACTCCAGTGTTCTTGCCTGGAGAATCCCAGGGACGGCAGAGCCTGGTGGGCTGCTGTCAACAGGGTCGCACAGAGTTGGACACGACTGAAGTGACTTAGCAGCAGCAGCAGCAAAGACTCTATTTCCAAATATGTTCACATTCTGAGGTTCTAAGTAGACATGAACTTTTTTGAGACTCTTCAACCCACGACAGATGGTGAGAGTGCCTGGTGGGGCAGGGAGGTGGTGAGTGCTCCAGGAGGCTGTGCTGGAGCTGGTACGGGAGATCTCTCCCCTCCCCAAGGAGGAGAGGAAGTGCTCAGGACCCATGGGTGGGGGTGGACTGGCCCTCAAGAAGCCTAGAAAGAAAGGCTACTGATGGTACAGAGACAAAGGGATGGGAGTAGGGGTGCTCTGGACTGCAGGAAAGAAGGCTGAAGGGACTTTGAAGGGGAAACCCTGGGTCCCTGTAATTTAGTCCCATTGGAGGGGAGAGTGTAACCCCATTACATTATACACTGTACATATTCTATATTACACATATTTCTGTGTATGTTATATACTATATATTGTATGAAAACCACAACTTGTCCTGTAATAAGAGAATAAAGTTGCATTTTGAATACCTGATGAGTTTGATTTCATGATGCAATCCTTTATACTTTATCGGGCTGGTGGGCAGGGAGAATTTATTTGCTTGCTCCTTGGAGAAAACCCAGGAAAGCCTTTTAACTGTTCTGCTTGCTCTCAGATAAGAGACAGGCTCAATTCAGAAATTACAATGACCACATCAATCAATATATGAACCAAAACCTGAAACTTAAGTGTTCTTTTTTCTGGCTTGCTATTCTTTTAGTCTTTTTTAAAAAATTGAAGTCCAATTGATTTACAATATTGCATTCGTTTCAGGAGTACAACATAGTGATTCAGTTTTGTTTCTTTTTTTTTGCATATTACATTGTTACAGGTTGTTACAAGATATTAGGTATGATTCTCTGTGCTATACAGTACATCTTTGTTGCTCATCTGTTTTATGTGTAGTAGTATGTATCTGTTAATCCCATACTTGTGATTTGTCCCTCTCTCCTTTCCTCTCCCCTTTGGTAACCATGAATTTGTTCTCAATGTCTATGAGTCTATTTGTTTTGCATATAGATTGATTTGATTATTTTTTAGATTCCACACGAGTGATGTCATTTAGTATTTGTCATTCTCTGACTCGTTTCACTAAGCATAATATTCTATTTACCACCTCTCTTCTGTAGCCTGCTGGGCCTTGCTTCAGCTGGCGGCTGTGAAGGGGCCAGCGGCTGGCTTCTCGGCTCCCTCCTCCCCTACCCCCACCCCCCAGCCCTGCCGGGTGCTGGTGGTGCAGAGCAGACAGGAAGGGGTAGGTGAGTCTTTACGTCCTTTGGCGCTCAGCCTCCTCCTCCCTCAGCTGGCAGTGCTCCTGCCCTTCCTCTCGGATGTTCTCTGCTGACCATTCTCGCACGGGTGCTTTCCTGGCTCCTCAGAGCTTTGCGAGCAGCCCCGTCCACCTGTATGTCCTTATCCTGGGAACTTGAGCCTCCTTCCTCAGCTGCTAAGGTCTCTGTGCCCTGAGGAAGCTGTGTTGGAAGCACCCAGCATGGATGTATGTGGACACATCTGTTTCTCTCCCAGGACCGGGAACTCGGTACTTCCCTGGCCAGGCAAACTCTGGGAGCCCAGGCTGCCACAAGGCACCAGCTTAGCTAGCCTGCTCACAGGCTGATCCCTCGTCCTTGTCTCTCCTTCTAAACTTCTGGGAAGCATCCATGCCCCAGGATACTTCCACCCCCCCCCCCCCCCACTCTAGGGGCCACATATTCTGTTGTTGGGGAAACCATGCTAGCATCCACTAGGCTTGCTGTAAGGGGGTAGGTCCCCTCCCTTTTCCTGGGAGAGAGGGGATGGGGTTCACAGCACAGCTTCCTGCATGCATTTCCTCCTTGCAAAATCCTCCCTTTGTTACTGGATGCAATGGGTCCATTGCTTGGGGTGCTTAGCCAATGAACACATCAAATACTTTTGATTAAAGCAGAAGAATTTATTACTTGTGACAGGTAAGGAGACACGGAGATAGCTCTCAAAGTGTTGTCTCCGATAACAGCAGGATCAGGGAAGTTTTAAGCTAAAATGCATGCATATTCACGAAAGGGTGAATGTGATCATCCATGTAGATGTGGAATTCCAGACATGCATGTGCAGTGTGACATGTTCAAACATAGGTTGCATGTTCAAACATGGCGGCAAATCCAGCCCTTGGAGTGGAGATTTTAGCATTAAAATGAGGCACAGGGCACTCTAGGTTGACAAAATCCAGGCAGCTCATTGAGTGAAGTCACGAGGGTCAGCCCAGGTCAGCATCCTCATTCTCTGGGCTCCAGTGAATCTGCTGGTTGAGTGGTTGAGGGGCTTTGGATCCTGCAGAACAGCTCAAGAATGTGCATCAGGTTGATCTTTACCTTTGAAACAGAACTGAGTGCCTTCATTATTGTTATTCAAAAATGTATTTATTTATTTGGCTGTGTCAGGTCTTAGTTGCACCTAGAGGGTTCTTCATGGAGGCATGCAGGATTTTCTGCTGTGGCTTCTCTCTAGTTGTGGTGCCGGGCTCAGTAACTGCCCAGCGGCATGTGAGATCTTTGTTCCCCAGCTGGGGACCAAACCCATGTCTTTTACATTGGAAGGCAGATTCTTAACCACTGGACAACCAAGGAAGTCTCTGAACTGGACGTTTTTAGACTGATTTATTATCTTTCCTATGGTTACTTCTTTTCCTGAAAATAGGTGTTTGTTTCTGCATTCTTTTTCTTTTTAAAATCATTAATTACTGAGACTTATTCTTTCCACCTGAAGACCTAGGAGGTCATAGTTCACCTTTCTGCTAAGCATCAGTAAAGAGAACACAGAAGGGTTCTAAAATGTATGCTCTGGTTCTTGAGTTTGTCTAGTGCATGTTACAATTTCTCTTATTGCCTGGTATTCTACTTCTGTAAGATATGATATATACTCTGGTTTAACCCCATCTGTTCCTGGTAGCTCAGCTGGTAAAGAATCCGCCTGCAATGCGGGAGACCTGGGTTTGATCCCTGGGTTGGGAAGATCCCCTGGAGAAGGGAATGGCTACCCACTCTGGTATTCTGGCCTGGAGAATTCCATGGACTATTCCATGTTGTCCCAAAGAGTCAGACATGACTTAATGACTTGGGCTTCTCTGGTGGCTCAGATGGTAAAGAATCAGCTTGCAATCCAGGAGACCTGGGTTCAATCCCTGGGTTGGGAAGATTCCCTGGAGGAGGGCATGGCAACCCACTCCAGTGTTCTTGTCTGGAGAATCCTCATGGATGAAGAAGCCTGGTGGGCTACAATCCATGGGGCTGCATAGAGTCAGACACGATTGAGCGACTAAGCACACACACACTTGTTAATGTCTTGCTAATACCTCCTCTCCCTAAAAGATGCCTTTTTGTATCCTTGATCCTTTTTGTAGCCTTGATCTGGGGGTCAGAAACTAGTTCTTAAACATTTCTTTTGAAATTCTTCATATGATGATTTGAAATGTCATCTATTGTATCTTGGTGCCCAGTTGAAATTCTGATTTTAGTATTCTGTTACAAAATCATTTGGGACAGTTAAGATTGTGCCTGGAGAAAGGGCCATTAGGTTTTAAATTCATACTAGCATCTTCTCTGTGTCAGGAAGGAGAGAATACCAAGCACATAGCCCTGAGGTGGAATGGTCACCAGAGAGAAGCAGATCCTGCTTCAAACCTTGTTTTGTTCCTTGGACTCATTGAGGCTGGATTCTTTCATTCAATTCCTGGAGACCAGGTGGTGCTCAGGTGCTGGGCCACGTGGAGGGGCTCACTCTTCTGGTATCTCAACTGGTTCTTCAGTGTTGGCCTTGTTTTCCGACTTTCTGCAGTCTAACCACCGTTCTTCCAGTTGAAGGATCAAAGATGTCAGTCTGCATTTGACAGCAGCATCCAGTTAGCAAACACCTGCTCTATGACGGGCCTAGTCATTAAAGCCACACTTTCTGCCCCAGAGAAGCCTAGCCAGAGCTGCAGGAGACATGATGAAATGCAAAAGAGCAGCTGCTGCTGTAGAGGCAGAAACAAGGGCTTTGTAGCAAATCCACAGACACAGAGAGTAGGCTACCTGTTGCCAGGGGTGGGGGAGGCGAAAATGGATGAAGGGGATCCAAAGGGGCCTTCTTCCAGCTGTGAGATAAACAAGTTCTGGGATGTAACATACGGCATGGTGACTACAGTTCACAATACTGCATTGTGTGTTTGCAAGTTGCTAGGAGAATTGATCTTAGATGTTCTTATCACACACACTCACATACAATTGTAGCAATGTGAGGTGATGGATGTGCTAACTAAACTTATCGTGGTACTTATTTCATTATATATATATATCTCTCAAGTCATTACATTGTACACCTTAAGTGTATACAGTGTTGTATGTCAGTTATATCTCAGTGAAGCTGGAAATAGGAAAAGTGAGGGCTTTGGGAGCACTGAGGAAGGGGACGGAGCTGGAGAAGGCTTCCCGGAGGAGGGGAAATTGGAGCTGGGTTTGTTTAAAGGTGAGTGGACCTTTAGGGTAGAAGAGGCATGAGATAAGGAGGAGCCAGACTGACAAATCCTGGGAGACAGGGGAGTTGATAGGTGATAAGGGAGGTGGGGGTAGTGGAAACTGGTGGGTCATCAGGGCTGTTTGAGGACTGAGGGGGCACTGGGGCCCAGTGGGGGACTTTTGGAAAGACTCCCATTTTCTGCTGTCACAGAAGCAGAGCTTCCCTTTTCACTCTCCAGCCTCCAGAAGAGGGTCTGAGACTAGATATTGCAAGGGTTTTATTGAACGTGGAAGTTCTCTGAGCAAATGGGGAGATGGGTGCCCTGAGCTTCTCAGAGAAGAAGCGCTTGAAGGATTTGTTGTCATCCAGCCAGGACTAAAGACGACTCTGTTAGGGATGGATGACCTTGTGTAACAGGAGAAGTGGGGGCATGGGCTTTGGATGGAGTCAGATTGGCCTTGGAACAAATCCCGATTCTTCCAATACCTGGGTGATCCTGGGCTGATTACTTCTCAAGCTTTTCCCCTAATCTCCAGAATGGGACCAATAAGTCCTCCAAGATAGGGATGCAGCAAGGATTGAATGAGATAATATACATAAAATGTTTAGCACAGTGCCTGGTAAGCATCAATAAATGGCAGCATTTATTATTAGAATGATACTTGCCTTCAGATGTTTCAAAGGTTGTCACGTGGGAACAACCAGCCTGAACTAGTGACGCTGGTGTGAAAGAAAGATTTCAGCTGGCTGGGAGGAAGACTCTCTTGTAAGCAGAGCTGCCCAAACCTGGAAGAAGCTGCATGTGTATAAGGAGATCTCAGTCTCTGGAAGTACCCAGAGGCTGTCTGGGGGCTCCTTACATTAGGCCCAGAGTTGGACCTTTAAGGACTCTTCTTTGGGATCCTAGGTTGTTCTGAAACTGTGCATTGGAGTCTATGAATGGAAGCTTCTGTGATTCCCCTTGGAGGAGAAGGGCCCCTGGGACAGGGGGAGATGGAGATGACAGTGGAGAGAACCAGTGTCTGTCCTGGTCCTAGGTCAGACACCCAGAAAGAAGCCTTAGCTTTCCTGTCTCACTGGGTGAGGGAGTGCAGGCAGGAGGCTCTGTGGAGGTTGTTCTGTCCCCACTCCTGTCTCCCCGTGATTGAGCTGCAGATTCTATGTAGGAAGTTTAGAGGGGGATGTTCTTTTTAAAGATCCTTCCCTCACCCCCTGTAAAAGAAAGTCCCGATTCTGGGGTTCCCCTACCTATACAGAGGTTTCCCTGGAGGCTCAGTGGTAAAGAATTCCCCTGCCAATGCAGGAGATGCAGGTTTGATCCCTGGGTTGGGAAGATCCCCTGGAGTAGGAAATGGTAACCCACTCCAGTATTCTTGCCTGGGAAATCCCATGAACAGAGGAGCCCGATGGGCTACAGTTCATGGGGTCACAAAGAGATGGACAAGACTTAGAGACTAAACAACAGCAACTATCTGTACATGTGTTGAGAAGCCCTTCTTAAAACGCAACCTCAGGCTTCCGTGCTGCAGAGCCTGTACATTTGATGCTGCACCTTGTTCTCTGGGAAGGTGGTCTCATATTTGCCTTAATTCTGTAGAGGCTGGGAAAGCGAGCACCGGACCTCTGAGCAAAGGCTTCTCAGCCCTTCCTGGGATCTTTCCTTCCCAACCACTCTCAGAGAGGGAGACCGTTATCTGCAGCCCTCTCCCCGTGCCTTTTCCATTAGAGGACTTTGCTCCCTTATTCCCCAGGGGATGGAATTTTGAGTGAACACTTCTAGCTTCTCTTGGTTTGTTACCTGTTCTTTCCTGGGAAAGGAGTGGCTAAATTCACCACTCATTCATCCGGTCATTCATTCATTCTGTTCACTCATGAAGTCAATTCAGCCTCATTCGTTGGACTCCAACTGTTTGCCCAGTTATTATTGTTCAAGGCACCAGGGAGAAAATGGTGAATGCTAATGGTTGACAAGTTCTCAGGGTTCATGGAGCTTACATGTTTCTGAGGTGGAAACCATATACACAAGTAAACAAGTACATAAATAATGTCAGAGCACAGTAAGTGCAATGAGGGAATAAACAGGGCTGGGTGACAGAAGTAACTGGTGGAAAGGAAGATGGGCTGGGCACTGAGTCGGGTAGCTGAGAAAGCTCTCCCTGAGAAGAGATGTTTGAGCTGAGACATGTAGGATGAGCAGGAGTCAGCAAAGCAAAGAGCAAGAAGAATGGGGTTCTAAGCAGAGGGCGCGGCCATGAGGGTGAAAGCTCTGAGCTGCAAAACACTGTGTCCCACGAAGGAGGCCAGCATGGCTGTGCAGTATGGAGTAGGAAAGTGGGGCGGGATGAGGTTCGGGGGGGGATATAGGTGGGAGCATGCAGGCCCAGGGAAAGGGTCTGGATTCTGCCTGAAAGTGCAACTGGAGAACACTTAAGGGTTTAAGCAGCAGATTGGCTGACCTGATTAGGTATATACCTTGAAAATATCACTTGTCTAAATGCTGAAGGGAGGGTGGCTCGGAAGGGGTAAGGGTGGAGGTAGAGAGGTTTAGTCAGGAGGCTGTTGCTGACATCTAAGTGATGCATCACGGTGGTGGAACTAAGGAGAAGGTGAGAGAGGGAGGAAGTCAAGATATATCCTGGAGATAGAATTCAAAGCCTTATTGATGTGAGGACTGAAGAAAAAGCACGAATCAAAACTGACTCAGGTTTTTGGCTTGAATAATTGATTATATGGAGGTTATATTTAGTGAGCTAGCAAGATGAAGTGGACAAGTATATTAAGATACTAGTTCAGATGCAGTAATAAGGTCATAATACTGCAGCTTTAACAAAAGTTAAACAGGGGTAGTGTGGTGGCTCTGCAATAGTCAAAATTCAGGCTCTTTCTGTCTCACAGCTTTTCCTTTTTTCAATTTGTCTGTACGAGGTCTTAGTTGCCGCATGCAGGTTCTTTAGTTGGGGCATGTGGGATCTAGCTCCCTGACCAGTGATCAAACCTGAGCCCCCTGCATTGGGAGTTCTGAGTCTTAACTGCTGGACTGCCAGGGAAGTCTCTACTACTATTTTTTTTTTTTTTAATGTGGCTTCTACTTAGTGGTTTATGATGGCTGCTCCAACGCCCACCCCTCATCTCATTCCAGTCATTGCGAAGCGGAGAAGAGAGAAGGGGAGGACACACTCCTCCTTTGTCAAGGACCTCGCCCATAATTGCCTTTGTCATATTTGCTTATACCCTACTGGCCACAGTCTAGTCACAGGGTCACATCTAGCTGCAAGGAAGTCTGGGAAATGTAGTCATTAGCTACATGGAAATCATGGCAGAATCAGTAGATTGGAGGTCTGGACAAGGTGAATGCACGTGGACTTCTCAGGAGGTTGTAGGTGGAGCGTGGGATTCTTGAACTGGAGATTTCTCAGAGCCTGTGAATATCTGAGATTATGTGGCAAAGGGGAAATAAGGATTTAGATGGAATTAAGGTTGATCAACTGGCTTTAAAACAGTGAAATTATCCCAGATTATCTGAGTGGATCCAGTGAAATCATAAGGCACCTTAGTGTGGAAGAGGGATTCAGAATAGAGAAACAGATTGATAGCAAAGTGAGAACTTGGCTGGATGTTGCTGGGTTTGAAAGTGAGAGAATGGGGCCATGACCCAGGGAATGTGGGTGACCCCCAGAAGCTGGACATAAAAGTGGATTCTCCCCTGGAGCCTTCAAAAAGGAATGTGGCTCTGCTGACATCTTGGTTTTAGCCTGAGTGAGACCCATCTTGCACCTCTGAACTCCAGAACTACAAGATGATAAATTTGTGTCATTTTAAGCCAGTACATTTGTGGTCATTTGTAATTAGAAAACGAATACAGCTCCCTCACACCATACACAAAAATGAACTCAAAGTGACTTAAAGGTCTAAATATATAAGATTACCCCATAAAACACCTAGAAGAGAACTCAGCAAAACTTTCTCTGACATCAATTGTACCAGTGTTTTCTCAGATCAGTCTCCCAAAGCCATAGAAGATAAATCAAAACCAAAATAAAACCAAAAACAAACACCCCAAGACCAAATGGCACCTAATCAAACTTATAAATTTTTCCACAGCAAAGGAAACCATAAACAAGATGAAAACATAACGTACAAAATGGAGAAAACATCTGCAAGTGATTGGCCGACGAAGGCTTAACTTCCAAGATATACAAACGATTCCTACAACTCAATAACAAAAACGTTCAGCAACCCAACCAGAAGATGAGCAGAAGATCTAAACAGAGATTTCTCCAAAGAAGACATACAGAAGGCCAACAGGCACATGGGAAGATGAGAACTCAGCAAAACTTTCTCTGACATCAATTGTACCAGTGTTTTCTCAGATCAGTCTCCCAAAGCCATAGAAGATAAATCAAAACCAAAATAAAACCAAAAACAAACACCCCAAGACCAAATGGCACCTAATCAAACTTATAATTTTTTCCACAGCAAAGGAAACCATAAACAAGATGAAAACATAACGTACAAAACGGAGAAAACATCTGCAAGTGATCGGCCGACGAAGGCTTAACTTCCAAGATATACAAACGATTCCTACAACTCAATAACAAAAACGTTCAGCAACCCAACCAGAAGATGAGCAGAAGATCTAAACAGAGATTTCTCCAAAGAAGACATACAGAAGGCCAACAGGCACATGGGAAGATGCTCACCATCGCTAATTATTCGAGAAATGCAAATCAAAACTACAATGAAGTATCACCTCACACCAGTCAGAATGGCCATCATCTGCAAATAACAAGTGCTGGAGAAGGTGTGACAAAAAGGGAACCCTCCTACACTGTTGGTAGGAATGTAAATTGGTGTGATCACTATGGAAAATTGCATGGAGATTCCTTGAGAAACTAAAAATAGAGCTACCATACCATCCAGCAGCCCCACTGTTAGGCATACATCCAGAGGAAACTCTAATTTGAAAAAATATATGCACCCCAGTGTTCATAACAGTGCTATTCACAATAGCCAAGACATGGAAGCAATCTAAATGTCCACCAACAGGTGAATGGATGAAGACGATGTGGTACACACACACAGCGAATATTATCCAGCCATAAAAAAGAATGAGATAATGCCAGTTCAGCAGCATGGGTGGACCTCGCGAGATAAGTCAGGAGGAGGACAAATACCATATGGTATCACTTATACGTGGAACCTGAATTAGGATATGAATGAACTTACTTACAAAGCAGAAACAGACTCACAGACACTTACGAGGAAAGTGGGTAGGGGAGGGATAAATTAGGAGTTTGGGATTAGCAGATGCATGCTATATAAAACAGATACACAACAAAGTCTACTGTATAAGGACAGGGGACTATATTCAACATCCTTTGATAAACTGTTATGGAAAGGAATATGAAAAAGAACAGATATATATGTATGTATATCAGTCAGTTCAGTTCAGTTCAGTCAGTCGTGTCTGACTCTTTGCGACCCCATGAACTACAGCACACCAGGCCTCCCTGTCCATTACCAACTCCCAGAGCCTACCCAAACTCATGTCCATTGAGTCAGTGATGCCATCCAACCATCTCATCCTCTGTCGTCCATTTCTCCTCCTGTCCTCAATCTTTCCCAACATCAAGGTCTTTTCTTTTCTTTTAAAAAAATTTTATTTATTTTAATTGGAGGTTAATTACTTTACAATATTGCAGTGGTTTTGTCATACATTAACATGAATCAGACATGGGTGTACATGTGTTCCCCATCCTGAACCCCCCTCCCACCTCCCTCCCCATCCTATCCCCCTGGGTCATCCCAGTGCACCAGCTCTGAGCACCCTGTCTCATGCATTGAACCTGGACTGGTGATCTGTTTCACATATGATAACACACATGTTTCAGTGCTGTTCTCTCAAATGAGTCAGCTCTTCACATCAGGTGGCCAAAGCACTGGAGTTTCAGCTTCATCAGTCCTTCCAATGAACACCCAGGACTGATCTTTTAGAATGGACTGGTTGGATCTCCTTGCAGTCCAAGGGACTCTCAAGAGTTTTCTCCAACACCACAGTTCAAAAGCATCAATTCTTTGGCACTCAGCCTTCTTCACAGTCCAACTCTCACATCCATACATGACAACTGGAAAAACCATAGCCTTGACTAGACGGAACTTTGTTGGCAAAGTAATGTCTCTGCTTTTGAACATGTTGTCTAGGTTGGTCATAACTTTTCTTCCAAGGAGTAAGCGTCTTTTAATTTCATGGCTGCAGTCACCATCTGCAGTGATTTTGGAGGCCCCCAAAATAAAGTGACACTGTTTCCACTGTTTCCCCATCTATTTGCCATGAAATGATGGGACTGGATGCTATGATCTTCGTTTCTGAATGTTGAGCTTTAAGCCAACTTTTTCACTCTCCTCTTTCACTTTCATCAAGAGGCTTTTTAGTTCCTCCTCACTTTCTGCCATAAGGGTGGTGTCATCTGCATATCTGAGGTTACTGATATTTCTCCCAGCAATCTTGATTTCAGCTTGTGCTTCTTCCAGCCCAGCGTTTCTCATGATGTACTCTGCATATAAGTTCAATAAGCAAGGTGACAATATACAGCCTTGACATACTCCTTTTCCTATTTGGAACCAGTCTGTTGTTCCATGTCCACTTCTAACTGTTGCTTCCTGACCTGCATACAGGTTTCTCAAGAGGCAGGTCAGGTGGTCTGGTGTTCCCATCTCTTTCAGAATTTTCCAGTTTATTGTGATCCACACAATCAAAGGCTTTGGCATAGTCAATAAAGCAGAAATAGATGTTTTTCTGGAACTCTCTTGCTTTTTCAGTGATCCAGCAGATGTTGGCAATTTAATCTCTGGTTCCTCTGCCTTTTCTTAAACTAGTTTGAACATCTGGGAGTTCACAGTTCATGTATTGCTGAAGCCTGGCTTGGAGAATTTTGAGTATTACTTTACTAGCATGTGAGATAAGTGCAATTGTGTGTTAGTTTGAGCATTCTTTGGTATTTCCTTTCTTTGGGATTGGAATGAAAACTGACCTTTTCCAGTCCTGTGGCCACTGCTGAGTTTTCCAAATTTGCTGGCATATTGAGTGCAGCACTTTCACAGCATCATCTTTCAGGATTTGAAATAGCTCAACTGGAATTCCATCACCTGCACTAGCTTTGTTCGTAGTGATGCTAAGGCCCACTTGACTTCACATTCCAGGATGTCTGGCTCTAGGTGAGTGATCACACCATCGTGATTAACTGGGTCATGAAGATCTTTTTTGTACAGTTCTGTGTATTCTTGCCACCTCTTCTTAATATCTTCTATTTCTGTCAGGTCCATACCATTTCTGTCCTTTATTGAGCTCATCTTTGGATGAAATGTTCCCTTGGGATCTCTAATTTTCTTGAAGAGATCTCTAGTCTTTCCCATTCTATTGTTTTCCTCTATTTCTTAGCACTGATCACTGAGGAAGGCTTTCTTATCTCTCCTTGCTATTCTTTGGAACTCTGCATTCAAATGGGTATATCTTTCCTTTTCTCCTTTGCTTTTTGCTTCTCTTCTTTTCACAGCTATTTGTAAGGCCTCCTCAGACAACCATTTTGTCTCTTTGCAGTTCTTTTTCTTGTGGATGGTCTTGATCACTGCCTCCTGTATAATGTCACAAACCTCCATCCATAGTTCTTCAGGCACTCTGTCAGATCTAATCCCTTGAATCTGTTTCTAATTTCCATTGTATAATCATAAGGGATTTGATTTAGGTCATACATGAATGGTCTAGTGGTTTTCCCTACTTTCTTCAATTTAAATCTGAATTTGGCAATAAGAAGTTCATGATCTGAGCCACAGTCAGCTCCTGGTCTTGTTTTTGCTGACTGTATAGAGTTTCTCCATCTTTCACTGCAAAGAATATATCAATCTGATTTCAGTATAGACCATCTGGTGATGTCCATGTGTAGAGTCTTCTCTTGTGGTGTTGGAAGAGGGTGTTTGCTATGACCACCAGTGCGTTCTCTTGGCAAAACTCTATTAGCCTTTGCCCTGCTTCATTCTGTACTTTGAGGCCAAATTTGCCTGTTACTGCAGGTATCTCTTGACTTCCTACTTTTGCATTCAAGTTCCCTATGATGGAAAGGACATCTATTTGGGGTGTTAGTTCTAGAAGATCTTGTAGGTCTTCATAGAATCGTTCAACTTCAGTTTCTTCAGCATTACTAGTCAGGGCAGAGACTTGGATTGCTGTGATATTGAATGGTTTGCCTTGGAAACGAACAGAGATCTCCCTGTTGTTTTTCAGGTTGCATCTAAGTACTGCATTTCGGACTCTTTTGTTGACTATGATGGCTACTCCATTTCTTCTAAGGGAGTCTTGCCCACAGTAGTAGATATAATGGTCATCTGAGTTAAATCCACCCATTCCAGTCCATTTTAGTTTGCTGATTCCTAAAATGTTGATGTTCACTCTTGCCATCTCCTGTTTGACCATGTCCAGTTTGCCGTGGTTCATGGACCTAATATTCCAGGTTCCTATGCAATATTGCTCTTTACAGCATCGGACCTTGGTTCTATCACCAGTCACATTGACAACTGGGTATTGTTTTTGCTTTGGCTCCATCCCTTCATTCTTTCTGGAGTTATTTCTCCACTGATCTCCAGTAGCATATTGGGCACCTACCGACCTGGGGAGTTCATCTTTCAGTATCCTGTCTTTTTGCCTTTTCATACCATTTATGGGATTCTCAAGGCAAGAATACCGACGTGGTTTGCCATTCCCTTCTCCAGTGGATCACATTCTGTCAGACCTCTCCACCATGACCGTCCATCTTTGGTGGCCCCTCACGGCATGGCCTAGTTTCAGTGAGTTAGACAAGGCTGTGGTGCATGTGATCAGATTGGCTAATTTTCTGAAATTGTGGTTTCAGTCTGTCTGCCCTCTGATGCCCTCTCTCAGAGCCTACCGTCTTACTTGGGTTTCTCTTACCTTGGATGTGGGGTATCTCTTCACAGCTGCTCCAGCAAAGTGCAGCCACTGTATATGTGTGTATACATGTACCTCCATCTAATCAAGGTTATTGTTTTTCCTGTGGTCATGTATGGATGTGAGAGTTGGACTGTGAAGAAAGCTGAGCACCGAAGAATTGATGCTTTTGAACTGTGGTGTTGGAGAAGACTCTTGAGAGTCCCTCGGACTGCAAGGAAATCCAACCAGTCCATCCTAAAGGAGATCAGTCCTGGGTGTTCATTGGAAGGACTGATGCTGAAGCTGAAACTCCAATACTTTGGCCACTTGATGCGAAGAGTTGACTCACTGGAAAAGACTCTGATGCTGGGAGGGATTGGGGGCAGGAGAAGGGGATGACAGAGGATGAGATGGCTGGATGGCGTCACTGACTCGATGGACATGAGTTTGGGTAAACTCCAAGAGGTGGTGATGGACAGGGAGGCCTGGCGTGCTGCGATTCATGGAGTCGCAAACAGTCGGATATGACTGAGTGACTGAACTGAACTGATGTACGTACATACCTATATACATAAAACTGAATCACTTTGCTGCACACCAGAAACTAACACAGCATTGTAAATCAACTGTGCTTCAACAAAAAAGAGAAAACTAAGACAAGATGAAAAACTTTTTCTCTCGGTGTCTGTGGGATGAGACTCTATGGCAGCTGGTACGGCAGAACATTTCTCAGGCCATGTTTCACCCAAGAGTGGAGTTGATGCATAAACAGGAACGTTCCTGAATAGCACTGTCTCTTTCTCTGCTGCTGCTGCTCCTAAGCTGCTTCAGTCGTGTCCGACTCTGTGTGACCCCATAGATGGCAGCCCACCAGGCTCCCCCTTCCCTGGGATTCTCTAGGCAAGAACACTGGAGTGGGTTGCCATTTCCTGCTGCCCTCTCCTAATGCAAACATACACACTTGGATAGGCTTCCCTGCCCCACCTATCCCCTGAGAATGTCTGCTCTTTCCCTCTCTGTGCAGGGGCTTAGGCAGGCAGGAAGGAGAGGAGGCCCCTTTCAGTCTCCTGTCTCAATTGTACTCTCCAGCTCAGCTGGCCAGGGAGGGCAGAGTGCTGTTGTCTGGCACCGGAACGGTCATTAATAAAACTGATACTTTGTCTCCCTTCTGCCCTCTGTTCTCTGGGTGCTTTCTCCACAGACCAGATTCAGAGTGGGGAGGGATGACAACATGATGGGCCTTCCTATGGCCCTGATGGTAAAATCAAGGACTGGCCTTTGGGCACCCAGTACCTGCGTGTTTGTGTGTTCAGTCACGTCAGTTGTGTCCTACTCTTGGTGACCCTATGGACTGCAGCCCGCCAGGGTCCTCTGTCCACGGGATTCTCCAGGCGAGAATACTGGAGAGGGCTGCCATGGCCTCCTCCAGGGGATCTTCCCGACCCAGGGGTCAAACTCCCATCTCTTCAGTCTCCTTCATTGCAAGCAGATTCTTTACAACTGAGCCACCGGGGAAGCCTGAGGACCCAGTACAGTGGATTTAAAAAGGCAATAGGCTCTGAAGTTACCTCTGGCCTGCAGCTTTATAGGTACAGTTGAAGCTGGAAAGAAATTATCACAGTTCCATGTGGGTACAGAGCACGAAACTTAATTTTACTTCAGATTATTTGTGCTCATCTTTAGTAGGAGCATGAGTAAGTGATGCTTAATTGATTGTCCCAGATCCTGATTATCTGTGCTATTGTTAATTTCACTTAGGGTCACAGAAGGAACCATGGAGGGGTTTTGCTTATGGCCTGTTCCCAGGTTCCTAGAATTATTTCCTGCAACAGAGTTTCAAGTTGGCTTGGAGTTGTACCTTTATTAAGTTGGCCCTGTGTATTCAGACGTTGTGCAACTTGCTGTGGGATTAACCACAGAGGTGTGATGGACCTCATACTGATAAAAAGACCAGGACCCCCCATATGGAGAAAATGCCAATGTGTGTGAAAGTGGAAAAAAACTCAATTTGGAATTATCACAAAATGAAAGATAAGAGAGAAATGAACAAATCTTGTACCTGGAACATTCTGTCTCTAGAAATCAGACTTATTCAGGAAATCAAGCAGGCGTGGGGTCCATGTGAGATACAAGTGTTGGTCTCGTAGTGAGAAAAGTCAGCAAGTAAGGGGAAGGAGAAAAAGAAGGAAGTTCTATTGCTCAAACTAGGGGAAAAGAAGATTTTCTTGAGAAAAATGTTGAGTTTTTAGAGAGTATGCTTGGGTTGTATGAAGAGAAAAAGGAAATATTTTCACACCTCAATGATTTTAAGGGCAGAACTAGAAAGGAGCACAATATTCGTTTCTAGATGATGAAGGACGAAGGGGTAGATTTGACAATGCAAAGTGGAGGGAGGCCGCTAGAGGGAGCATGGACCCAGGGAACTAGTGTAGACAGTTGCCCAGCAAGAGGGAGGAAAGGACCAGGTGGTTTGGTGGGAGCAGTGTGAGTGTCATTAGGTAGATAACTTTTAAACAGCCATGGTTATTTGAGTGGTGTGTGTATTGCCCATGCCCACACCTAGGAATTTGTGGCGTCAGGACACATAGTCACTGAGAAGATGAAACATACACGAAGGGGAATTAATCAGGAAAGAAATAGATGTAGTCACATCTGAGTTAAATTGGAACTACCGGCAGAATTATTTTAAATTTCTGCGTATTGCAGGATGACAAAATGTCTTAAGTGCCCCTCTTTGAGAAGAAGACATAGTAGGCATGCCCTCATCCCGCTATGGCAAAATTAACACCCAAATCAATCCTCCATTGTGTTGCAGAGAAAAGCCAATTCTGACTCCAGGTTGGAACTGTTTCCTTAACTTGCTTTCCATTGCTTTTGTTATTATAATCATACATAATGGTCTGCCTCAGAATCCAGCCAATCTGCCTGGCTGTTAAAGTAAAGTGCCTTTGTTCAGAACCCTGTCTACCTGTAGATGGCAGGAAGGAAGAAACTAACTCATCCCTCTCCCCTCCCCACACCCTCCCCTTGCCATTCTAGAAGATATTTACAAGATTAATGGCCTTTATATGGAGAAGGCAATGGCAACCCACTCTAGTACTCTTGCCTGGAAAATCCCATGGATGGAGGAGCCTGGTGGGCTACAGTCCATGGGGTCGCAAAGAGTCGGACACGACTGAGCGACTTCACTTTCACTTTTCACTTTCATGCATTGGAGAAGGAAATGGCAACCTACTCCAGTGTTCTTGCCTGGAGACTCCTAGGGACAAAGGAGCCTGTTGGGCTGCCGTCTATGGGGTCACACAGTTGGACACGACTGACACGACTTAGCAGCAGCAGCATGGTTTGTTTCCTCACTTCCCCCCATCTCTGGGGGTTCAAAAGAACCTGACATTCAGACCCCGATAAGGTGGTTATTTTGAGACATTAGTCTGCTGTCTTCTTGGTGAACTGACTCAACACCTTGTCTCCGATTCATTGGCCTGTCATGTGGCTAGCAGAGAGAGCTTGGACTCGGTAACAGTTGGAGGTTTCTCTCGGTTGGAGTTTAAATTCACATGTTGGGAAAGAGATGGCATAGACTGAGAGCATCCTGGTGAGGTGCTACTTTCTCAGGTACCACTGAGTTTCTCCAATGTGCGGTGCAAGCATTGGCAACTTGATTGGCTGAGCTCAGTGCCCCCACCTGTCAGGAGGAAACTGTCGTGGAGATGCCTGGCCATCACCTCTTGTGTTCCAACTGTATTCTGCTCTGACTGAGTAAGCTAGCTTTCTGCCCCTGTTCTGCCATGAGCTGCCCACTGAAGACCACATTCAGGAGGAGCGCTGACCAGACAGGCTCTTCCCCAAGCAGCAGGTGCAGCAGCACTAGAGAGCCTCTGTGCACTCATTAGGCATTTCCACAATATCTTTCTCTTGCACCCTGAACTCTCACTAAGAGTTTCTTGGCCTCCACCTTAGCCCTGAAAAAAACCCCTACAAATAGCCATGCACTAGATTTTGGACACCTAATGGCCCTGATGTCTGAACTCAGGAAAACACATTTATCAACTTATTAAAAGATGTGATACAAGATACTGATGAACAGCCAGGTGGAGAGATACACAGGGCAAGGTCTGGGAGGGTCCGTGGTAGGAGCTTCCATCCCCATGGAGTTCAGCTGCACACCCTCCTGGTCCGTGGATGTGTTCCCAACCTGGAAATTCTCTGAATCCAGCACTATCGGGATTTTATGGAGGCTTCTTCACATAGGCATGATCAATTATTAACTCCATTTCCAGGCCCTGCCCTCACTCTGGACAAGTAGGGGGAGGGGCTGAAAATTCCCAGCTTCTAACCATGGTTTGCCATCCAGGAGCTCACCCAGAGATGCTTCAATACAACAAAAGATGTTCCTAGTGCCCTTATCACTTAGGAATACACAAGGGTTTTAGGGGCCTGTCATAGATGTGGCCGAAGACCAAATGTTAGAATAAGAGATGCTCCTAAATGTGCTCATCACTTAGGAAGTTATGAGGGTTTTAGGAGCTCTATGCCAAGAACAAGCTCTATTATCTCACGTCTCCCTTTCTGTCATCCTATCTGTCCTGGAGTGAAGAGTCTTCTCTCCAGTAGCAAGAAAAAAGAGGTGTATTACTTTATTTTCCCATGCTCTTTCCCCCACAATGAGTTCCATATGCCTTGACAGTGAAAACTGGCTGCAGTTGAGGGAGATTGGCACACATTTGTAGATGAATCTGGCACGTAGGAAGCACTTGGTGGATGTTTGTTGTATGTATAGATGGAGTCGCCCACCCTGAGTTGAAGCAGAAGTCTTGGCAGATGAGGGTATAGATGAGGAAGAAAAGTGAAGAAGGAATGAGAAGGCACTGGATGGGGCCTGGGAGCACAGCATGCAGTCACAGAATGTGCAGGGACCTGAACCTGGAGCTTGGAGAACCAGGACAGAGCAGCATCTCCCTGAGAAGAACATTCTAGAATCTTCTGTCCAGTTCTACAGACAGAGTGAAGAGCATCAGGATTATGAAACAGGCACAAGTTTCACTGGGCTCAGTGGGCTTTGGGAGAGCAGTTGCTGCAGGCTGGTGGGTGGGCAAGGTAGACTACAGGCCAGTGAGGTGAGCATGGTGGGTGAGGGAGCCTGGGGGCAGTGGTGTGTGAGGTGGAGGGGCAGCTGGAGAGAAGGGCCAAGACTTCACAAAGAATATTTTGGGATGTGGAGACTTGAACACATTTGTAAACTAAGGAGGAAGGAAGGAAGTAAGTAAGTACGTAAGTAAGTGTGTGTTAGTTGCTCAATCCTGTCCAACTCTTTGCAACCCCATGGACTATAGCCTGCCAGGCTCCTCTGTCCATGAGGATTCTCCAGGCAAGAGTGCTGGAGTGGGTTGCCATGCCCACCTCCAGGGGATCTTCCCCACCCAGGGACTGAACCCAGGCCTCCTGCATTGCGGACAGATTCTTTATTGAGGGAACCATCAGAGAAGCCGGTGGTGGTGGAGGAGGAGTTTAAAATCAAAGGAATGGGGTGACTAAAGGAAGAGTCCTGGCAGAGTGGGGGCCTTGGGCCTTCCTTCCTGGTGCTACAAAGCCAACACAGAGCCAGGCTTGGGATGCAAGGCTTTAATAAAGGACTTGAGGAGCTGAGAGGTGGTGGTGATGGGGCAAGTGGTGTGGGTGCTGCAGGCACTGGCAGCGGCCCACCTGGGCTGTGGGCATCCCCATTACTACGGCTTCACGACTTCAGAGGCAGGAGGGAATAGGCTTTTCAGATATTTTATGGTTTCTTTTACTGTGTTTTCCAGATTCCTCATGATTTTATGACCGAGCTCCATCAGTTTTCCTTCCGTGGTGGATGCTGGGGAATATCGGGAGAGAAAAGTCAGGGAAGAGCTATTGCCCTGCACCCTCGCCGGTCCCCCACACTTTGCCACAGCGCTGGCAAAGGCAACTAATGGGTTCTTTGATTTGCTTTTCACTCTCATTTCTTAAAATGGTTTTCCATTTATTTTTAATTGGGGGGTAATTGCCCTACAGGGCTGTGCTGGCTTCTGCTTTACGTCGACAGGAATCAGCCATAGGTGTACACGTGTTCCCTCCCTCCCACCTCTCACTGCATCCCACCCCTCTAGGCTGTCACAGGGCACCAGGCTGAGCCCCCTGTGTCCTACAGCAACTTCCCATCAGCTGTCTACTTTACGAATGGTACCGTATATATTTCAGTGCTACTCTCTCAATTCCTCTCTCATTCCTTTCTGCTACAGCTGCCTTTCCCTTCTAACCCAACCATTTCCACCCTCCTTTGCTGCTTACTGTTTGCCCAGCCCCTTCCCACTTCCCCCATCTCTTACCATCACTGGGAGCGTGCTCTGTAGTCTCTTCTGATCCAAGGGAAGCATTTCTGAGATGTTTTTCCTTGAGTATGGACAGAGGCAGCTTGGGATTCTGATTCTGTGGTTGCCTGGGAGATCTGATCACATTTGGCTCTTTGGAAATCAAATCTTCTCTGGAGATGGAAGGCTCCTTAGAAAGGTCCTCAGTGGAGATCTGGAGGTTGCTGATGATGAACTGAGCAGCTGGGACCAAGATGATGGAGGAGGTGAGGGCAGAGAAAGAGGTCATGGTAAGGAGTAGCCAGTCAGTGCTCTGTTATCTCCCTGAACACTGGTGGCCACCAGGGTTGAGTCATTGCCCAGTTATCATAGAGCAGGGTTGATGTCCCATGCCAGCATCCAAATCCACAAGCACCTGGTTTTGGATGCCTTTGACTAGGAACTGCACTTTTAGCAAATTTACCTTCCTAGTGAAAAGAGAATAGCTATGCAAATACCTGTCCCATTGTCTGGCGCATAGGAGGGGGTTCAGTTTTTTCCCCCTGAATTTTGGGAATTGCTTGAGTCTGCCTTCTCTGGCTTTTGCCATGTAAATTGTGTGTGTGTGTGTGTGTGTGTGTGTGTGTGTGTGTGTGTAGGAAGTTAGCCTGAGACTAAACCATATTTACGGATAATCCACAAAGCAGAATCCTGCAATGTTCAAGGTTTTTGTGGGATAGGGAGCTTGGGACCGAGGAGCCCCAGAAGCATCCTCACCTCAGGGTGAGCTGAAACTCCTCACCTGCTATCATTCAGGTGTGGGATGTAGTCTCCATACCCATCTCCAATGACTAACCAGCATGAAGTGCTGTTCAAAGAGCTTCTGGCCCCTAGAGCTTGGCCAGTTAGTGCTGTAGGAAGGATTAAGATCCAACATCAGAAGGGATTGTCTCTGCTCCACCTCTTTCTCAGATGGAGAATTCATCGTTGTTCGTCATTCACTGAACAATCCTTTACCACCACTGACTTACTTTAAAGGGTGCCAGTGTGAGACTTACAGGCATCAGTGGGCTGAGCTTCCAGGTGGGTTTCATCTTCTGGCTCTGAAAAATAAAACAGTTAAATTTTCCAAAGTTCTGAAGACATTTAACATGTGAGATGCGCTTATGCAGCCCCTTTTGCCCCAGCATTCTTCTCTCCCTTACCGTGTTTTATGTTTTCCTTCGCACTTCTAACACACTGGCCCTTATTTAATGTGCTTGCTGCTGCTGCTGCTGATAAGTCCCTTCAGTCATGTCTGACTTTGTGCGACCCCATAGACAGCAGCCCACAGGCTCCTCCATCCCTGGGATTCTCCAGGCAAGAACACTGGAGTGGGTTGCCATTTCCTTCTCCAATGCATGAAAGTAAAAAGTGAAAGAGAAGTCGCTCAGTCGTGTCTGACTCTTTGTGACGCAAATTTGGACCGCAGCCTACCAGGCTCCTCCATCCGTGGGATTTTCCAGGCAAGAGTACTGGAATGGGGTGCCATCGTCTTCTCCGTTAATGTGCTTACTGTTGGTTTATTCCCCTAAGGTGTAATCTCAATGATGACCGATATCTCTGTATTTTGAGAGTGTATTCCAAGCATCTAGAACTATGTGTCTGGCATACATTAGGTGCTCAATAAATAGCTGTTGAATGTATGTGTGTCTATGTCTTGGCCTCACTGTACAGAGGAAAGCAGAAAGCTCCATGGAGGGGTAGTGACTCTACCGGGGGTTTCCAGCATCATCTGAACCTGGGATCTAATCTGAATCTCTGCTGACCCATAGTCTGCCCTGATTTGGGTTCTGTTTGGCCCCTCTGGCCCCAGCCGCAGGTTTTCTAGGGTGCAGGATTCCTGGGGTCACGTGTCCTAGCTCCCTGCCTCCATCCCCAAGTTTATCCAGGTGTGAATGTTTGGTTCTGACTGCATCTCCTGACCTCTTTACACAACACATCACAAGGATTAAGGAAAGGCCTTTGGAGCACTGAGGCCTCTCCAGCCAAGGCTCAATGACCCCAGGGGAAAAGGGGAGGTTGATGGAAGCCAGACTCACCATTAAGGATGGCGAGAGAGGTGGCGGCCAAGCTGGCCAGAAGCAAGATGCAGAGGAATTTCATGGTGGGGCTGTAGCAGCAACCGTTTTCCCCGGGGCAGGCTGCTTGGTGCTGCTGAGGAGGCTGCTGCTTGGCAGGGGCCTTATTTATTTGAGGGTAGGGATCAGCTCTGGGAACCTGGTTCAGGATTGGACCTGGGAACAAACCAGGTTTCCCCTCCCCATTTCCCTATTCTGAATACATTTGTTTTGGGGAACTGGAACTTCTGGGAAACCAGTTAACAGGAAAGCAAGGTGCCAGCACTCCCCCTGGCCTGGAATGTGCCAAGGGAGCCAGCCCCAGGCTCCCTATATGCCAGACATTGTCTTGAGTTTGTGCATATGGGATCTTTTATTTAAATCATGATGGTTGTTAAAATATATGCTATTTGTCAAACAAAAAAAACACATTCAAAGTAACTACCAGGGTGTGAGTTTCCCTCCTTCACGGTACTTATTACTGATAAAATTTTACTTTTGTTTAAGTGATCATTAAATTAATATCTATCTCCCCAGGAGAGCAGGGACAGATTAGATGAGCAGAGTGAATGAATAAAGAAAGGGCTAGGCTATCCTCTGGGGCTACAGATGAACACTCCCCAGGCATCCAGGAAAGAAAGGGCCAGGATTTTTTTTTAAAATATTTATTTTTATTTATATATTTGCTGCACTGGATCTTAGTCACATGCGGGACCTTCTGTTGCGACGTGTGGATTCTCCAACTGTGGCACATGGACTTACCAGTTACGGTGCACAGGCCTAATTTGCCCCATGGCATGTGGGCTCTTAGTTTCCCCACCAGGCATTGGACCTACATCCCTTGCGTTGGAAGGCAAATTCTTAACCACTGGACCTCCAGGGAAGTTCCAGGGCCAGGCTTTTATAGGGATTCCAGCTATATGCCAGACATCGTCTTGAGTTTGTGCATATGGGATCTTTTATTTAAGTCATGATGGTTGTTAAAATATATGCTATTTATCAAACAAAAAAACACATTCATGGAGGTGAGGCACCTTACGCAAGGTCACACAGCTGGGTGAATTTGAACCTATGTTAGTCTGACTCTAGACCCTATGTCTTATCATACAGGGGCTGGTGGTTCTAGAAGCAGACAAGATGGAATAGCAGGAGCCCAGAGGCATCTGGAGAGGTGGTGAGGGATGCACCTAGGGCTTGACCTCCTGTGCCCTCCTCTGGCTGGAGGATTTGATGATCCCTCTGGAGCCTGTTTTTGGATCATGTCCAGGAAGGTGAGGGCTGCTGTCCCTGTGACTGAACTTCCTGTCCTCAGCAGAAAGCATGGCTTGCTGGGCACGTGGGGGTCCCACAGAGGGTAAGGTCCCACCTGTGGACCACAGAGAGCTGTGAGCTGTGTCAACCAGGGCCTTCCCTTCTCTCTGGCTGCAGGAGGGAAGAGCCCAGGGGGCTAGCAGTCCTCCTCCAATGGCTTGGGCACTGCTCTCTCCCTAAGCGAGGCTGTGAAGTGAAGGCAGTTTGTCTTGGGCTGCCTCCCACCTCCCCTTGCTCCCTAGTTTCCCCCACTGATGGGCCACCTCCCCTCTTAGAGGGCACTTGGGAACAGGGCAGGGACAGAGGAGGGTGTTCACCATGTTCTCCAGAACGTGTTTGTAGCCCTGTGGGCTTGATTCCTAACACACTTCATGATTGGTGGGTTCGGGCCTCCACCATCTCCAGCTTAGGCTAATTCTCACTGTTTCTCACTGCCCTTCTGGCATCCAGTCTGTCTCCACTCTAGCGCTAATGCTGGAGGATTAATCAAGCCCTCTTCCCTACTCAAAAGTGTCTAATGACCATCCACCATTCACAGGGTAAAGTCCAAACGCGTTGGGCATGTGTTCGAGGTGCTCCACCTTTCTGACTTTATCTCTTGGACCTTTGAATTACTCCTCGCTCACTGGAGTGTTCTTGTTCAAGCTGTCCCTCCATCTGCCAGCTGTGCTTCTGTATCACAATCCACATCAATGATGCCTCCTCCCTCGAGTGAACCCCACCTTCTCACCATGACGATTCCCTTGGTTAATTGCCACGCCCCTGTGGTCCCCATGATAAAGTTCACATCTTCGTCTTTTTGTGATTCCATCCCAGTACTATTTCTTGAGTAGCTGTTGTGTTATACGTTTTGGCGATACGGTGGTGAGCAAAATCTCCTGGCCCTGTCTCAAAGGCCTTTGTTGTCTAGCATTTATCACACGTGATTGTAATTCTCTGCTTTGATCGATTGCTCCCACTGGTCAATTACCATTTTGAGGACAGGAGCCATAGTTTATTTCTGTATCTCAATTTATTTAGCACTGATCCTGACACTTGCTAAGTGCTCCAGTTTGGTAAATTGAATGAGTCAATTTGTCTGTTCAAAGTTGGCCCCTGGAGGATATGTTTACTGTTAGTGGGGAGGGAGGGACCTCTGAGAGGTCTTCTTCAATAATTGAATATTCCAACAAGAATTGTATGTGATAGGTACTTGAGCTTCAGCAGTGAGCAAAACTTCTGGGATTCTTGCTCTCCTAGATAGGATTGCCAGATAAAATGCAAGTTGCTCAGTTAAATTTCAGATAAGCAGTGAATAATTTTTTTAATGTAAGTATATACTCAAATATTGCATGGGACCAGCTCATACTAAAAAGTTGCTTATCATTTTCCTTCAATTCACATTTAACTGGGTGTTGTGTATTTTGCTGGCTAAGCTTGGCAATCCTACCCCAAGGCTCCAGAGAAGCCTCCACCCTCTGCCACCTGTCCCTTCTAGCTGGAGCTTTGTCCTCTGTGCCTGAGGGCTCACAGGCAGGGGAACAATGGACTGAAGTGAAGTCCAGGTGCCAGGCCTGTAGCTTCCTTCTGAGAAAAGAGGTCACAGTGGTTCTTAATGCACAAGTTCCCGACTGCGTCAGATGACCCTGTTCCTCTGGCCACTCATATTTGGTGAGGAAGCCTGGGTCTTATCCAGAGAGAGCTATCACCTGGCTGGACATAAGGAAGACCAGTGGCTTCTGAGGATACCTGGGTGAGAGACGTGTCCATTTCTGATGCTCCATACAGGATGGTCTCTAACCAAGTCAACGAGATCCTTCTCAGTGAATTCTGAATGCGAGGTAGACAGAATGAAAACTCAGTGAGATGTAAAAGTGGTAGTTGCAGAGGAGGGAGGGGGAGGCAGAGAGATGCCAACGAGACAGAGGGAGGTTGACATATGCACCCTGGGGCTGATGTCACGGCGTCGCCGGAGCAGCTGGAGGGGCTCACAGCCCACCCCGGTTGTTCCCTGCTCAGCACTCTACAGGGCCTGCTGAGATGCTTTCCTGATCACCCTTCCTGCTGTGTCAGCTGATGTAACTGGAGTGAATCTTATAAACTTGGAAAAGCCTATTTTGTTTTTAAAAATTAGCTCTTAGTCGGGACACCCAAGTCCAAAGGTCAGTCTGCCGTGACTTCATTGTACGGTCCTTGGCCAGCCACTCCCCACCTCTAGGCCTCGTTCTCCTCTCCAGCAAGGAGAGGAAGGGTGCTGAGGGATCTCCAAGGATCTCTAGGGTTCCTGTTTTTCAGGATCTGACACCCTCTTGGGTCAGGTGTAGTGGCTTATTGGAGATTGCCATTTCTAAAAGGATAGCAGCGTTAGGCTGGTTAGCCTTGAACTTCAGTGCACACAGGGTCCGCTGGGAAACTTCCCCTTCCTTTGTATTTAATAAGTCTGGGATGCACCCAGAAATTCACATTTTTAAAGCCAGTGTCTAGGGCCATTCTGACTTGGAGACGTTGAGGATCACATGCTCTTTGGCAGATAGGACGACGGCTTGTAAGCAAATCTCAAGCTTTTGTTTTGATAAGAATTTTGGGAGGCAGAGAGCCTATTCTTTTGAGTGTGTGTGTGTGTCTGTATGTGTCTGTTATTATTGTAGTGGTTTCTGGCCTAAGATGGTAAAGAGTTGGCTTGCAGTGTGGGAGACTGGGTTCGATCCCTGGGCCAGGAAGATCTCCTGGAGAAGGAAATGTCAACCCACTCCAGTATTCTTGCCTGGAAAATCCCATCAATGGAAGAGCCCGGCCGGCTATAGTCCATGGGGTTGAAAAGAGTCAGACACAACTGAGCGACTTCACTTTTCTGGCCTGGGGAATTAGGGGTTCAATACTACGTCCAATTTAGCACTCACTTTCTCCACTTTTCCGTCCCAACTTTGAGTTTTCCCTTCAACACCAGCAGAGAAAGAAAGTGGGGAAGTTGCTGAAACACTGACGAGAAGAAGAATGAGGTGCTCAAGATCTACGCGTGCATGCGTGCAAAGTCCTGTCTGACTCTCTGCCAGCCCATTCACTGTAGCCCGCCAGGCTCCTTTGTCCATGGGATTCTCCAGGCACGAATCCTGGAGTGAGTTGCCATACCCTCCTCCAGGGAATCTCCCTGACCCAGGGGTTGAACCTACATCTCTTGGGGGTCCTGCATTGCAGGTGGATTCTTTACTGCTGAGCCACCGGGGAAGCCTGCTGAAAATCTATCTTTTCTGTCTAATCAGACAAATATTTCGTGCTGCTCTCTCCCTTTTCTCTCTCCCCACACCTCACCATGTTGCCATTGTCTTGAATTTTAGTTCTATGATATAAATTTAGTTCTATGAGACTCTTTTTGAATTTTCCTTAGTCCCTTAAACAATTATTTAATGGTTTTTCATTTGCCTCATCTCTTAACTCATCTTTGTAGATTGAATTATTTGAATAGTTTTTTCCATGATTGTTTTCTAAGTAGAAATTTTTGTGGCAAAATTTTTGAGTGTGATTTTATTACCAGTATTATTTAAATGATAATATAATCATTAAAAAGCATGAATGTTGAATTTTTGTCAAATCCCTATGTAGAATTCTTGGGATATAGCCATACGCTTTCTTTTATTGATCACTGGTTTATATGATTACATTCATACATTTCCTATTATTAAACCATTCTTTTTAATATTCGTTATTTTTACTTATTTGGCTGTGCCAGTCTCAGTTGCAGTATGTGAGATCTAGTTCCCTGACCAGGGACCGAACCTGGACCCCTGGCTTTGAGAGTGTAGAGTCTTGGCCACTGAACCACCAGGGAAGTCCCTGAACCACTTTTTTTTTTTTGCCCCTGATATGAATTCAACATGGGCTTTCCTGGTGGCTCAGTGGTAAAGAGTCTGACACAGGAGATGTGGGTTCCATCCCTGAGTAGGGAAGATCCCTTAGAGAAGGCAATGGCAACCCACTCCAGTATCCTTGCCTGGAAAATCCCGTGGACAGAGGAGCCTGGTGGGCTACAGTCCATGGGGTCACGAAGAGTCGGATGCAGTTGAGTGACTACACGACAAGAATGGACTCCTCTTTCAGCTAGATCCTGTTGGTAATGTCTCGCTTAGGACCTTCAGTGTTTGAAAGCAAGAGAATTTGTTTTTTTTTTTTCCCTCCCCACTCCCTTCGTAGGCACTCGTTTGGGATTTTAAATCAATGTTCTACTGGCTTCAATTTAGTATTTGTGAGGTTTCCCCCTCTCTCTGTGCTCTGGGACAGTCTAAATGGAATCAGGTTCTTTAAAGAGATGATGGAACTCATTTGTGAAGCCCTCTGGGCCTGGTGCTCTTGTGTGTGTGTGATAGCTCTTGATATTTTCTGTCTCTTCTATTTTAATTTATTTATGTAGTTTAGCTCTTCTAGGGTCAGTTTTCTTGGATATTTTTCTAGAAAGCAATCCATTTTATTCAGGTTTAAAATTTTATTTGTACATATTGAAACAAAATAATCTTGTAACTATTTGTCTCCTTTTATCTTTGGTATGTCTTCATTCTCATTTTTTATTCTGATTTTTCTCACCCCATTTCCTCCACCTCTTTTTTTGGTTAAGTTTGATAACTGTATATCTATTTCCCCCTAAATAATCAGCTCTTGGATTTTTTTTAAGTTTAGGTTTTACACTTTTTTTCCATTTAATTAATCTATTTATTTTTGAAGATTTTGTTTCTTTATAAATATTTATTTTTGTTCATTTATTTATTTGGTTGTTCGGTTGGTCTTAGTTGTGGCATGCAGGATCTTTAGTTGCGGCATGTAGAATCTTTAGTTGCAGCATGCGGGATTAGGATGTGGGTCTGTTTCCATGACCAGAGGTTGAACCTGGGTCCCCTGCTTTAAGAGTGCAGAGTCTTAGCCACTGGACCACCAGAGAAGTCCCATTTAATTAATTTCTGATTTTACTAATGTCTTCTATATACTGTCATTAAATTTAGTTTGTTCTTTAATTTCTTTGAGTTGGTTTTTATTTCAATATTTCAAAATTGCTCAAAATCCTTCAAGCTAGGCTTCGACAGTACATGAACCGAGAACTTTCAAATGTACAAGCTCGATTTAGAAAAGGCAGAGGAGCCAGAGATCAAATTGCCAACATCTGTTGGATCATAGAAAAAGCAAAGGAATTCCAGGAAAACATCTACTTCTGTTTCATTGACTACACTAAAGCCTTTGACTGTGTGGATCACAACAAGTAATTCATTTTTATCTTTTCTTTAATGAATGTTAATATTTAAGGTTTTGAAATTTCCTAAGAATATTGTTTTAGCAGTATCTCAGATATATAGTATTTTATTACTGTTGCATTCTAGATACTAAGTAGTTCTGCTTTTATTTCCCCTTTTAAATCAATAGCTGTTTAAGAAGGTTATAAATTCCCATTTGGATAGAAAATTTTTAAGGGGGATTATCTAGGTCTATTCTTAATTTCTAGTTTTACAGTTTTATGATGAGAGAATGCCCATTTGTATTGCTTCCACATTTTAGAGCTTATTAACGTATTGGCTAAGAATGTGGACTTGGAGCCAGACTGACTCAGTTCAAACCCCAGTTCACCGTGTACTAGCTACCTGACCTTATTTAACTTCTCTGCTTCGAGTTTCTTCATAGAATTGTTATGAGGACTAAACAAATTGAAATCTGTAAAGTGCTTAGAACAGGGCCGGACACATTTTTAAGGTTTATAGAAATGTTAGTCATAATTATTGTTGTGCTTATTTATCATGATATACTTTTTGAGGTTTTGAAATGAAATATGTTCTTTTCAAGACTAATAAATTAGCTCTATCTTACTATTTAAGTTACTTAGATACTCCATTGCTGTATTTTCCTGCTATACTAGACCTTTGAGGACTGAGACAGGTAATTAGAGCCTCTCCAATCACTAATTTTGCTTGTCCTCAAGTTTTGGTGTTCTTTTAGAAGATGCAGAAACATTTGTGTCTGTGAGTTGTTTTTTTTTTTTGTGAATTATAAACTTTATTCATATAAATACTCTTCTCATTTAATGTCTTTGTATTGATATAAATGTTATCTGATATTAAGATCAATATTCTGCTTTGAAAAATTTTCTTATGTGCTTTTGCCCATCCTTTGACTTTCAATATTTCAAAATTGCTTAAAATCCTTCAAGCTAGGCTTCGACAGTACATGAATCGAGAACTTTCAAATGTACAAGCTTGATTTAGAAAAGGCAGAGGAACCAGAGATCAAATTGCCAACATCTGCTGGATCATAGAAAAAGCAAAGGAATTCCAGGAAAACATCTACTTCTGTTTCATTGACTACACTAAAGCCTTTGACTGTGTGGATCACAACAAACTGTGGAAAATTCTTAAAGAGATGGGAATACCAGACCACCATAGCTGCCTTCTGAGAAACCTGTATACAGGTCAAGAAGCAACAGTTAGAACCAGATGTGGAACAATGGACTGGCTCAAAATTGGGAAAGGATTACATCAAGCCTGTATATTGTCACCCTGCTTATTTAACCTATATACAGAGTACATCTTGTGAAATGCCAGGCTGAATGAATCACAAGCTGGAATTAAGATTGCCAGGAGAAATATCAATAACCTTAGATATGCAGATGACACACCACCCTAATGGCAGAAAGTGAAGAGGAACTAAAGAGCCTCATGATGAAGGTGAAAGAGGAGAATGAAAAAGCTGGCTTAAAACTCAACATTCAAAACACTAAGATCATGGCGTCTGGTCCCATCCCTTCATGGCAAATAGGAAAACAGTGGAAACAGTGAGAGACTTTATTTTCTTGGGCTCCAAAATCACTGCAGACAGTGACTGCAGCCATGAAATTAAAAGATGCTTGCTCCTTGGAAGAAAAGCTATGACCAACCTAGACAGCATATTCAAAAGCAGAGACATCACTTTGTCAACAGATGTCCGTCTAGTTGAAGCTATGGTTTTTCTAGTAGTCATATACAGATGTGAGAGTTGCGCTATTAAGAAGGCTGAGCAACGAACAATTGTTGATTCTGAACTGTGGCTCTGGAGATGACTCTTGAGAGCCCCTTGGACAGCAAGGAGATCTAACCAGTCAATCCTTAAGGAAATCAACACTGAATATTAATTGGAAGGACTGATGCTGAAGCTGAGGCTCCAATACTTTGGCCACCTGATGTGAAGAGCCCATTCATTGGCAAAGACCCTGATACTAGGGAAGATTGAGGGCTGGAGGAGAAAAGGGTGACAGAGGATGAGATGGTTGGATAGCATCACCAATCCAATGGATGTGAATTTGAGCAAGCTCTGGGAGATAGTGAAGGACAGAGAAGCCTGGTGTGCTGCAATCTGGGGTTGCAAAGAGTTGGATACGACTGAGTGACTGAACAACAACAAATTTCTGAGTTACTTCTTTTCTTTTCTATTGAATTTTGTGTAATTTGATGAACAAGGACATCCTCATCATAACCTCAATACAACCATTAAAATCAGAAAATTAACATGAAAAAATTTAAATTTTATATTGCAGTATAGTTGATTTACAATGTCATATTATTTTCAGTTGTACAGCAAATTTATTTAGATATACAGATACACATATCTGTTCTTTTTCAGATTCTTTTCCCCTATAGCCTATTACAAAGTATTCAGTAGAGTATCTTGTGCTATACAGTAGGTTCTTATTGATTACCCATTTTGTATAAAGTAGTGTGTATACATTAATTTCAGCTTCCTAATTTATGCCTTCTCCTACCTTTCCTCTTTGGTAACCATAAGTTTATTTTCTAAGTCTGTGAGTCTATTTCTGTTTTGTAAATAAATTTATTTGGATAATTTTTAGGATTACATATGCAAGTGATATCATATGCTATTTGATTTTGTCTGACACTTCATTTAGTGTGATAATCTCTAGGTCCATCCATGTTGCTGCAGTTGGCATTATTTCATTCCTTTTTATGGCTTAGCAGTATTCCACTGGATACACATACCACGTCTTTATCCATTCATCTGTCAATGGACATTTAGGTTGCTTTCTTGTCTTGGCTATTGTAACTCGTGCTGCGGTGAACACCGGGATGCATGTATCTTTTCAAAATATGTGTTTCTCTGGATATATGCCCAGGAGTGGGATTGTTGGATCATATAGTAGCTCTATTTGCAGTTTTTTAAGGAACCTCCATACTGTTCTGCATAGTGGTGATACCAATTTTCATTCCCACCAACAAACAGCCTAGGCGGGTTCCCTAGAAAATTAACATTTGATATATTATTAATATCTTATTGCCATCTAAACCACAGGTCTCGTTTATTTTATTTCATTGATTTGTTTAATTTTTAAACCCTTTTATACAATCTTGAAGGTTACTTTCCATTTGCAGTTAGTATGAAATATCAGCTATCTTACACACAATAGTTTATACCTCCCACTACCCAACCCCGATATTGCTCCTCCACCCGACTGGTAACTATTGGTTTGTTCTCTGCATCTATGAGTAGCATAGGACCTATTTAAATGTTGCTGGTTGTCCCAGTAATGTCCTCTATGACAAAGGGATCCAGTCCAAGATTCTGCAGATCATTTAGTTGTCGAAGTTCCTCAGTCTTTCCTGAATTTTCATGGCATTTTCACTTTTGAAGATTACAGACCAGTTGTGCAGAATGTTCCTCGTAATTAGATTCAGTTTCTTTTTTTTTTGTCAGAAATATCAAGAAGTGACACTATACTCTTCATATTCACATTCTGTCAGGTGGGACATAATTTGACTTGGCCCACTTTTGTGATGTTAACTTTGATCACTGATTAATGTGGTGTCCGTCAGGTTTCTCGGCTGGGGATTTACTCTTTTTCCTCTTTGTAATGAATAAATATTTTGTGACAAGTTACTTCGAGGCTATGTAAATGTCATATTCCTCATCAAACTTTTACCAATTAGTTTCACATTCATTGATGTTTCTTGGATGAGTTCTTTATCCCTGTAACGGTTGCCAAATAGTGATTTTCTAGTTCAATCATTCTTTCTTTGTTCATTAGCTGCTATTCTGCTGGAAGGAAAATAGCTGAGTTTCTTACTTTCTCATTTATTTGTTCATTTATTTATATCACTGTGGACTCATGATTTTCTATTTAGTCAATGAATGATAATCCTGTTGCTATAATTATTTATTATGATGATGATTATTATAATTATAATCCTTTATGGTGCTTTTCTTTTGCATTAAACTTGGTTAGTCTGAGACAGTTTGACAGGGGATTAAGCCGCCCTTTTGGTTAGCCTGTGTATTCTTCTGACACGTCTTCATCATCCTGTGAGCACTTTTTTAGTTTCTGGCACAGCAAGGCATTTCGGCTCATCTTGTACTCTCTCTACCCCAGCCCTGGTATCAGCCATTTCTTCAAGGACTTTTGTCCTCTTAATGATACTTAGAAACAAAGATACAGGCTGTAGGTACGCTCGTTGTTCTTAGATGTTGCTGCTTCCAGGCCTTCCCACTGGTTAAAGGTAGAGGATGTGTGTGTGTTTCCATGTATGCATCTGTGTACATATGGATGTATGGATGTATGTTCAAGCAGATAAATAACACATGATACGTATTTTACAGCTAGATGCATATGTGTATATACACACATATACACACACGTACACACACGTACACACACACACACATATATATGCATATGTATTTTGCTGTTGTTGGTGGTGGTTGTATCTGACTATTTGTGACCCCATGGACTGTAGCCCATCAGGCTCCTCTGTCCATGGGATTTCCCAGGCAAGAATACTAGAGTGGGTTGCCATGCTCTTCTCCAGGGGATCTTCCTGATCCAGGGATCAAATCCGTGTCTCCTGCATCAGCAGGCAGATTCTTTACCACTAAGCCACCAGGGAAGCCCATATATATATATAATTTGCCAGTGATACCTCCAATTCCAGTTTGCCTCCACAGAATACAGGCTCAGTCACCCTGCCGCAGGGAGACCCCTCCTTACCCTCCTTGCGCTCTGACACCCCATACTGGGCCACTACTTCCTCCTCCACACTTGTCCCTTGGGCAGACACGCTCATCTCACTCCACTTCCCGAATCTTGTTCAGCTTCTCAGAAATCCCCCATCCCCTGCCCATGCGGATGTCTATCTTGCTGGGCTCTACCTATAGGCTTTCGTGCTGAATTACTGGGAAGGAAGGCAGGAGTGCAAGTTGGAAGAAAGACAATATAAAGCAATTACTTTGTTATTGATATCTCTATTGACCCATCATTTATAGCTTGGTTTTGCTTTGTGATCCAGTCTGGGAATCTTTTGCTTTCAGTCTATGAATTTGTGTTATTTTATTTATTCGTATGAAAGGTGTGTTAGATACTAGTTTTATCTTAATACTGTCCTCTTGTTTCAACAATTTTTTATTATCATGTTTTGCTATATTATTCATGCTTCTTTTTCCTCTTTTATGTGTCTCTCTTCTGGTAATAGAAAAAATTTATAGTTTGTTTATTGTCCTTTTGACTATCTTTATAACCATAACTTCAAATAGTATGCTCAGCGCTTGATTATTTAGAGTTGACTCCCTCTACTAGCAATCATTCAGATGGTGTGCTTTCTGGTTTATATGTATATAGAATGGAATATTAGTCACTCATAAAAAGAATAAAATAGCAGCAACATAGATGGATCTAGAGAATATCACACCAGGTAAGTCAGAGAAGAAGTAGAGCAGTAAGTACCTATGAACCTTCAAATTGCAAGCTTTCAAAGGTTAGAATGTGCGTCACACGCCCAATCACGTAAGGCGTGAGGTACATTGCGGATCGCCCTCTCTCCCCGGCGGCTGATGATCATTCCACTCTGCCGTCTCCCACCTTCCCTCCCTCCTTCAGTCAGTTACTCTTCTTTCCTGTCCAGCTGATGCCAGCCTCTGTATGGCAGCTCCTGTACTGTACTACTGTACTTTTCAAGGTACTGTACTGTAAGGTTAAAAATGCTTTTTGTGCTTGTTTTTTATTATTTGTGTGAGAAGTATTATAAACCTATTACAGGACAGTAGTATATAGCCAATGGTGTTAGTTGAGCACCTAGGCTAACTTTATTGGACTTATGAACCAATTGGAACAGAACTTGTTCGCATGTAGGGGACTTACTGTATATGATATCACTTTCATGTGGAATCCAAAAAAATAATACTAATGAATCCATATACAAAACAGAAACAGACTCACAGACATAGAAAACCAACTTATGGTTACCAAGGGAAAAAGGGCAGGAGGGAAGGGATAAATGAGGAGTATGGGATTAACAGATATACACTATACATAAAATAGATAAGCACTAAGAATTTATTGTATGGCACAGGGAATTATATTCAATATCTGTGATAACCAATAATGGAGAATAATCTGAATATATATGTAGAATTGAATCACTTTGCTGTACACCTGAAACTAATACAATATTGTAAATTAACTAAACATCAATTTAAAAAACCCCTTCATGGGTCACAGCCTTGTTGTGGCGCAGGGGCTTCTGTGACTCAATGAAGCTATGAGCCATGCTGTGCAGGGCCACTCAAGATGGACAGGTCATAGTGAAGGGTTCCGACAAAACGTGTCCACGGGAGGAGGGAATGGCAAACCACTCCAGTATTCTTGCCGTGAGAACTCCATGAACTGTATGAAAAGGCAAAAAGATATGACACCAGGAGATGAGCCCCCCAGGTTAGAAGATGTTACATCACTGACTCAATGAATGTGAATCTGAGCAAACTTGGGGAGATAGTGAAGGACAGGGGAGTGTGGCGTCCTGCAGTCCATGGCGTTGCAGAGTCAGACACAACTTAGCGACAGAATAACTATTTTAAAAAGTGTATTTTCTCCTTTCTCTCTTCCTCTTCACCAACTGATTTTCATGGGTCATACTACTATTATTAATTTTCTTACTAATTTCTTTTATATATTTATTCCTTGACTTAATTTTTGATACTCCAACTATAGAAGTTGTATATCTGCCTACCTATATTTACTCTGCTCTCTCTTCTATCTCTATCATTCCTATTCTGATCTTTCACTACATTCTCATGGTTTTTAACATTTTGTGTTTTAGTCACTAAGTCATGTCCAACTCTTTGTGGCCCCATGGACTGTAGCCCACCAGGCTCCTCTGTCCATGAGATTCTCTAGGCAAGAATATTAGAGTGGGTTCCTGCAGCAGTTTTAGCTCTTGTCTTGCATTACAGTGGATTTAACACTCACAACTAATCCTTTTATCTAGTTTTTTCCATTTAATCTCTCAGTTGGCTAGAATATATTGCCTGATGCTTTTTTGGAAAGCGTTCATAGGATTGAAATTCCCTGAATTCTTGCATGCTAGAATGTTTGTCTGTTGCCTTTAGCCTGGTAAAATGGTTTGATGAAGTACAAAATGCTTGGATCTCACCTGGAGGACTTTGTAGGGATTTCTCTACTGTCTTTTGTTGTTGAAATCTGGAACGAAACCGTGTGTGTGTGAAAAGTGAAAGTGTTAGTTGCTCCGTCATGTCCAACTTTTTGCGACCCCATGGACTGTAGCCTGCCAGGCTCCTCATTTTTCCAGGCAAGAATACTAGAGTGGGTTGCCATTTCCTTCTCCAGGGCATCTTCCCAACCCAGGAGTCAAACCCAGGTCTCCTGCATTGCAGGCAGATTCTTTCCTGCCTGGGCTTCCCTGGTGGCTCAGAGGTTAAAGCATCTGCCTAGAATGCGGGAGACCGGGGTTCGATCTCTGGGTCGGAAAGATCCCCTGGAGAAGGAAATGGCAACCCACTCCAGTACTCTTCCCTGGAGAATCCCATGGAGGGAGGAGCCTGGTAGGCTACAGTCCATGGGGTAGCAAAGAGTCAGATATGACTCCACTTTCACTTTCTTTCTTTACTGTCTGAGCCACCAGGAAAGCCCGTATTTGTTTGTGTGTATTTCTGTTTTCTTACCTCAGTGAATATGTTGAATGCCCAGTGATTCTTTATTTTTGAAGATAAGGAACTTTACTAGGCCAGTCTCAGCATTGATCATTTTGAATCAGTTTTTCCTTTCAATCTATAACTTCAAGTTTTAAGGTTTATTTATTTATTATTTTATTTTTGGCTGGGTCTTCGACGCTGTGCGTGGTCTTTCTTTAGTTGCAGTAAGCAGCGGCTACTCTCTAGTCGAGGTATGCGGGCTTCTCACTGAGGCAGCTTCTCTTGTTGCAGGGCACAGGCTGTAGATCCCAGGCCCGATAGTTGCGGTGCCCGGGCTTGGTTGCGATGAGGCATGCGGGATCTCCTCCAGCCAGGGATCCAACCTGTGTACCCTGCGTTGGCAGGTGGATTCTTAACCATTGGACCACCAGCAAAGTCCGAGTTTTCAATTTAAATTTTAAATTATGGTAGGATACCTGTAACACTGAATTTACCATGGGGACAAAGAATTCCGCCTGCCAAATCAGCAAAGGATGCTGCGGCCATCAAACCATCAGCCATTACAGCAGCCTTGGCTCAATGGTGAGCCCCAAGGGAACTCTAGATGCAGACAAATAGGTGCCTGCCACCAAGCCTTCAGTCACTGCAGCTATCCCCAACAGAGCGCCCAGAGTGGATTCTGGATGGGCAAGAACAGGATACTGGTCCTAGAGAGTTGATATGCATATCAAAGAAATTATTTCAATGAGTCTAGACTCTTCCATCTTCCTATTCATAAAAAAGTACTAAATTCATTAACTTGAGATGTCCTTAACAATAATTTTTTGTTGTTCTATTTTTTTTTTTTTTTTTTACAAACATTCCTATGTATCCTGGCTCATTCCTTACCTCTTTGGAACCACCCCTCAGAGCTATCTGAGAGGCTGACTTACAGGCCTAAGTACTTAGCAAGTACACTAAATAAAACATAATTCTCCAGTTTAAGGTTGTGCATTTTTTTTCAATGGACACCATCTAAATCATTTTTAAGTGTATAGTCCAATGGTGTGAAGTATATTCATGCTGTATAGCCCATCTCCAGCACCTTCTCATCTTGCAAAGCTGTAACCCTTCAACAACTCCCCGTTTCCCCCTCCTTCCAGGAAGATTCACGTTTTCTTTATTTTTAAAGAAACACTGTCTTCAATTACGTTTTTCTTTTCTACGCGTTCAGTTCTTTTTTTCAGGAGCAGTCATTACACACATGGTGGATCTGCTTATAAATAAAGTGCCCTTGATTATGCTCCTCTGAGTATATCATGCACTTCAGAGAAGGTGTCCTCTGCCAGGCCTGCCCATGATCTGTCATTAAAGGACACTGTCAGCATCTTCCCTCAATTTGGTTCCAGTTTCACTGGACTTGGCAGAAGTTTGTCATAGAAAGTGTTATTTGGGGTTAGTACTTTCTATTTTCATCCACAATGGGATTTACACTTCTGCTTTTATTTTTCTTGTAATCAATTCAGCTGACTTCAGAGAAAAGAGGTTGGTAGATGTATCTTTACTATTGCTCCTTACATTTGGATTTGTGTTACTGAGTGGGTCCCCCCACAACCACCGCTGCCATGTTCATGTCTGAACATCAAACTTCCATAAGACCGAGTAAACAATGGCACACCCAGAAATAAGTCTATATGTGAAAACACTGATTTTTATTTCCGTGACTGTGTCAGGTCTTAGATGCAGCATGTGGGATCTGTTCCTGTTTTTAGTTGCAGCATGCAAACTTACCTGTGGTATGTGGATCTAGTTCCCCGACCAGGGACCAAACTCGGGCCTCTTGTGTTCAGAGTGTGGAGTTTTAGCCACTGGACCACCAGGGAAGTCCTGAAATAAGCCTATTTTAATTAAATTTTTTTTGTGTGTGTGTGGTCATTTTCATGAAATTTAGGGTGGAAATTGTTGTTGGCCAAAATCTTGACTTCCTCTACTCACAGAAGCTGAATGAAAATATGGAGACAGAGTTTGGAGGAAATAGAAAGGTAGTTTCAATTCTCAGCCAGTGGAGAGGGGCACACAGTAGGCTCATGCCTAAAGAACTGTGCCCCCTTTCCCATGAGGTGCCTAGGGGCTTGTATAAGATGAGGCTTGCGGTCAGGAGTCGATGAGGAGGTGTTTAGGATCTTGATTTCTTCCTGTTGCATTGTCCCAAAGACAGTCTTGCGCTGGTGCCAGTAACCCAGTAACTGAGCCTGGCAGTTCGGTGGCTCTGATATGTAACTACAAGGGGAAGGGTGTTGTAAGAGTAAACAACGGACACAGGATGTACTTAGCATAGAGTCAAAGGAAAATAGGCGTGAAGTGGAACTCCTGCAGAGTTAGGGGTCAGAAAAGCAAACTTAGTTATAGACATATAGAGTTAGGCGCAGTTAAAGTAAAAAGGGCTTCCCTGATAGCTCAGTTGGTAAAGAATCTGCTTGCAATGCAGGAGACCCCGGTTCAGTCCCTAGGTTGGGAAGTTCCCCTGGAGAAGGGAAAGGCTACCCACTCCAGTATTCTGGCCTGGAGAATTCCATGGGCTGTATGGGCCTGGAGAATTTCATGGACTGGATGGTCCATGGGGTTGCAAAGAGTCAGACACGACTGAGTGACTTTCAGTGAAAGTAAAAAAAGTAGGAGTGTTTAGGTTTGCTCACTGATGTCTTTATTCTCTTTGTTCTCAGGAAAAGGAAAGAGAAAAACTCATTCTCCTTTTTTCCTTTTTCACTGCAACTCATGTGGGATCTTTTCTTTAAGTTGTGGCATGTGAACTCTTAGTCATGGTATATGAATCTAGCTGCCTGACCAAGGACTGAACTTGGGCCTCCTGCATTGAGAGTGCAGAGTTCTAGCCACTGGTCCACCAGGGAAGACCTGAAAGATGCCTGTTTTTAATTAAATAATTATTTTTTGGTCGTTTCATGAAATCTAGGGTGGGAAGGGAGGTAGAAAGTCACGCTTAGCCTTCCTTTTGGACACAGATGCGTTTGTATCTACTTTGAGTGGTTTGTCCCACAGACTGTCTATGTATGCACTGCACCTTCAGTTCAGTTCAGTTCAGTCGCTCAGTCGTGTCTGACTCTTTGCGACCCCGTGGACTGCAGCATGCCAGGCTTCCCTGTCCATCACCTGCTCCCAGAGCTTGCTCGAACTCATGTCCATCAAGTCGGTGATGCCATCCAACTATCTCATCCTCTGTCACCCCTTTTTTCTCCTGCCCTCAATCTTTCCCAGTGTCTGGGTCTTTTCAAATGAGCTGGCTCTTCACATCAGGTGGCCAAAGAATTGGAGTTTCAGTTTCAGCATCAGTCCTTTCAATGAATATTCAGGACTGATTTCCTTTAGGACTGACTGGTTGGATCTCCTTGCAGTCCAAAGGGCTCTCAGGAGTCTTCTCCAATACCACAGTTCAAAAGCATCAATTCTTTGGCGCTCAGCTTTCTTTATGATCCAAATCTCACATCCATATATGACTACTGGAAAAACTATAGCTTTGACTGGATGGTCATTTGTTGGCAAAGTAATGTCTCTGCTTTTTAATATGTACTGCATCTTGCCCCCACCCAAAGTAATGTTCCAGTGTACAGATCCATACCACAAGGAGGAGTGGTCTGCTTCTTTTTTCTTATATAACCCTCCCTAGGTATCCTCAGGGAATTGGTTCCAGGACAGCCTCCCTCCTCACCCCTACCAACCTGAATTCTCAAGCCTATTGGATGAAATTGCCTAGTATCTGCATATAACCTATGTAACCTTCTCATATACTTTAAATCATCTCTAGATTACTAGTAATACTTCATACAATGTAAATGTTATATAAATAGCTGTATATACAATGTAAATGCTATGTAGATGATTATATATGTAACATTAAAAGCTATATAAATAGTTGCCAGGGCAGGGCAAATTCAAGTTTTGCTTTTTGGAACCTCCTGGAATTTTTTTCTGAATATTTTCAATTTGTGGTCGATATGATCTTGGGCAACCTCGGCCTGCAGCAACTTGGAGTGGGGCTTGGGTTACCAGCCAGAGATTGAGGCTGGGTCACTGTGGTGAAAACACCAGATCCTAACCATAAGACCAGTGTCAGTGACAAGGGTCCTGGCCCTTTGACTTTGCAGAAAAGAATTTCCACAAAGATGGAAAGTAGTGAAGCAAGTAAAGTATTCATTAAGTGAGAAAAAGAGTATAGTATATGTGGATAGACACATGGGCAGACTCAGGGACTGAGTCCCTGAGCTGTGCCCTCGTGGCAGTTTGAATCACTTATACAGGGCATTTCTTCTGGTTTTCCTTTGACCAATCATTTTGATTCACCTGGTTCTCAGTCCATATTTGGTATATCTCAGGACCCTTCCATGTGTACACATGCATCTTTTAGCCTAGACGGATTCTACTGAAGAGGCCTGTGGTTAGAACACCCCTTGGCATTGCTTCCCCTTTGACCTCCAGGAATCTTTCTGCACATGCGTGGTCAGGGAGGTCTCCTGACTTTGAGAATCAGAAACATGTGGTCTGGGCAGGGCCCAGCCTCCTGCCTTAATTGACCTGCTGTTCTCGTCTTGCAGTTTCGATCCACTGGATGGAATGGATCTCCAATCATTTGCCTGGGGAAGGGCCCCATCTACTTCCTGCCTCAAATTGAATCCACAGATGTGGGACCTGTGGAGAGGGAAGGCAGATTAAAGTCTTGTCTAGGTCTTTTGGACTGCTACTGCCCTTGTCTTCAGGGTTGAAAAAGATTTTATCCCAGCTGGGGTTTGTTCTGAAACTGTCTGGGGAAGCTGCTCCCCTTCATTAGGCTTTGCCATGATTTCTGTGCCTAAAAGGGCACCGATGTTTGGATGAGAGATGGTTGGTCTGCCCTCTTTTGAGGGGGGAGGATCTGGGTTGTGTTGGGGTGCTGGATGGCAGGAATCACAGGAGCCTGGGTGGGTACTGTTCAGTGGGGAATGGAGAGGTGTTGTGTGCAGGTAAGAGCCTGAACCGCAGGAATCCTCTTCTTTTAATATTCGGAAAGAAGCATCTGTTACCTGTTGCATATTAGGGATACTGAATGACTTTCACAAAAACCTGCATCTTTACCTGTCTGGTGAAGAGGTAGTACACAGGCAAAAAACACGTTCTGAGAATAGAGAGGTGTAACATTAGTCCTGACAGTGTTCTCTTTTTTTGTAATGCAGGTGAAACTGAGGGCAGTCATCAGATAAGATCCCTTAAACTTGTTTAATCAGTAATGTCCTATAACCTGTCTTCACTGACTAAGTTTAATTATTTTGAAAATTGCGTACCCTCCTAGCTTCATGTAGCCTAGATAATACATCAGAAGGCTCCTTTCTTCCTCCTATAGATAATACCTATGACAGATGGGTTGCTATAGTAATGATTGCTTAAGTTGTTTTTCAGGAACTGGGAGTCAGCTCTTGTCCAGTTTGAGCTGGCTAAGGGGAACCCAGGTCATGGGGACACTGACCCTCAAACTAGGTCCACATAAGTGTCCAATGAATGACCTTTTGACGAAACTCCATCCTCAGATCATGCTAACATAGCTATTTTCTGAACATGCATTCCGTGAAGACGCATGTAACTCAGACATGCCTGCACAAAACACAGATTACCTCATCTTTTTCCTACCTCCTAATACTTTAGCCCACACCTCAGACAACCCTGCTTCTCTAAATATTTCACACCCCCTGCCTTCAGAGAGGCAGATTTGAGATCTGTTCTCCTCACTTGGCTGCCTTGTGAATGAACCCTTTCTATGCTGCCGATCTCTTGGTGTCTCAGCATTTGGCTTGCTGCACGCTGGGCGAAGGAATCTGATTCCTTGTTCAGTAACACAAGTGCCTCACTTACTCTTTGATTGTCAGGACATCCTCTTGAGAGAGGCATCCACTTCAAAGATGGCTATCTTGAAAAAAAAAGAAAAGATGACTATTTTGAATAAACACAATGACCAGCCACAGACTAGGTGAAGAACCAGGCTCACCTCTCCACCCCCCACCAATGGCTCCTTTATTGTAGTGATCTTGGCTGGTTTTGATAAATGGCCTTTAGGGTCATTGGTTCTTCTTTACCCATACTTAATTTTTTTAATTAAAAAAACTTTTAAATGTATTTTGACTGCGCTGGGTCTTTGTGGCTGTGCAGGCTTTTCTTTAGCGTGGCGGGGGCAGGGCCTGCTCTCTGGCTGTGCACGGGCTTCTCATTGCAGCGGCTTCTCTTGCTGTGCAGCGAGGGCTCTAGGGCCCTCAGGCCCCAGTAGTTGAGGCTCCTGGGCTCTAGAGCACAGGCTCAGTAGTGTGGTGCATGGGTCCAGTGGATCCACAGCCTGTGGGATCTTCCAGGATCAGGGATGGCAGGCAGACTCTTCACCACTGAGCCACCAGGAAAGCCCTTTCTTCCCACACTTTAAATTCCTGCCCTTACAGTGTAAATTCACCAATAAAGAGTGAGCCCTTAAACCCTAGGTCTACTCCTCAATTTCAATAAAAGCAAAACCCTAGGCCTGAGTTTTCCACCCTGCTGCCATGAACATGTTGTGTGGTCCCAGCTGGGGCATGCAGTTTTCAGTTCTGAAGATAATATATTCCCCTCTCAAGGTTTCCAGACAGTTATTGCTGAAGGACAGCAAGGGCTCGTCCAGCCACAGCATGCGCCATTGATAGACTCAGACCAGCGTAAAACAACAGGATGGAGACATTGACTTCACAGGATAAGAATGGAGAGGTGGGCAGGAGTGGTGAATTCATTCAACATTCAACTAACATTTATCGAGTTCCTGAACATTCTAGGCATTGTTTTAGGCCCTGTGGATATAACAGTGAAAATAACAGAAATCCCTGCCCTCGGGATGCTTTAGTTCCAGTGAAGGAAACAGACAAATAAGTAAATTATACAGTATGGTAGGTAGTGAGAAATGCTAGAGGATGAATTTGAGAGATCTGCTGTACAAACTAATGCCAATAGTTAACAACATGGTGTTGTGCACTTAAAAACTTGTTAAAGAGAGTAGATCTCATGCTAAGATGCTAAGTGTCCTTAACACACACACCCACAGCAAGGAGACACAAGAAATCTTCTGGAGGTGACGGATATGTTAATTATATTGATTACAGTAGTGGTATCATGGGTCCGTGTCTACATCCAAACTTACCAAAATGTATATATGAAATATGTGCAATTTTTTATATCTTAACTACACCTCAAAAACCTGAAAAAAAAAATAAAGATAAAAATAAAGTAAGGATTATATGGAGGGCAAGTTGCAATTTTAGACATGCCAGCCAGGAAGGCCTCTCTGAAAAAGAGACATTTGAACAAAGATTTGATGGCAGTAAGGGAGTGAATCATTAGATTACATGTTGATGTTAATATATATTTTTTACAATTATTTAAGCTCTGAATGAAACATTCTAGATGCCAGCTTTAACATATGTGAAGGGGTTTTAAAAGCTTCAATTAAAACCTTCTTTTAGAACAAATTGTAAGAAAGAGAAATGAAAACAACCCCATATACAATAGAATCAAACAGAATAAAATACTTAAGGATAAATTTAACCTAGGAGGTGAAAAATCTGTGTGGTGAAAATTCAGGACATATATATAAGTATGTGTTATATAAATATTACTTATTGTGCTGTTCTGTTGTTACTTTCTAAATCACGTCCAACTCTTTGTAATCCCATGGACTGTAGCCTGCCAGGCTCTTCTGTCCATGGAGTTTCCCGGACAAGAATACTGGAGTGGGTTGCCATTTCCTTCCTCAGGGGACTTTCCTGATCCAGGAATTGAACCTGCATCCCCTGCTTGGCAGGCGGATTCTTTACCACTGAGCCACGTGGGAAACCCCATTATTTATTATATGGATATTATAATTATATTATATAATATGACTATTATTCAGCCATGAGAAAAAAGGGAAATACTGCCGTTTGCATCAGCTTGGATAGATTTTGAGGGCATTACGCTATGAAATAAATCTGACAAAGGCAAATTCAGTGTGATCTCAGATGGGGGATCTAAAACGAAACTGCATAAAACAAAGTAGACTGTGGTTACCAGGGGCTGGGAGGTGGGAGAAATAGGTGATGGTGGTCACAGGATCTGAAAGTCTGGGTAGAAGATGAGGAGCCTGATGGTGGATGAACCCGAAAATGGTGTTGCGTGTTAGTTTCTAAGGGCGGCCATAATAAAATACCATAAACTGGATGACTTAAAACAACATAAATTTATTGTCTCACAGTTCTGGAAGCTAAAAGTCTGAAATCAAGGTGTTATCAGGGCCATGTTCCCTCCAAAACCTGTACAGGAGATTCCTTTCTTCTTTTTTCTTTTTCGGGCACGTGGCTTAGGGGATCTTAGTTCCCTGACCAGGGACTGGGAGCACAGGCCACCGGGGCAGTCCCAGGAGACTCCTTTCTTGTGGCCTCTTGGAGCTTCTGGGGTCTGCTGGGGAGTCCTGGCCTCCCTTGTCTTCTGAGGCATCACTCAGCCCCTGCCTCCGTTTCCACTCGACTGTCTATCCCGTGTGTCTTCACGTTGTCTTTCCTCTGTGTGTCTCCGTGTCCAAATTCCTCCCTCCTTATAAGGACAACGGTCATTTTGGTTTGGGGATTCACCTTACTCCAGTAGTAGGTTAACTAACTGCATCTGCAAGGATCCAGTTTCCAAATAAGGTCACTTTCTGAGGGGCCAGGGATTAGGACTTCAACAGGCCTTTTGGGGGAACAGTTTAACCCAGGTGTAGGGTGTAGGCTACTCGAGTGTGACGTGCCTTGGGCACCCAGTGTTGATCATAGTGGGTGCTCCGAGGCTGCCTGTTCCTGAGGGTCCCCCTCTGTTTCCTTGGCAGTGTTCTTGGAAAAGGAGGATCTGCGGTGGAGGTAGGAGGGCTGAATAGGAGAATACACTGCTTGATTCACTGAAAACAGGGTCTAGAACGTCCCTGATGGTACAGTGGATAAGAATCTGTCTGCCAATGCAGGGAACACGAGTTTGACCCCTGGTCCGGGAAGGTCCCACATGCCTCGGAGCAGCTAAACCTGGGCACTGCAGCTAGAGAGTAGCCCCTGCTCACTGCAACTAGAGAAAGCCAACACACAGCAACAAAGACTCAGTGTGGCAGAAACCCCAAACAAGACAAAATCGAAAGCAACAAGGTCTGGTTGAATGCCCCTCATGCCCAGGATAGAAGGGGAGGGAACCTGATGGCGGGGGAGGTTAGTCTAGAATCAGTGGCCCTGGGGGTGTCAGATCCCAGACGTGCTATGGACTGGGCTTTGGGAGAGCACAGGCGGGAGGAGAGCTGATGGTTCTCCTTCTGTGGTCATGCATGTCTTTTCCTGTCCATCAGTGACGGGCAGCCTTGAACTGCGATGCAGGGAAGGAGGAGACACAGGATGAGCACCTGGGTAATTGTGATGGATTCAGTTGGCCTTTTTGGTCAAGACTTTGCTGTAGCAGCTCATTATTTAACTGGTCTGATCTAACTGGCCATTGGTCCAGTGTACAAAGTACGAATGTACGGCAGGGGAGATGCGTTTTTTGATAACAGTGCCAGAACATAGCTGTAATAGCAATGGTTCGGGCTTCGATTATTTTTCAGAATGATAAATCCTGCTTCTCTGGAGGCTGGCTGAGGTTTTGGAAACGCTCAGATGTCACTGGGAGCCATGAGTGAAGAGCGAGGAGGCAGACCAGAACTGGAGTGGCCTTTGCACTTGCACGAGGCCCAGTGCGTGCAACTCTGGCTCAGCGGGGATGAAGGGGCTCATCACAGGCTGTGTCCCCAAGGCAGGCGGAGACGGACTGGGAGCTTGGGTCATGTCGGGCTTTGCTCCCCCTCTGCCCTAGGGCCCACCCCACAGAGCACTGGCAAGGGCAAGTTGGATGCTTTCACTTTAATTGCTATGGGCTACAAGTATGTTTAAGGTGTTAAGTCCAGAGACTCAATTTCTTCATCTTCTCAAAAAACGAGGAAACAATGTTACTGGAATGAATTTTTTCCTTAGGCTTTGTGCCAGTTCAGTCCCCTCTAGAAGAAAGTGGAGATGAGAATGAGGTTTGAGGGGTCCCGGGCACCAGCTCCACCCTCTCCACCCTCCTCCACTCCATCTCCTGCTTCCTAGCCTCACTGAGCCCTTGGAGGGCCTTACCCAGGAATCTGGGATGGAGGTTAGGGACAGCAGAGGCCGAAGGACCTGCCCACCCCGACCCCACCCCGACCTGGGCAGGAGCAAGAGGAAGAGTAGCAGGCAGTGGAGTGGGAAGTCCGGCAGTCAGACCCCAGGAGGAAGCTGATATCAGGCGGTCTGAATGTGGGTGAGAGGCTGGAGGCATGTGAAGGCCCAGCATGGGGGCAGCTTCAGTGTGGAGGCGTGGTGACATTCCCAGGACTCAGGTGTGGGGGGCAGGTGACAATATCCGGTCCACCTCCCACCCCTGGCAAGTGGTGAGTCTTCTCAGTTTCACAAGACTTAGAGTTGGTATGCACTCACCTTCGAAGAATTTCTTTCCTCCTTCAATTTTTTCTTGTATTTTTCTTCTTACTCCTTGGGCTACCGAGAGACCTTTATCTAACCCGAGTTCTAATTTTGGAGCAGAAGAATCACAACAGCAGAAAGATCACATCATTTAAAGAGGACTCCCCCCCTTTCCCCAATCCTGTCCTCGACCAGACATTATCCTTGGACAAATTCCTAAAGTGGAGAGGTTTTGCCTAGGGACCCAGCTTCTCTTTCATGGGAGGGTGGGTAGGCCAGGGAAGAAACCACGTGTGGTGCAGGCAGCACCATCGCCTACTGTAGAAACTGCGTGTGGGTGGGTGCAGGGTGAGCCCCGTTTGTGCCTTTCTGTTCAGGTGGATGCATAAGGCTGCTTCTTCCTGGACTTGTCTCTGCGTGGAGGTGTCATGCAAGCACGCTACTGGAGAGTCCTCTGGGGATACTTACGCAGTGGGTTGAATCCTGAGCTAGGAGGTGCTGTCGAAATCTTCTGGGTTGCTGGGGCTGTATTTGGGGTGAAGCAGATTCTGTTGGAGCTGTGGTCCCCTCATCAGCTTAGGTACAAATACACCAATTTGTTCATTTTAACAAAATCAAAAGTGTTTTTTCCCTTTGGAATGGGCAGTCAGGATACCTGATGTGTGCTGGCTGCCAGAATACAGAAATGGTATGGCATGAATCCTGTCCTGTTAAGGGAGATAAAATTTCTACATACTATGTACCTGTTATGGACTGAATGTTTGTGCCCCTCTCAAATCTATATGTTGAGGAAACTTCCCTGGTGATCCAGTGATTAAGAATTCATCTTGCAATGCAGGGAATATGGCTTCAATCCCTGGTTGGGGAACTAAGTCTCACAAGCCGAGGGTCAACTAAGCCCACGTGATGCAATGAAAAGATCCCACATGCTGCAACTAAGACCAATGCAGCCAAACAATAAAATAAAGAAATACTTAAAAAAATTCAAGAGTCTTCTCCAACACCACAGTTCCAAAGCACCAGTTCTTCCTTGGAGGGTAGGAAATGAGTCAGCAAGAGCTGTCGGTGGTGGGGGGTAGGGTGGGGGCATGGGTGGGACAGGTGTGGGGAATGTAAACAAGTTCAGCTGAGCTGATGTGGGTGGTACAGGAAGGAGCAGAATGGAACGTGGGGCTGGAAAGGAGTGAGGTTGATTACAAGGCACCTCTCTAAGCAGCTGGCAGTGAGGGGAGGTGTTTGTGGGTGAAGATGTTAATACCATGGGGATATTTCCCTTGTTATTTAACCTCATCTTTTTTTTCACAAAAAATCTTCTGCTTGCCTAATTATCCTTAGCCTTAGTTTTGTCCTTACCCCTGTCCCACCTCAATTCACACCCCTCCATCAACATCAAGAGCAAGACCCTTCTCCCCTCCCCCTGGATTCCTCTCCCAGCTTCCAACGACATCCCCAACTCCTAACCTTCCCCCTAGGCAGGGACCCGGGGGAGAGAAGGACTCACTGATGAAGGGTTCCTTGGTAAGAGCAGAGGAAGCATTTTCTGTAATGGAGGAAAGAGATGACAGTGAGGACTGAACCTGCCCCTAGAGTCACCCTCTGTCCATTCCCAATCAGCTCTCAGGATGCCTGTGGACATGAGAGGCAGGTTGAGCGCAGCCTTCTGTCTGATCACTAGGTCTACCCAGGTGTTCTTTCTGATGATTAACTTCCGCAGTTTCTTGAATCAGTCTCTGTATTCCTCAACCTGTCCATCATTTCTGAGGCTATTTTTTACATAATTTTCAAGAACGATCCAGCAGCGTCATGTAGCTATTCCTGATCATTTGTTATTTTGAAATCGAATTTGCTAATTAGTAGAACTGAAAAACCAAGAAAAAAAAAGACTAGACTTAAAATTAGTCCTGTGGGTCAAGCATTCCATCATTTAACTGAATGTAATAGGCTGCTAAATAATTGTAAACAATACAATTTCTCTAAGATAAACAAAATATGTACTATTATATTATTTTTATAATTATTAGTATTATTTTACATTATTGTTTTACTTTAAAATATTGTTTTATTTTTTAAAATTCTGATGAATTTTTTTTTTTCTGTAAAGCTTTATCAAAATTTAACAACAGCAACAACAAAAAATTGCCCTCTGACTTACTCCTGGCCTATGAGTTTCCCTGAGATCCCTGCTGGGGAGCTGGCCAAGGTTGGAGGGACTCAGGCTCCTCTGTAGTGGAGAGGGACAGTGCATGGCCTGGTGATTTCTGAGGTTGGACCCCCCCATTCCTTTAGTCTTTCAACATATTTATGCAAAGCTCTCTGCTAATTGAAGGGGGTTCAGTGCTGAAGAAGACAGACCTTGCCTGACAGAGTGCAGTCTATTATGTAATTACTTAATCCCTAGGGTGATCATGCTAGAAGGGCAGGTACAGCAGGGGGCAATAAGGGCAAATGGGGTCTAATTTATTCTCCATGTTCATGGAAGACACCTTTGAGGAACTGATACCTCAACTGAGATTTGATAGATAACAAAAGCTTTGGCTGGTTGATACTGAGTCAGCTAGGGGAAGGGATAAGGGGAGAAGCATTCCAGGCAGAGGGAAGAGCAAGAAAGCAGGTCCTGATGTTCAAGGAATGGCAGGGTCGTCCTGGCCTGAACAATACTTGTGGGGTTGGAAAAGGCATCCTGGGAGGCATGACCGAGAATAGGGCGCACTGCTGGGCGAGTGGGATGTGGGCCAGATTTCAGTCCCCACCACCCCCAGCCCAGCACTCCTGTGCAGGGGACAACCTGCCCAGGCATATGCAGTGGCTCAGAGGCCTTGCAAGAAGGCCAGGGTGGTGGAGCAGAGTGGGTGGAGGATGGTGTGTGAGGTGATGGGCCAGGCGAGCAGGCAGGGCCGGGCCGTTCCTGGCTCCCTAAGCAGGGGGTGAAGAGGCTGAGTGTGAAGAGCAGGGGGCGGGAGTCACTTGCAGAGGCCGGCAGATAGGACAGCACGGGGAGAGAAAGAGGCGGGAGGACAGGAGTGAGGGTGGCCCTACACAGCGAGGGCTCTGGTGGGGTGCAAGGGAGGGCCATACTCACGGGAAGAGACCAGGGTCCCGACCAGAGCTGCCAGGAGGAGGAGAGTCATGCGTCTCATGCCTTGCGTTGAGGAGAGACTGTAACCACAGAATCCTCTGAGGGTCGAGAATGCCACTGCTGAGACTGCAGGACCCTTTTAAGGATCTCGAGAGCCAATGGGAATCAAGCTCAGAGGGGTGTGACACCCGCAGCCTCCCCCCCCACTTCCCCAGAGTGTCACCTGCTAAGTCAACAAGGCTCTTGCCTGGCATCCTTACAAGGAGATCCTCTCCCTCTTGACTTCCAGCCATCTCTTTCCTCCCTCCCTCCTTCTCTATCCCACTTGCTCCCTGGGGTTACACCTCTGGAAAGGCAGGGATGGGAGGCAGAGCCAGTTTGGGGCAATTCTGGAAAGTGTCTGCTGAGGGTACTAGTGGAACTGGAGTCCTGGCGTCTCTCCAGGGGGAATCCTGGGGCTCTGAAATCCCGCCTGCCTCCTCCATTCATGGAGGACTCAGAGCATGGCTTGAAGACTTCCCCAGACTGAGTGAGCTTTTCCCCTGGGAGGCCACCCCCAGGACACTTGGGCGCTAAGTTCATGGTTCCTTTTCGCTCTTGAGGAGATAGATTTGCAGGCTTATGTGCCTTCTCTGAAGGAGTCCCCAGTTCTTGAAGTTATCTTCCCTCAGGAGGCCCTCTCCCCGCTTCATCTGAGCCCCTATCAACCTCTATCTTCAGGCCTAATCAGTGGGATGCCCTGTTTCTGAGGCTCCCCACATTTACTGAAATTGGGACTAGTTTCTCCCCTCAAATGGAGAGCTGATCCATGGTGTGAACAATCCAGGTATCCAGATAATTCTGAAGAAGCTTCTCTTTTGGAGCTGAGATTTCTTCTTTCCCTAAGCTGGGATTTAAAAGGCCTAAATTTTGAGTTCCGGCTTTGTCACATACAGGGTTCAGACAGTAAGAATTTGTTTGCAGTGCAGGAAACACAAGAGATGGGGTTTTGATCTCTGGGTCAGGGAGATCCTCTGGAGAAGGAAATGGCAACCCATTCCAGTATTCTTGCCTAGAGTATTCCATGGACAGAGGAACCTGGAGGGCTACAGTCCATGGGGCCGCAAAGACTTGGACATGAGTGAGCGGATAACACTTTCAATTTCGTCACATACACAGGACAGTATACTACTATCAGACACTGAAAACAGTAAGATTTTCATTTGTCATCTAGGAGTTACATGACTCCTATATGCAGGACGGTAATGGAGATTAAATGAAGTAACATATGGCTAAGCATTTGTAGACAATGCATTTCTATGGAGATGTGTGGAATTCTCAAACCTTGCAGAGGGCTCATCTTTCTGGGTGGGTTTGGTTCAGACTGGTGCCAAGAGCTTAATCAATCAAGGCCAAGGCTTGTGCTAAGGCTTAGGCTGGAGCTAAGGCTTAATCAATCAAGGCCAGGGAGAACTGGAGTGTCGAGGGGCTAATGGATGGAGACGTGTGCATGCTTAGTTGTTCAGTCATATCCAACTCTTTGTAACCCCATGGACTGTAGCCTGTCAGGTTCCTCTGCTCATGGGATTCTCCAGGTAAAATACTGGAGTGGGTTGCCATTTCCTTCTCCATGGGATCTTCCCAATCCAGGGATCAAATCCAGGTCTCCTGCATCACAGGTGGATTCTTTACTGTCTGAGCCACCAGGGAGGCCTGAAGAATAGGGTACTGGATGTCAGTCTGTGTTCTACATCAAGTTGGTCTTACCTCTCAGCAGCCCCAGAGGCCTTGAAGGTTTCTCCTCCTCATAGCCATTCTGAAGATCAGGGGGAAAAGGGAGTGTCAGGGAGCTTTTGATGTGAGGGTGATTTGTCTGCTTGGGCTCAGGGCATTAATTTCTTCAAGGGATAAAGGAAGAGAAAACGAATGGAGTGGGAGATGATAGGCGCGAGGAGGGAGACTTTTAGGCCATTCTGTCTATTCTTCGCTTCCAGTCAGGAAGCAACAGTGAGAACTGGACATGGAACAAAAAAGACTGGTTCCAAATAGGAAAAGGAGTACATCAAGGCTGTATATTGTCACCCTGCTTATTTAACTTATATGCAGAGTACATCATGAGAAACGCTGGGCTGGAAGAAGCACAAGCTGGAATCAAGATTGCTGGGAGAAATATCAATAACCTCAGATATGCAGATGACACCACCCTTATTGTAGAAAGTGAAGAGGAACTAAAAAGCCTCTTGATGAAAGTGAAAGAGGAGAGAGAAAAAGTTGGCTTAAAGCTCAACATTCAGAAAATGAAGATCATGGCATCCAGTCCCATCACTTCATGGGAAATAGATGGGGAAACAGTGGAAACAGTGCCAGATTTTATTTTGGGGGCCTCCAAAATCACTGCAGATGGTGACTGCAGCCATGAAATTAAAAGACACTTACTCCTTGGAAGGAAAGTTATGACCAACTTAGATAGCATATTCAAAAGCAGAGACATCACTTTGCCAACAAAGGTTCGTCTCGTCAAGGCTATGGTTTTTCCAGTAGTCATGTATGGATGTGAGAATTGGACTGTGAAGAAGGCTGAGTGCCAAAGAATTGATGCTTTTGAACTGTGGTGTTGGAGAAGACTCTTGAGAGTCCCTTGGACTGCAAGGATATCCAACCAGTCCATTCTAAAGGAGATCAGTCCTGGATGTTCTTTGGAAGGATTAATGCTAAAGCTGAAACTCCATACTTTGGCCACCTCATGCGAAGAGTTGACTCATTGGGAAAGACTCTGATGGTGGGAGGGATTGGGAACAGGAGGAAAAGGGGACGACAGAGGATGAGATGGCTGGATGGCATCACTAACTTGATGGACGTGAGTCTGAGTGAACTCTGGGAGATGGTGATGGACAGGGAGGCCTGGCGTGCTGCAATTCATGGTGTCGCAAAGAGTCGGACACGACTGAGCGACTGAACTGAACTTCCCTCCAGCTAAGAGGACTGTCACACACAGGCAGCTGATCTCCAGACGTAGACGGTGGGAATGGGGGTTCAAGTAAGGGCTCTCCAACTAACTCCTTGTGTGATTTGATATTTAACATTTATCTGGCACCTAATGGTGGGCAGTAGGTGAAGAAGGATGCACTGAATTAACGCAGAGATAGGACTTGATAACTACGTGCCTGCCTGAGGGTCCAGGTCTGGGAGCCTTGACGGTGGTGGTGGTCTTAACTGGGACGGAGGGCTGATGGAGAGGGAAGCGTTGACTGCATCAGTGCCCTGGGGTGTATATGTGTCCATGTGTACACTACCGGAGAAGCTTTGCCTCTAGATCCGAAACAAGCTCAATGAGCACATTAAAAAAGCCAACAGAAGCAAACTATAATATTTGCACATGTTTTTTCTAAGAGGAAATCAGAATTTTGGCAACAACACTAGAGCTGTCACAGAGCAGGGTCTCTGCAAATGTCACTGCTCAGCCTTTTTCCTCTCCCAGTCCTCCTCCTAGCCTCAGGAATTAAAGAGGCAGGCACTGACATAAGCGGGAGTGAATGGAAGTGAGATGGTGTCTTTGTTCTACAGAAAACTTTCATTATCTTATATAAGAGCCCAGGTTCACTGTTACCCCACTTTATAGCACTCGGGAAAGATTTGGATACGAATGGTAAAGACAAGAGACACGCCTCATGTGTCTGGGTGGGGGGGTCTGTCCTCTGTGATGCCTTGTCTTCTATCTGACTTCCATGTGGCTGTCAGTGCGCCAGTCTGTCTTTTCGCATGTCCTGGTTATTCCCTGTCCATCATCCTTCCCTCCTCTCCCTGCCTCAGATCTGTTCTCCGTCCATCTCTGCTTTTCTGGAAAGATGAACTTAGTGGCATGTATTACCTGGGCTCCCTTACCATCTAGCTTCTAGCTTTGTTTGGCCAATGAGAGACATTGATGGGAAGAGAGAGGTCAAGGGATTTGTTCTGCTCCCTCCCTGCTTATACTTATAAGATGCTCCCCAGTGGCCCCAACTTTCCAGTACTCATGCCCTTGTGTAATTCTCTCTGCTTGAGCATGAACTGGGTGGGCCTAGTGATTCACTGCTAACAACCAGAAAGTGACAAAAGTGAATGGACTATCACTTCTGAGATTAGGTTATAACAGGCTGTGACTCTTGTCCTGTTTATACACCCACACTCTCTCTCTGGATCTTCTCAGCTTGCTTGCCCTGGTGAAATCAGTGGCTGTGATGTGAGCTGCTTAGTGGGGATGTCCATGCGGCAGCTTTAGCCTCAGTCAGGGAGGAGTAAGGCCCCTCAGTCCAACTATAGATGAGGAACTGAATCTTGCCAATGACCACGTGACTGAGCTTTGGCGTGGATCCTCCTGCAGCTGAGGCTTGAAGTGACTGCAGCCTCGACAGTGCCTTCACTGTCAGCCTTGTCAGAGATGCTGAGAAGAAGACCAACTCAGCTGTCCCGGACTCCTGGCCCACAGCAACCATGAGATGAGAGATGATGTTAGTTGAAGTCAGTAGGTTTTGGAATAGTTTGTCACGTGGCCACAGGTCTTGAACACAGCCTGGTGTGGCAACTGCAGTGTTCCTCTGAGACTCTGGCTCCTGCCTGGTGGCCCCGTTTCCATCTCCTGACTGACCTCAGGAAAGGCCATTTCCTTGCCATCCCTCTGTTTGAGGGATGGTAATGGCTTCCTGCTATTGCATGTTCTTACTTGCACCTCTGTAAAATATTATTAATTTTTCATTCAAGAGTTTCTCAAAAAATCTCTTCCGTGTGTACCATCTGCTTTCTACCAGGACACTGACTTAAACATCCCTCCCTGTCCGACCTGTGCTGAATGTCTTTTTCCTTTTCCCCTCCACCTGTGGCCTGGGCTGGAGAGGTAGCAGACGCTCCAAAGGGAGGGAGTGACCCAGGTTCTCTGGCGTAGAGCTGACTCATCCAAGTCACAGACGTAAGTTATATCTACAAGGCCATCTTACTCTGACTGCTGTGGTTCACCTGTTCGGTCTTCTCTGTCCGGCTCTGGTGGGCTTGCCCTAGCTCTACCACATTCCCCTGATGCCCTTGGTCATTCATCTAGGCCAATGCAGGGAGGTGACCGACAAAGCAATGGAGTGGAATTTTAAAAACTCCAATTCTACTTTAACAAATACATGGCATTAATATGCATCAAGCACTGTTCTCAGAGCTTTATAAATTTTAATGTTATTTAATCCTCCTAACAACCCAAAGAGATAGGTGCTATTAATACTCTCACTTCATGATGAGAAACTAAGACAAATGTGTGTTGAGAAACTGACCTGTGATCACAGTTAGTAGGTAGCAGAACTTGTTTCAAATGTGGGCTCTCTGGTTCCAGAGTCTGCTATCAACCACAAATCTCGGCTTCAGTATTAAATTCCAGTTTATAAGAAAGGTTGGACCTCTGTAACATTAAGTTGCTGTAGTCTGTTTCTTGAAAGATATACTTATTTATTTAGAGCTACACTGAGTCTTCATTGCTGTCTGTGGGCTTGGTCCCGTTGCAGCGTGTGGGGGCTACTCTCCGGTGGCAGGGGCTTCTCATTGCAGTGGCTTTTCTTGAGGCAGAGCGTGGGCTCTAGGCATGCGGGCTTCAGTGGTGCAGTTGCAGCACACGCTGGCTCAGTAGCTGGGTGCATGGGCTTAGCTGTTCTGCAGCATGTGGGATCTTCATGGACCAGGGATTGATCCCTGGCCTGTGCCTTGGCAGGCAGATTCTTAATCACTGGACCGCCCCCCCCCCCCCTCACCGCCCCCAGGACAGCTTAAGTTTCTGTAGTCTTAACTAATCAGTGTCTTATTATTTAGGAGTCTCTAGGGAAAACAGAACCAATTGTGTGCGTGTATTTATTTCTTTATTTTAAGGGATTGTCTCACAAGATTATAGAGGCTGGCAAGTTCAAAATCTATAGTTTAAATCTAAAAGTTGAAGACCCAGGAAACAGCTAATGTTGTAGTTCAAGTCTGAAGGCCATCTGCTGGCAGAGTTCCATCTTGCTTAGGGGAAGTTGGTGTTTTGTTCTATTCTGGCCTTCAGCTGATTGGATGAGGCCCACCCATAAATGGAGAACAATCTGCTGTACTCAAAGTCTACCAGTTTAAATGTTAATCTCATCAAAATACCCTAATATTTGAGCCCATATCTGGGCACCATGATCCAACCAAGTTGACACATAAAATGAACTGTTGCAGTATCTTTCAACATTTTGATATTGGAGGGGTTAGTGGACATTAGGTAGGGCCCAGAGGGAAAAAGATATATTATGTGCAATTTCAGAAAGCTTTCTCCAGACTTAAAGTAAAAGACTCTATTTTTCTGTTCCTGGTTTCCAGGGAGCCACAGAACGAGTCCACAAAGAAAACAAAAAAGCTGGTCCTGTTGCCTCTGATCTCAGCAGAAGGAATTCTCACGGCTCCCATGTGGCCCGGCTATTTCAGAAGTACAATGATAACTGTGCCCTCAGCTCAGGGTTGGGAGTCAGGAGGAAGTGGGGGAGCTGGAATAAATTGGAGTGTGTCCTGTCAGACATCCCCCAGCCCTTGCAGTTAGGTGTGGCCATGAGACTGAGTTCTTCCATCAACACATATCACTTGGTGGTACAAGAGAACGAGCCCCAGGAAGCCTCCAAGCCATGTAGCTTCCCCACTTCTGTGGTTGGAACAGTGATGAAGATGACAGAATGATCTTAATGCCAGGTATTGAGGATGGCAGAGCAGTTGCCAGCATGAATCCCTAAATTGCTACCTGGCAAAGTTGTTGTTGTTCAGTCGCTTAGTTGTGTCTGACTCTTTTCAACCCCAGGAAGTGCAGCATGCCAGGCTTCCCTGTCCTTCACTATCTCCTGGAGTTCACTCAAACTCAAGTCCATCGAGTTGGTGATGCCATCCAACCAGCTATTCTCTGTCTCCAGCTTCTCCTGCCCTCAATCTTTTCCAGCATCAGGGTCTTTTCCAATGAGTCAGCTCTTTGCCTGCTCCACCTTGACCATTTTCTAGGACAGATCTTGATTTGGGGCAGAAGAGTGGCTTTATTTGTAACACAACCCTCCTTCCCTTGGCCCCCATACCATGGAGACCCTTAGGGTGGACTGCCTTTGCTGAGGAATCCAACTTCTTTCTTATGAGAAGGTTGGCGGGCTGGCTCAAAAGGCAAATTTTACTGTGTGGACACCACCCCCTTGCACCCATACCTACATATAGCAGTTCGGATGTATCTGTTCCTGTGTTTATGCCTGGGAGTAAGCCTCAGGCAGATGTTCCCCCCGGAAATTTGACTGTTTCATGTATTGGAACTGAAGCCTTGACAAAGACACTTATCTAGAATGCTGGATCTGTGCTTCCTTGATAGATTTGATGCCTTAAAACTTGTTCTCAGGTCCTGAAGGGGATCCTGCAGCTATAAACACATCCATCTGTTTATTCAGAAAATCAAAACATTTGTCCTCCCACTGGTGTGAAAGGTGCCAGAGGTGTTTGGGAGGAGCTGAAGGGTATCTGGTGTTCCATGGGGTGGGGCTGGGGTGGTTCCAGGCTGTGTATGAGGAGGCGGGCAAGAGCGTGATATGGTTGGGGCTCTTAGTGGGTGAAGGTGGATGGAAATACATTTCCTCTTTCCGACAACTGATTAAGTACCACTGTATGTACATTGCAAAGGCACTAGGAATGAATGAGAATTAGATCTTGCCTCAGGAGCATACAGTTTAGGAAAGCAGACAGAACTGGCCCATGCTGGGAGCTGGAAGGAGGGAAGCTGAGGGAAGGGGGCAGGGCAGGCACCACTTTCCCAGGGTGGGGATGGAGGGGTTTGGGGGAGGGCTGCAGAAAGCAGCTCAGACGCAAGCATGTCAGGCCTGGACAGGTGAGGGGTTGGAAAGGTGACCAGGAAAAGGAAAGTCGTGGCATGGGAAGTAGTTCATTTTGCCTGATGTGGAGGAGGCAAGAAGTGGAGTCTGGGGAAATTAGATGTGGAAAGCAGCCTGGATCCAGACCATGGGTACCTTGGATGTCAGGCTAGGAAGTGGGAATCTTGTGGTGGGAAATGGGGAATTCCACGAAAGGATTTTAAATCGAAAGTGTTAGTGAGAGTGGGACATGATGGGCATTTCTAATCCTACCTACCGTCGTCTATCTCCTACGATTTAATACAAAGCTTCCTCCCTTTCCCTTTGCCTTGCTCTGCTTCCAGGCAGTTAAGTTGCTCAGTTGTGTCCGACTCTTCGCGACCCCATGAATTGCAGCACGCCAGGCTCCTCTGTCCATCACCAACTCCCGGAGTTCACTCAGATTCACGTCCATCGAGTCAGTGATGCCATCCAGCCATCTCATCCTCTGTCATCCCCCTTTCCTCCTGCCCCCAATCCCTCCCAGCATCAGAGTCTTTTCCAATGAGTCAAATCTTCGCATGAAGTGGCCAAAGTACTGGAGTTTCAGCTTTAGCATCATTCCTTCCAAAGAAATCCCAGGGCTGATCTCCTTCAGAATGGACTGGTTGGATGTCCTTGCAGTCCAAGGGACTCTCAAGAGTCTTCTCCAATACCACAGTTCAAAAGCATCAATTCTTTGGTGCTCAGCCTTCTTCACAGTCCAACTCTCACATCCATACATGACTACTGGAAAAACCATAGCCTTGGCTAGACGGACCTTAGTTGGCAAAGTAATGTCTCTGGTTTTCAGTATGCTGTCTAGGTTGGTCATAACTTTAGAGCTGTATAAAAAAAGAACCCAGCTTTCCAAATGGAAAGTACCCCTTCTTAGAGGCCTTGTGATGTGGCAGAATGAACTTTTGAGATTAGGATGATCTGAAATCAAAGTTCGATCCTCTGACAAATTATCTCTGTGACTCTTCAGTTCTAATACCCAATTCCAGTGTGTGTGTTTGGGGGAAGGCTTCCCCACTCCCACAGCAATGTTGCAACACTAGCTGGGTGTCCTACAATTCAACTTAATCTTAATTTTATATACCTGGAGGTAGTGTCAGATTGCGCAGGTTAAGGGCAGCCCCATAAGACTGCACTGCACTCCACTCCCCACCCCCAGCTTCACACACCAGTCACCAGTCCAGGTTGTCACCTGTGCTTCTAATCAGCTGACTATAGATCAGAGGGTCCCATGACCCCTTCCTGGGATATGATTAATTTGTTAGATCAGCTCATAAAACTGAGAGAAAGATTTTAGTTTATTATCAGAGGATATAACCCAGTTATAAAAGGATATAACCCAGAAACAGCTAGATGGAAGGGATGCACAGGCCAAGTTATAGGGAAGGGCACGGAGCTTCCATGCCTTCTCCAGGGACTCCACCTTCCCTGAACCTCCACTTGTTCACCAACCTGGAAGATCTTTGAACTCACTCTTTTGATTTTTCATGAAGATTTCAATATAGAGGCACAGTCAGTTAAATCGTTGGCCAGTGGTGACTGAGTCAGCCTCCAGCCCCGCTCCTCTTCCTGGAAATTAGGAGAGGGTGGAGCTGAGAGAATTACAACCCTCTCATCACTTGGCAGTTCTCTGGGCATCAAGCCCTCATTGGTTAGGTGCTGGGCTTCCAGGCAGAACACCCTTTTTCTCTATTCTGCTCCAGTGCATGACTCTTTCATAAAGTCTTTCCTCGCCCCGGCTCCTAAAGGTAGGAAGCCCAGTGTTCCTTCCCTTCCATCCTTTTCTACTTCTCATCTTTCCTTCACTCACACCCCCAGTCACTAACCTTCCCAGGGCTGGGGCAGGAGGGAGAGGAAGAACGTATAGCCCACCAATCCTGGGGCACAGGCAGCCTCTGTGTCGCCTGCAGAGGAGGGAACAGTGACTGTGACAAGTAGGGCTAAGCCCATGCACCAGATCCAACAACGGGCGCTGCCTGGAGTCCCCGGACCGCTAATCTCAGGAGCATGGGTGTGGACAGATGGAAGAGAAATCTCTGTCACACCAGGATCCACCAGATACGCGTTCTGATATCGAAATCAAACCCTGCTGTCTGTCATCCTCCCTAGGATGACCTCCCTAGGATGAGTAGACCTAGACTACTCATAGCAACTCTATGAACATGGAGTTGTTCTCGGATTCTCTCCCAAATCTTGTTAAATGTTGGAGTTTCACAGTTAAAATGGAAGAGACAGGACCTGGTTGTAGTGATGCGTCAGGACTAGTTCTGATTATTAATTATGTGATATGAGGCCCCTGGCCTCCAAGCGCAAGACTGAAGCACATATTATGCACCAGACTGTGTTAGAAGCTGAGGCTATGGCTTCAGGGAAGATAGACCATCTTTGTTTTGGGGGAAGCTGATAATCCATAAAAGATTTGGAGGAATTAATATGGTTACACAAACAATGACTTCATTACATTTCATTTCATTACATTACATGGTGCTAGAAAGGAAAAGTAAGGCGGCAATAAAATGGAAAATGGAAACCTAAACCATTCTGGGGCTTCAGTAAGGCTGCTCTGAGGAAATCCATCGATGTGCAGAGATGAACAGACCAGCATTGGAAGACTGGACAGGAGGGGCTGATGGGGGCGGGGGCGTCAAAGAGTGGGCTGCAAAAGGGACAAGTAGAGGTGTAAGAGTCTGGGTAGATGGGAGACAGTGTGGATCACTGGGGCTGAAAAAGAATGCCGGAGCGGTAGAGAGAGGGGGCAAGCCAGAGACAGAGGGTGCTTGGCTTCCTCTGATTGATGGGCACGGGTCCTTGTGTGGAGTACCAGGAGTGGGCTGCAGAGAGGAACTCGAGGGAAGCGCCTCTACCAAGAAGGGAAGAGGGGTGCACAGGCAGGAGTCTTCTAGAGGCCATAAGGATGGATGTGGGGGAAGGGCCATGCTCACAGGCAGATTCTAGTGCTGCACCCAGAGCTGCCAGGAGGAGGGAAGCCGTTAGTCTCATGCATCCATGTACAGGAGTAAGCTTAGCACAAAATTTGGGGAGATTCTGGTCTCTAGTGTGTCTGTACTGTCTCTCTGGGCCCCTTTTAATGACGGGGACTCGTGGGAGCCAGTCCTCTGGTGGTGGTCCTCTCCTCGTCTTCTCCCACCTCGGAGTCACCTGTTAGGTCAATGAGGGCTGGCTGGTGCCCGCCTTCCCTGTAGGCTGGTCCGGGGCAGCAGCTTGAGCCGGCATTGTTCTGAGTGGCATCCTGGTATCTTCTGCCTGCCCCTCCCCCACACTGTCTCCCCTACACTTGGGCTGCCATCTCCAGCGACATCTGGGTCCTTTGGGAGACTGTGAGAGGTTTCTGGGGAGGGCTCTGGCAGGAGGGCTGTGCCCAGAAATCTCTCCCTCCATGTGGAAGTGGGCGTGTGTTGGCAGATGGAGGGAACGAAAGGTGCCCGCTAAACTAAGAAGGCATCCTGAGACAAAAAAAAAACAAACGAGGCAGACGGTTCCATACAATCAATGCATCTGTTTATTACGTAGTGACTCACCAGGTGGGATGGCATAGACAATGATCCAGGAGCCACACCAGTGCTGGGCCATTGGGGCAACTTCATAGTTCACCTAGCATATCTAGGTAGGAGCTTGAAATAGGACATGCATTCCCAAGTCAACTTTGATAAATGGGTGGACAGTCTCATGGGTGCTGGGAATATGTCAGGGAAAGTGAAAGTGAAAGTCGTTCAGTCATGTCTGACTCTTTGTGACCCCATGGACTATACAGTCCATGGAATTCTCCAGGCCAGAATACTGGAGTGGGGAGCTTTCCCTTCGCCAGGGGATCTTCCCAATCCAGGGATCGCACCCAGGTCTCCCACAATGCAGGTGGACCACCAGGGAAATCCTATGTCAGGGAAGTTTTCATAACTGTTTGGGCATCAACAGAGCATAGAGGCCACCTGGTCCTAATGACTATTAAACTATCTATTAACTACAAAGCCCTTGATGACGGATACAATTCACTACACAGCACAGTCCCAGGTCAGGACAAGGAAAGGACTGGAGTAACTGTAGGGGCCTAAGATGGCATCATTTATGCTAATACGTATATAGTCTGTGAGTCAGGAGGTCAGACTCAATGTGCAGGAGAGAGTGGACTGTCTGAGGCTTCCCCCGACCTCAGGTGGCTGCGATCAGGGTATTTGGAGAACCCTCGTCAGTAAGGTTTGGAGATGCCAGGATCATTTCTGAGGATCTCCACATAGTAACCAGAGTTTCCCAGCCTCTGTAGACTCTGACTAAGAGGTTTTTAGGCCCAGATAATGATTCTGAGCTCCAGAAAATTCTCCTGGTAAGTCAGCCAGAGGATGTAGTCAGTTTTCGGCTTGCCCTTCAGATAAGGAGGTGACCGGTGATGGGATAATTCAGGGTGGAAAATCCAAAGGTGCTCGGTCTCCCTCAGCATTGCTGCTTGGGGATTTGGATCTGTGCTGAGATGACAGAGTCAGCCCTGGAGCGATGGGTCTGTGACTCAGCTTCGTAATTTACTGGCTGCCTGGTCTTGGGAGAGGCAACTCACTTGCCCTGCTTCAGTTGTTTTTCATTTGAGCATTGGAAATTATAGTCCTTTCCTGACGGGTTTATTGAGGAATATGTATGCCAGGATTGGCCGTCTCCTTCCTCCATCTGTACTAGGCCCAAGCAGGGGAGCAGAGGGTAACTGAAAACTCTGGTTTCTGGTCCTGACAAAGCCATTGACTTCCCTAAGGTGTCTTCTCTGCTTGGAGAGGCTCCTGCTCTTACTCATTCCCTGGGGCTGTGATGAAAATGGACTGAGATTCATCTCTTGAGCTGCTTTCTCCGTGCTGGTCCACTATGATGGGTTCAGACAGACAAAGATGGGTAGTAGGTTGTGGTGTTGTCTTGAGGGATGTGTGATGGCAAGGGCCCCTGAAAGATGATGAGATATTACTATTTTTAAAATTTTTTATTGTATTTTTAATTGGAGGATGATCACTTTACAATATTGTGATGGTTTCTGCCATAAATCAACACGAATCAGCCATAGGTATACATATGCTCTCTCCCTCTTTAATCTCCCTCCCACCTCTCTCCCCATCCCACCCCTCTAGGTTGTCCCAGAGCCCTGGGTCGAGCTCCCTGTGTCATACAACAAATTCCCACTGGCTATCTATTTTACATGTGGTAGTGTGTATGTTTTAATGCTACTAAGGGACAGTACGATTAGCAGGAGACCGCAGGACCAGGAAGGAAAAGCATGCCCCTCCTAGTTCACAGGTTTAGGGGCCAAGTTCTCCCCAGCCATTTAGTAGCTGGGTGATTTGGGGTTGTGTCACGAGTCGCACAAGCTCTCTGGCTCTGTCTCCAGGGCACTCGAGAAGCTCAGATGGGAAAAGCTCAGGGGTGTAAACTGGAGGAGGCTCCTCTCTGAGCTCTGGACGTGCTCTCCTGGCCACCTGCTCTGTCCAGCTTCCGCTCCTCTCTCCTGCTCGGATAGTTGTGAGCATGTCTTGGCCTTCTCCCTTCAACACAAAGACATCCTAAAAATAAGCAAAATATTTCCTTTACATGAATCCTTTTGAGCTTCTTTCCAACTCTTGAACAATCAAGCTTTTCGAAAAAGCTGTATTTTCTTTTTCTTTTTAATTTTTTGCCTTGACATCCTCATTTAACTTTACATTGTTACCGCACCGCAATGTTCCCACCACCATCCCTGGGATAGAAACAGTCCTTGCTGAGTACAAGTGCACTCTCTCTTTTAAGCACATTCACTCTCTTCTCTTTCTCTCTTTCTTGAGTGTACAAGTACACTCAAGTACACGCTCTGCTTTCCAGCCTGTGGGTTTGTGACCCTGCTACACACTCATCTTGTGAAACGCTGGGAGGTCTTCCCCTCTCTTTTTCTTTCCCTACTCCCTCTCATTTTTGGCCACCCTTCACCCCCTTTGACTCACCTGTCCCTGCGCCTTCAATTTTCTCCACTGTTCTATTCTTAGCCCCTTTCTCTTCCCTCTTACATACCCTCTCCTGTGACTCATCCTTGGATTCATGCTTGGGACTCCCACATGTTCATTCCGGCCCTGATCCCTCTCCTGCTCATGAACATCCACCAGCCGATGGCCCATCCCAGCATGGACTGAAGTCTACCGAACCCTGCCAGTTGAGAACTGGTCTCAATGGGCCTCCCCCCTCCTTTCCCCCATTATCTCTGCCTCCTCCACCTCTGCTTTCTGTTCTGACAGCATCAGCATTCACCAGTAACCTAAGTCGAGATCTGGGAGTAATTTCACATTCTCCCTTCCCTCCTAAACACCTGTGTTACCAGGACCTGGAGGGCTGTCGAGTCTTCCGCTTTACGTGTTTCCTTTCTGTCATTTCTGGGGCCTCAGCGTTTCCTATCAACACGAAAGAAGCAGCCTCATAACCGATCCTCTCTCTGGTAGTCTCAGCTCAGCCCCGTCTCCCCGCTGTTAAGGCGATTTCCCATACACAAGCTCTGGCAGGATGCACGTGTCCTTTATCAGCAGGCTCTGGTCTGTTGCTTCAGTTTTAACCCCCTCTCACTCCCTCGACCAAACCCTCCCTCAAATTTCGTTCAATTTCTCCCAAAAGTTTTGTTATTCTTGCCTCTGCCTCTTCATGTGTTTTCCTCCATATACTGTCTTTAATGTCCTCCTGCACTTGGATGGCATGGGTTCATTTTATCCATCCTCCAAGATTTAGATCTTGGATACTTACTTGGCCTTCCAGTCTTCCTTCCCCTCCCCACTGAGTTAGGTCAGAGTCCTGGGTGGGGTGTCTCGTGGGCTCCTTGTCCTTCTATCTTTGCATCAATCAGGCTGACCTAAGGCTTTCTGGTCAAAGCTGGGTCTCCCACATGAGACTCAAACCCTGTAGCACAGGACCGTGTTTAGTCTGTCCATGCATTCCCGGTCCAAACCAAGATGCCTGACCCACAGTAAGAAAGCGGCATATTTCCATGGGGTAAGAATAAACAAGTGAAACTACATGTCTTCAGAATGTGGGCTGAAGAGATATGGAGCTGGTGCACTAAGCTTAGATTACTTAGCAACATTAATCTGTTGGAAACTGGGAATTTCTCTAATACACTCAGCTGCTTCTTTTGATGTATGCTTTGCTGGAATATCTGTGGGGTTTCTATAGGGAACCTGGCCTGACAGCCCCTTTCTCTGTCTGGCGAGGTGCTCTGGTGCTGGCAGAATCCTGGCGATTCAGGCCATAGAAGCTTTCTTAAGTCTGGAAAGAGAGCCTGCATGTTCTTAAAGGCGTGGGGAGTCTCTGTGGGGTTCCGTGATGAAGAGAGCTGGCTCTGGGCTTCAGATTCCTCAGGAGTCTGTGGTGGGACTCCCCTGGACAGGGGAAGATATGGGGGTGCTTGGCTTGGGAGAGAATGGGGTGCTGTGTCTAGCTGGGCCTCCAGCAGGATCTCCAGTAGGAAGGGTTGGGGGGTTCCTGTATTCGGGGTGGGAATAAAGTTGGGGGTCAGGAGGTGAGTCAGTTCTCACTTCGGAGGTGGGTGAGGAGGCCTCTGAGGGGAGCAGGGAGGATTCAGAGGAAGATGCCTGGGGCTCTGGACCTTCTGCAAGTATCGGGCCCTGGAAGCGCAGGGGTCAGTGTGGCAGGGCATCTTCCCTCCCTGAGGACACAGTCCAGGCAATGAACTTCACTGAAGAATTTGCTATTAGTAGTAGTATTACCTGTAGTGGGGAGTACCAAGAAAGAGCGAAAAGGAAAGATCTGCTGTGGTTCAGGGATACTGCGGGGAGAAGCGCTGAAACATTAGATGAAATGCTCAGAGGCAGTTTGGTCACCAGAGTGAGGAGAGGAAGTACTTGCTCCTGAGGTCTGCAGCCCACTGTGGAGGGGGTCAGGGATGAGGAGGGCCTGGGTTGGGCCGAAGGTTCCAGCTGCAGGAGAGCATGGGGGCCTGTGTTTGTGTGTGTGAGTGCTGTGTGTATGTAGTGCGTCTGTGTATAATGTGTGTGTGCTGTGTTTCTCTGTGCATGTATGTGGTGTGTGTGGTGTGTGTATGTTGTGTGCCTGTGTGTATCATGTGTGTGTGGTGTGTTTAGCTGTGGGTATGTATGTGGTGTGTGTGTATGAGGTGTGGCGTGTATATATGTGTATGGTGTGTGTATATGGTGTGCGGTATGTATGTAGTATGTGTGGTGTGTGTGTTTGGTGTGTCTGTGTACATATGTCGTGTGTGTGTGTTGTGTGTCTGTGTATAATGTGTGTATCTGTGGATATATATGTGGTATATGTGCTGTGGTGTGTGTGTATGTATGTGTATGGTGTGTGTATATGGTGTGCAGTATGTACGTAGTATGTGTGGTGTGTGTGTTTGGTGTGTCTGTGTATAATGTGTGTATCTGTGGATATGTATGTGGTGTATGTGGTGTGGTGTGTGTGTATGTGTGTGATGTGTGTGATGTGTGTGTATGGTGTGTTTGTGTGTGTGGTACGTCCTTGCATGTATGCAATGTATGTGTACTGTGTTTACTTGTGTGTATGTATGTGGTGTGATGTGTGTGTATGCATAATACATGTATGGTATGTGTATGTGGTGTGTGGTATGTGTGTGGTGTGTGTGGTGTGTTTGAGTGTATATGTCATGTGTGTGTTGTGTGTCTGTGTATAATGTGTGTGTGATGTATGTATCTGTGGGTATGTATATGGTGTATGTGTGTGGTGTGTGCTATGTACGTGGTGTGTGTGGTATGTCTCTGTGTGTATGCAATGTGTGTGTGCTGTGTTTATCTATGTGTATGTATATGGTGTGTGTGTTTGTGGTGTATGTGGTGGGAGTATGTGGAGTGTGGTGTATGCAGAGGTATGTATGTGGTACGTGAGGGTGTGTGTGTCTGCATGGGAGGTATGTGGGAAAGATACTCTTTTCTTAATCCAAAAGTCGTCTTGGGCAGATCATTACACAGCCAACAGGAAGAATTCTTGCTGCTTGCACAAGTCTTAACCAGGAGGAAAGCAGCCCCCGGGGTCTGGAGCCAGCACTGCCGACAGTCTCTGCACCGTCCTGCCCCTCTGACTCCTCCACTTTCTGGGCCTTAGGAATGAAAGGGTCGGGGACTCCCGGGAGTGGTAGTGAGGGGCCAGAGGTCTGTATGGTAAAGACTTTTTCATTAACTTAAAACAAGATGCTTTTCATACATTTAAAACAGGTCCTTGATGACCCATTAGCAAGCCTAGACTGTTACCCAAACTAGAGCGGGCGTGGAGGCATGGGGTGGAGCCGGGGGTGGGATGGCTCGCTGAAGACAGCCGTTGCTCTCTCCTTATTTGAGGGGGTGACTGCTGGATGCTTGGCTGAGCATCCTTGTGGTTGTCAGAGCGCTGACCTGACCCCACTCCTGTCCTGTCGTCTCTTCCGCTATCCTCAATATAAGGAGGGTGGGAATGTGGGATCCTAAGGGAGGAGGTGCCCCTTCTTCAGAGAGGATGGGAGGGACTTCCCTGGTGGTCCAGTGGCTAAGACTCCTCGCTCCCAATACAGGAGGCCCTGGTCAGGGATCTAGATCTTACACGCCGCAACGAAGGTCGAAGATCCCATGTGCTGCGACTAAGACCCAGTGCAGTCAAATAAATGAATGAAAACAGGATGGGCGCTTCCCGCATCTAAGACGTAGACTGCAGGTGCCTTTCCCTGGCCACCTCACCCTGGCCGCCTTGGCCTCGATGGCCTTTCTCCAAGCACCCCTCGGCGCTGTAGCCTCGAGCGGTCTCCCTGAGCTGGTCGAAGGTGACCCGCTACCTCTGTCAAGGGCGCCACGGAGGACCCGAGCTAAACTGGCTTCAGTGTACATAGGCTTGCCAGGAAAATGTCCTCAGAGTCAGTGTTCCAGGCTGTGAACAATTTCAGAGTGGCACATCACGTGCCTCTGAAAGGAGAGTTAATATTTGGAAATGATCAACTAACCATCGAGAGCCAAAGCTGAGGAACAAGGTGGAGGGAGCTTTGGGTTGAAACTCAGTCTGGTTAATTCATCACAAAGCTCCCTTTTGGTCTGGCTCCTGAACTCACTCTGAAAGTCAGTTCAAAAGGGGAGACAATTCTAGAACAATGGAAGTTTGCTTGGGATGAGTCTGGCTTCCCAAGTTGACAAGTCTGAAGAGGATGAAATTCTGATTTACTTGAGACAAGTTCTCCTCTTTTTATTCCCATCAAATTGGGACTTGGCTTGACCAGGTCTTTGGAACACATAGTACATTCTAAATTCCTTTATCCTGACAGGATGGAGAGCTGAGGAGTCATCAGAACTTGCAGGGAGGCAATTAATGTGGGGAGATTTCCTGGACAAGGAGGCCAAAGAGGGGAGATGGGAGTGTGGGCCTTCAGTGCTGAGGACTTGTTAGTGTAAGGCTTGGATGCAGAACTGGGGCATATGAACTGAGGGGGGCAGTTGGCAGAAATCCAAGGTAAATCATCAGAGTGGAGTTTTAAACAGGAGGAAAGGAGGGTCATCTGGTTTGCATGCCATTCTCTGCCTTTGGACAACTGGAACCAGTTTTAAAGTACCCAGTGCCAGCTGAGTAGAGTAGGGGTCTTCTCCAGGCTCCAGTAATTCTGACTCACCTCCTTAATCCCCAGAGGAGCCCGGCTGCACGGAGAGCCAATTTCCTCATGGAGATGATTTGGATGAACAGGATTTTTATGTTCTTATAGCTCATGTGAATGCCTGGGGTGTTGTGGGCTGGAGGCTGAGGTAAAGGGTTGCCTGAGGTTTACAGGAGGCAACTTGTCTTGTTCTCTGTAGAGATTCTAGGAACTCTGTGGGGGCTGCTGTCCCGAAATGTCCTCAGTTGGCCACAAGTCCTGGCTTCCTCTGGTCCCCTGGTGCTCTCCTGGGTAGAATTCTGACCTCTTTCCTATTCCTGTTCTGAATTAATGACAAGGAAGAGGCCTGTCGGGTAAGGAGAAACATTTAACCTCCTCAGACACTTAGCTGAGAAGAGTCTTAGGGAGAATTCATTCCATCCATATTCATCAGACCAGCAGAGAGAAGGGAATGGAGACCCACTCCAGTATTTTTGCCTGGATAGCCCCATGGACAGAGGAGCTTTCATGGGCTACAGTTCATGGGGTCAGGCTTTGACGTATACTGCAGATCCGTGATTTCTGCTGTTCGCTATGTTCTCTGTTTCCTGCATTTATAGTCCAGCTTTCTCAATGTGGGGACAGGGGAGGAAGACTCCAGCTCTACTTTTCTCTAATATTTATTTTTAATGCACAATAAATAGAGTTGACCCACCTTCCGTCGGGAGAAATTCGACTGTCCTGTCAATGTCTGTGTGGATTCCCAGGAGCTTCTGCCCTTTGATCCCTGTGATTTCCTCTTCCTGCTGCACCGTCAGTGTCATCTGTCTTAGTCCCTTAAGCTCTTCTTTGAGGCCTGCGTGTGTGCTAAGTCCCTTCAGTCATATCTGATTCTGTGCTATGTTATCGACTGCAGCCCGCCAGGCTCCTCTGTCCACGGGGTCCTCTCGGCAAGAATACTGGTGCGGGTTGCCATGCCTTCCTCCAGGGGAATCTTCCCAATCCAGGGGGTCTTCTGCATTGCAGGCAGATTCTTGACTTTCTGAGTCACTAGGGAAGCCCTCTTTGAGACCTGAATCCTCCCCGGATATGGAACACAACCCCTTTCTCTACATTTCTCTGAGCACCAACAACATAAGGTTTTTGTCTTGGCTGAAAATTTGGGGTTAAATTCTAGCACAAAAACACTGACAGTGAATATTAATCACCCCTGTGCCAAGAAAGCTTTACACCATCTCTGGATCCTTTCTTGGACCTTCACTTCCCCAACCATGCTCTTTCCCTGGCACACTCTATCCATCTACTGAACTTTATTCTTCATCTGCACACTTGATAAATGTTTACTGAATAGCAACCATGTGCACTATTCTGCTCACTGGCTAGCGTTTAGTTCTCTCTGTCTCTTACACCCGAGGGAACCTCACCTTTCTCCACTGAGAATGCAAAACTAGTGCCAGTCAAGGGAGCCATCTCTGACCAAACGTGCACGTCACATACCTCGGTCAGAGAACAATCTTTGTATCCTGTGATCAACCACGACAAACCACAGCATTGTCAAGCACCGTCCCTCCCTCCTGACCCTTTATTCTACGAATTGCTGACTCACTAGTGAGAAGAAATTTATCTCTAGCTTTATAATACCAATGACTGCAGACCATATACTAATCCTTGTAGCTATGATACTCATGCGGGGAACTGCTGTTTTCCTACCAATGAAATAAGGAACAGACCAACAGTTACTTTGCATTTTCCTCTACCGACTGTGTCTTATTCAGAGAACCCAGCTCTTTCAGAGGAATTCTTTGTAAACCAGGCAAAATAAAATATTTTATCTTAAATGGTCAGATTTGCCTCTGACTCTTCCAGTTTTCTTTTGATACTAGCCAAAGTTCCTTTCTTTTAAGATTGCCCAAAGCTTGCTGCAGTATTCTCTAATCCACAAAAAGATATACATCTGGATAAATAAGGCCATTATTTTGGAGGGCAGGAGGGCAGTAGTCAATTATTTTTTTTATTTTTAATATATTTCCTTGTGGCTCAGCTGGTGAAGAATCCACCTGCAATATGGGAGACCTGGGTTCGATCCCTGGGTTGGGAAGATCCCCTGGAGAAGGGAAAGGCTACCCATTCCGGTATTCTGGACTGGAGAATTCCAAGGGCTAGTCCATGGGGCCACAAAGAGTCAGACACGACTGAGCGACTTTCGCTTTCACTTGTATTCATTTGGCTGTGCTGGCGGCATGCCCAGCTCTCAGCTGTGGAGTGTGGGTTCTAGTTCCCTGACCAGGTGTGGAACGCCGGCCCCCTACACTGCGAGCACAGAGTCTTAGCTACTGGGCTACTAGAGAAGTTCCCTGTAGCCAGGGATTTTTATATAAATTATTCTATAATAAGAATGATGTAATTTGATTTGTATAAGGAGGGCCTGGGGAGAGGGAGGAGGTCCCCCTGAAGGCTGAGGTAATTCTTTGGGCAATGGTCGACCCTCAGGTCCTTGCCTGGCACACTCTCTGCCTCTTCTCCATCTCACCCTTTCCCACCACCCACCCCAGATTTTTTGGCTTTCTTGCCACACGAGTTTATCGGAGGCAGCTCTTGGCTCTATCACTGATGTATTTCTGGGCAGTGGCGTGGAAGAAAGTTTTCTAGAATGGACGCAGGCCAGGGACAAAGGGAGGGTCATAACTCAGATTCCCGCCACTTGTTTCTGAAGCCCCAGCAGCAGTCTTGTGGGGCAGGGGATAGATGCGGGCGGCTGTGAACCCTGGCAGTGAGCACTCCCTGGGAGAGTCAGGATTCCGTTAGTTGGTTTGTTTGAATCCTGGTTTTTCATTTTTAAATTCTCTGTTTATTTTCCTTAAGTAAAATCACACTGAACATACTAGACTAGTTCTGCTGTGCTAAACCAATTACACAGAAGGTGTTTTTCCACACACGAGCCTGGGGGATGTCAGGGGCCAGAACGTGATGGTGCGGCAGGGACATTCTCCAGAGCATCTCACAGGGACATCCTGGCTGCCCTGCCTGGCTCTCTCCCCTCTTTCTTCCAGCACGAAACTCTTACTTAGCATTTCTGAGTTTACAGTTAGGAAAAGAGGACAGTTTTTATATCCAGGGCTCCTTTAAGGACTGAGTTTTCAGGGAGAGTTGGGGGTATGGGGAATGCCAAGCAAACTAGCCCCAATCAAGTAGAGCATCAGAGTGAGAAATGGTGGTGAAAAGAGACGCACATGGTAGGATGGTTTCTGTGAGAACTGGGGATGTGCTTTGGGTGTGGATGGGGGCTCCCCAAGTGGCGCTGGTGGTAAAGACCCCGTCTGCTAATGCAGGAGACAAAAAAGACGTGGGTTCGATTCCTGGGTTGGAAAGATCCCCTGGAGAAGGAAATGGCAGCTCACTCCGGTACTCTTGCCTGGGGAATTCCATGGACAGAGGAGCCTGGTAGGCTGCAGTTCATAGGGTCACAAAGAGTCGGACACGACTGAAGCGACTTACCACGCAGGCATGCGCGTGGGGGGGTGGGGTGGGGTGGGGTGGGGGATGGGGGAGTGCTTCGCTAGGGCCCCAGCCTGGGTTGCCATATTCATTAAGCAGTCACCTGGTCCTTCCTCCCTTCCCTTTGTCTTAGAATGTTTTTTTTGCCACTGTGGATGCTTGTAAGCTGTGCAATTCTGGCCCCTGGTTATACAACATCACATCTACAGGAAACCTCCTGCCGTGTATCTGGTTCACCTTTGGTCTGTGAATGTCATTCCCAGGGAACATCTCTGCCGAACAGCCAGGAGAACTTGAATTCTTCTCGCAGCAGCCTCACTGGCTCTCTCTGGAAAGCCACTGCCCCTCCCTTGGCCTCTGCCTTCCTCCTGTGTAAAGCAAATGGGTTTCATTAGAACCCTCTCTGGTCCTTGCCAGTTCTGGCGTCCCAGCATGTGGGCTGCCCCTTGCCAGCTCTCCCAGTGCTTTCTGGCTGATGCAAGACTGCCTGACACCGGGACTGGAACCGGGCCTGAGTGGAAAGTTCCTTCTGCAGGGAGGATGCTAAGTCCCTGCTTTGGACTGACAGTGTTTACGACCCCACCTTCCCCTCTTTCCCCCAGGCCCAGCACACTTCTGCCTGAGAGAAACCGTGGATTAAGAACTGTTTCCTACCAGCTTTGTGTGTTTTCCATTGGAGGCTGCCCTCCTGTGAATGAGGACAGAAGTGCTTGGAGGAGGCAAGTCCTAGCGGGATCAGCTGTCTGGACAGTTGCAGCAAACCCCGGACAGCAGAGGGCACTGCGGGAGCAGCCTGATGTTCCCCTGGCAGCCCGCCCGTCCCTTCAGAGGTCATCTCAGGCCACCCCACCTTTAAACCAGACTGACCTTCATCCAGCCCAGGCTAACCCCTCGGCTGTTTCATTTTTGTAATTTTATAATTCCCTGTACATGGAAGGTGCTCCGTGTGTGTTCGTCAAATGAATGAACTTTGGAAAGAAACAAATCTCTTCTCAGTTCTCCCAGGAACAAAGGAGAGGTGCTCCTGCCGCAGGTTTCCCGTCCCTTGCTAACCTTGTTGGAACACCAAAGTCTCCCACCAAGGCCGCTTGCTTCCAAGCATCTAGAGACAAGGAAGCAGGGAGCGCTGAGTCCAGAGCAGCAGTCTTTTTTTTTTTAAATTTATTTTTTTATTGGAGTATAATTGCTTTACAATGTTGTATTAGTTTCTGCTGTACAACAAAGTGAATCAGCTCTGCGTGTACATATATCCCCTCCCTCTTGAGTCCCCACCTCCATCCCACCCCTTGAGGGCAGCATAGAGCACATAGCTGAGCTTCCTAGGTTATACAGCAGCTTCCCACTAGTTATCAGTTTTACGCACGGTCTCTCAGCTGGTAAAGAATCCGCCTGCAATGCAGGAGACCTGGATTCAATCCCTGAGCTGGGAAGATCCCCTGGAGGAGGGCATGGCAACCCACTCCAGTATTCTTGCCTGGAGAATCCCAGGGACAGAGGAGCCTGGCGGGCTATAGTCCTTGGGGTTGCAAAGAGTCGGACATGACTGAGTGACTAAGCGCAGTGTATACATGGCAGAGCTTCTCTTTGAGAACAGCAGTCTTGAATCACTGTTCTGGTTGTGCCCAGGCTCTGTTTTTTATTTTACTAAGTCCCAGGAATTGCCTAGGTCAAGAATATCTCTGAGAGGGAGACCAATAGACAGGTCAGTGAGTGTGAGGCCAGGACTATGTACCAGAGGAAGGTGGGCAGTCCTCCCATTGTCTCTGACAGGAGAATAACCAAGGCACGAGGTCCTGGAGGACCTAGGGTTGTGGGGCAGCGTGTCCTCCCCTCCAGGTGGTTCTCACCCAGCGCCGGGTGAGGCCTGATGTGAAAGAGGGTGGAGTTACGACCTGAGAGCTCTGCGGTCTGGTCCTCTGGGGGAAGAAGCCAGGCTGTTCTTTGAACACCAGGGAGGATACACCAGGGAACTGTCCTGGGCTTTCAGGGAGCTTGCAGGTGAGCAGTGTGGAGAGGAGATGAAGTGGAGGTTACTCCAGAGGGGATCTCTGATGTGCTGAATATGGGCTCCTGGTGCAAGAAGGAAAGACCCATGGGAGTAGCGAGGAGGCTTCATGGACCAGGCAGAGGATACAGCTGACTCGAGGAGGTGGCAGGTTTCTGCGTTGGGAGTTGGCAGTGGAGGTTAGTGGGAATTGGTGGTCATGATCATAAGTTATCACCTCAGTCTATAGAAAGGATGTGATGAGATGAATCTGGACGGGCAACTTAATTGTGGCTAGGGGACTTTCATTTGTTAGTATTTACGTATTGTGGCTCAGATGGTAAAGAATCTGCCTGCAAATGTGGGAGATCCAGGTTCGATCCTTTGGTCAGGAAGATCCCCTGGAGAAAGGAATGGCAGCCCACTTCAGTCATCTTTCCTGGAGAATTCCATGGACAGAAGAGCCTGGTGGGCTACAGTCCATAGGGTTGCAACGAGTCGGACATGACTGAGCAACTAACACTTCAATGTGTAAAGGAGTACATTCTTCTTCAATTAAAAAATTTTTGTTGTTGTTGTTAGAGGTGCCTGAAAATGAAAGGGTATATATTCCCTAAGAAAGAACATGTCCAAGCAATATTCATGTCATGTATGTTAGGGGAATGGATGCATCAACTCTCTAAATTCCATCTATCATTATAGTCACTTTCTAAGTCCAGGCTGCTATAACTATGTACAATAACCTTCTAACTGGTATCTTGGCCTTCAGTCTTTCTGTCCCCCATGGTTCTGCCAGAATGAGTTTTGAAAAAGCATATGTCATGCCAGCTTTCACTTTAAAAATCTTTGTCAGTCAGTTACCTGCAGGATCAATTCTAAACTCTTTAGCATGGCATTAAGGCTTAAAAAAACACTAGTTCGTTTTTAGGAGATTCTGAGAAAATGGGGCAGCTGTAGCATAGATTTAGAATTTTTCTGAATTCCCGCTTATATACAGAGTAACTAAATAGCAAGATCCCCAAGTCATGAACAATACTTATAATAGGTTACAATATCTTCACAAACCCCAGAATGCAAGGGGATGAGGGCGAGTTACCTTCTGACATGCAAGTATGTTATTAATGTCTAGAAGGGAGAGAGCAGAAGCAAGTGATAGGAAACCTTGCAAACTCGAGAGCAGAAAATCCCCCAAATATCCAGCAGGTATTCCCTGGAAGGCATCATTTCCTCACTCCATTCGTGGGTGGGTGCCAGGGGCCTGCGGGGAGTCTGAAGGGGCTGGTTGGCCAGGACAGTCAACCCCTTGTTGATATAAAACTATCAGAGCTCCCTTCCAGGGAGGAGAAACTGGTGAGAGTGGAATAAAAATCAAGCAGGATAAGGACAAGAGTGGCAAAAAAAAAAAAAAAAAAACAAAACAGGGAAGAAAAGGTGAGGGTGAGATAGGGGAACAGAATGGGAAATCTGACAAAGGAAGCCAGCACGTTTATTTTTTAACACTATGTGAAAAGAGCAGAAGAGGGAAATGGTGAAGTTAGAAAGGCCACCCTGAACCACGTTTTCTTCTGAAAGTTCAAGAATACCAATTTTATGTAAAAATGAGCAAAAGAAAGGTATTAAAGTCAAATATCATAAAAAATTTTTATAAAAAAGGAAAAATACCAGAATAGCATTCCTACAGACAAGGAAAGCATTCCAAGAAAACATATCCAAAGAACTTATCAAATCTTACAATCTTTTATTTAAAAATGAGCTAGGGACTTCCCTGGTGGTCCAGTGATTAAGACTCCATGCTGCCAATGCAAGGGACCCAGGTTCTATCCCTCATCAGGGAACTAGATCCCACAAGCACTTGCAAGATTCCTGAGCCCCAGAGCATGAAATAGTTATATACTCAAAAAATTAAGATATACTGTTATAAGAATGAGACATGAAACAATAGACTGGTTCCAAATTGGGAAAGGGGTACATCAAGGCTGTACATTGTCACCTTGCTTATTTAACTTATATGCAAAGTGGGTGGTTTAGTCGCTAAGTCATGTCTGACTCTTGTGACCCCATGGACTGTAGCCTGCCAGGTTTCTCTGCCCATGGGATTCTCTGGGCAAGAATACTGGAGTGGGTTGCCATTTCCTTCTCCAGGGGATCTTCCCATCCCAGGAATCGAACCCGTGTCTCCTGCATTGCCGGCAGATCCTTTACCAACTGAGCTATGAGGGAAGCCTTATGCAGAGTACATTATGCAGAGTACATCATGTGAAATGCTGGGCTGGATGAAGCACAAGCTGGAATCAAGATTGGAGGGAGAAATATCAATAACCTCAGATATGCAGATGATACCACCCTTATGGCAGAAAGCAAAGAGGAACTAAAGAGCCTCTTAGTGAAAGTTAAAAAAGAGAGTGAAAATGCTGGCATAAAACTCAACATTCAAAAAATGAAGATCATGGCATCTGGTCCCATCACTTCATGGCAAACAGGTGGGGGAATAATGGAAACAGTGACAGACTTTATTTTGGGGGGCTCCAAAATCACTGCAGATGGTAACTGCAGCCATGAAATTAAAAGACGCTTACTCCTTGGAAGAAAAGTTATGACAAACCTAGACAGCATATTAAAAAGCAGAGACATTACTTTGCTGACAAAGGTCAGTATTGTCAAAGCTATGGTTTTTCTAGTAGTCACGTGTGGGTGTGAGAGTTGGACCATAAAGAAAGCTGAGCCCCAAAGAACTGATGCTTTTGAACTGAGGTGTTGGAGAAGACTCTTGAGAGTCCCTTGGACTGAAGGAGATCAAACCAGTCCATCTGAACTGAAGAATGAGGAGCATTCATAGGCAGTAAGTTGATAGCCTCAACATTGTTATTTTCAGACTATTGTTATATAGTATCAGTTCAGTTCAGTTCAGTCTCTCAGTTGTGTCCAACTCTTGCGACCCCATGAATCGCAGCACGCCAGGCCTCCCTGTCCATCACCAACTCCCGGAGTTCACTCAGACTCACGTCCATTGAGTCAGTGATGCCATCCAGCCATCTCATCCTCTGTCATCCCCTTCTCCTCCTGCCCCAAATCCCTCCCAGCATCAGAGTCTTTTCCAATGAGTCAACTCTTCACATGAGGTGGCCAGAGTACTGGAGTTTCAGCTTTAACATCATTCCTTCCAAAGAAATCCCAGGGCTGATCTCCTTCCGAATGGACTGGTTGGATCTCCTTGCAGGCCAAGGGACTCTCAAGAGTCTTCTCCAACACCACAGTTCAAAAGCATCAATTCTTTGGTGCTCAGCCTTCTTCACAGTCCAACTCTCACATCCATACATGACCCCAGGAAACACCATAGCCTGGATAATGTAAATAAGAAATTATGGGGCTATTCCATCATCTTGTGTTCTTAAGAACTAGGATTTTTTTTACTTTCCAGGAAAGAAAAACAAACTTAGTGGGGTTTTTGTTGGGATAACATTGAATCTATAGATAATTTGGAAAAAATAGACATCTTTACAATATTGAGTCCTTTCATCATGGATATGACCTATTCCCTCATTTATTCAGTTCAGTCAGTTCAGTTCAGTCGCTCAGTTGTGTCCGACTCTTTGCAACCCCATGAATCGCAGCATGCCAGGCCTCCTTGTCCATCACCTACTCCCGGAGTTCACTCAAACTCACGTCCATCGAGTCGGTGATGCCATCCAGCCATCTCATCCTCTGTCATCCCCTTCTCCTCCTGCCCCCAATCCCTCCTAGCATCAGAGTCTTTTCCAATGAGTCAGCTCTTCGCATGAGGTGGCCAAAGTACTGGAGTTTCAGCTTCAGCATCATTCCCTCCGAAGAAATCCCAGGGCTGATCTCCTTTAGAATGGACTGGTTGGATCTCCTTGCCCTCATTTATTACTAATTATTAATTAGTAATATAATATTAACAGTAATGTTTTGTAGCTTCTGCATAGAAAATTTTCTGTATCTGTATTTTGTTTTACAACAAAAATTTAACATAATTTTAGTCCTTTTCTGGAAATTTCTTTCCATATTCCCATGTACCACTTAATGACTCCTCTGACAGCTCAGTGCTCTTTCCCCAACCACAACTTTGTCTAACTGCTCTTTTTGCCTAGAATAACCCTTTCAGGTCATCCAGCGAATAAATCACAAAGTTGAGTTGGCTGATTATTCGTTCTGGCTCTTTCCACTGTAGTGTGCGGTTCCTCTTTCATAATCCAAATAGATTCAGAAGCCTGCTTGGTCCTACCATTACTACTTCTTTGGTGATAAGTCTCCTGAGTTGCTAAACAAATGAAACTAGGGTCTTTCATCACCTCCTTAATTCTTAGGTGCCCCCATCATTTTTTAGGGCCTCTGGCTTCAGAACTTAGGACTGTGTTTCTTCTACGGACTTTCTTAAGAGTTTGTGATCTTTGGCACTGCTCTCCTTCCTCCTGGCTACCTGGGAAGTTCTAATCTTCTTAGTCTTAACTTCAGGCAAGAACACACCCGACGTAATTTGACAGACAGAGTGGTAAATGATGACGAGCCAGCGCAACAGCGGTGCCAGGCCTGATCAGGCACAAAATCGTGGTTCTTTCTGTTGGCCTCATGTCCTGTCCTTGTTCCCAAAGCCTGGCATCAGGCTAGAGGTTTTGGGTTAAGTGGCTTTTATGATCACTGCTGCATGCTGAACTATAGCCAGCTTCTCCAACATCCCACCTTGGGCCTTACTAACAACAAATTGGCACTTACCATCTACCTCTGGGCTTCCCAGATAGTGCTAGTGGTAAAGAACTCGCCTGCCAGTGCAGGAGACAGAAGAGACATGGGTTCAGTCCCTGGGTCAGGAAGAACCCCTGGGGGAGGGCATTGCAACCCACTCCAGTACTCTTGTCTGGAGAATCCCATGAACAGATGAATGTGGTGGGCTGCTGTCCACTGGGTCACAAAGAGCTGGACGTGACTGAAGAGACTTAGCATGCATGCACACACGTCTACCTCTACAAGCATTAAACCACGCGCTGCTGTCGCTGCTGGCCTCCAACAGCCCTGAAAGGAGTTCAGAGTAGAAATGATGAACTGTGCTCTGGGAAAAACTGGCAGGACAGGCCTTCAGATAGTTAGATATTATTAGGAGAGGATTTTGTGAGCCCAATTCTTGTGTCTCCTCATAGCTAGAAAAGTACTAGCATCCTTCATGGTGACATCTGCTCCTCATGACTAGCAATAACTTCTAGGAGACTAGCAGGAACCTTCTGCAAAAAGTCTGTGCTTGACTGCATGTACTCCCCTCCTCCAAAATCACGTATATACTGACTCCCCCCGCGCTCCCTGCCCTACCTCTTTGGAGCAGTTTCTCAGAGCTATATCTGAAATACTGTCTCCTGGGCTACAGTCCTCATTTTGCCCCCAATAAAACTTAACTCACAACTCTCACATTGTACATTGCTTTAGTTGACAGGCTTATGTCGTGAAATCCCTTTTGGGGGCCCCTGGGATCATTTTCTATCAACAGACACAATTGGAATATGTTGTTATTGGGATAACAAGAAAGGAGAGTATGGTTACTGTTTAATCCCAGGAGGGAAGGGGTCAGTGTCTTGACCTTTTCCTCTTAGAAGCCTTGTTGGACTCTGTGCATATATATCCACTTTCACCCCAGTGATTTGCTCTAGCTGCTGAGGATCTTAAATAAACTGGCCTTGTCTGGTCATATATAAGATAATTGATTACACCATTTCCCCAGGAGAGTGGATGCCCACCCACCTTCCAACTGTACAATTAAAATAACTATTTAGTTGTTCCTACCAGACTTTATTTTTTTGGGCTCCAAAATCACTGCAGATGGTGATTGCAGCCATGAAATTAAAAGATGCTTACTCCTTGGAAGAAAAGTTATGATAAACCTAGACAGCATATTGAAAAGCAGAGACATTACTTTGCCAACAAAGGTCCGTCTAGTCAAGGCTATGGTTTTTCCAGTGGTCATGTATGGATGTGAGAGTTGGACTGTGAAGAAAGCTGAGTGCTGAAGAATTGATGCTTTTGAACTGTGGTGTTGGAGAAGACTCTTGAGAGTCCCTTGGACTGCAAGGAGATCCAACCAGTCCATTCTGAAGGAGATCAGCCATGGGTGTTCTTTGGAAGGAATGATGCTAAAGCTGAAACTCCAGTACTTTGGCCACCTCATGTGAAGAGTTGACTCATTGGAAAAGACTCTGATGCTGGGAAGGATTGAGGGCAGGAAGAAAAGGGGATGACAGAGGATGAGATGCCTGGATGGCATCACTGACTCGATGGACGCGAGTCTGAGTGAACTCCGGGAGATAGTGATGGACAGGGAGGCCTGGCGTGCTGCGATTCATGGGGTCGCAAGGAGTTGGACATGACTGAGCGACTGAACTGAACTGAACCAGAATAATGGGGCTTCCTAAGGGAAGGTAAAGAACCCACCTCCCAAAGCAGGAGAAGTAAGAGAGTCGGGTTCAATCCCTGGGTCGGGAAGATCCCCTAAAGAAAGGAATGTCAACCCACTCCAGTATCTTACCTGGAGAATCCGATGGACAAAAGAGCCTGCTGGGCTACAGTCTGTACATTTGCACAGAGTCGGACACAACTAAAGTGACTTATCATGCACCCGCACAAGAATAACGAAAATCCACTCAGAAGTGACCCCTTCTCTCTAGACCTAGAAGAGGCTGCTGACATCTTAAGTTCTGTCTTAGTAAGCATCCCATTATATAAGTAACAATCAGTTCCAATATTCGCGTAGACACTTTTACCCAAATTGATATAAGCTAATTAGAGTTGGCATGTTGATTTTATATAATTTAAAATAAAGGGAGTGATATTTTACATTTATTCCTGTGTATCCTTATTAGTTACGTGTGTAATTATCGAGTCTTTGAGAGACAGCAAATAGAAGCCCCACATCACCACCCCCATGGACCCCTAGAAGTCTGGGTGACCCAGGCAGGGAGACTTGGCTTTATATGACGTGGGTCTAGAACGCACACCACCTCAGGGCTTCCTTGAAGGATATTCTGCTGAGACTCGAAGGACGCACGCCCTGCTCTGCATGCTTATTCGTGCGCATCACAGGACGAGTGAATCATGGCGCTGAGGGCCAGGTCCTGCTTCCCTGTCCCCAGGAGGACAACGCTGGACAGAAGAGAATGTAGGTTTAAGGGACACACTTCCCTGTTATGATGACAGAGAAACATACGCCTTGGGGCTTGAAGGGGGTGATGATAACACCTTCCTTGGAAGGGTGGTGATACTTAAAAATGAGTCCTGTGGTTCCCCCCTTTTCTCTTGGGTTTCTGGGGGCAGCTGACAAGGACTAGTGCTCACTGTGTCTATAAATGGTACCTGTTAGGTACCATGTGACCTTACCTGCTTGGGCAACTTGTACCCAAATCTGTAATACCATTGGAAGGCCCTCCTCGAACTCCTGGGAGAGACAGACTGACAGGGCACAAAACAACTCTGGACGGCTCAGAATTGCTCAGAAGCCAGCTCACAGCAGCAGCTCAAAGAGTAAACTCCATAACTCATCCACGTTCCCCTGCTTCCTCAGTCTCTTTGAGGGAAATTTTCTCTTCCCTCAGCCTTATCCCTCCTCCCTCTCCTTAGAGCATTTACTTCAGAAAACTTGAAATCGTAAATCCTTTCCCTGCTCCTTTGAGATGTAAATCTTAAAAAAACCCACAAAAACACTTCCTGTAGGCTTTATAATCAAGGAACATCCTTCTCAGGGATTGGGAGCCATCTCTTTGAAATGTAATCAAGGACCAGAGCCCTTTATCTCCCGGTCTGCTGGAGGCTGTAAGTCTAATTAAGGTGCCTGGTTCCAAACAGCAAAACTACCTCCTGTCATAAAGATGAGAGAAGGGTATTTTTTTCTCTGGATAAAGGCAATTAGCTAATGTGCATGATCACCCCAATTAACAGGTAAATTAGGATGAATCACTTATGGTTATCATTTATCTGGAGACCATGTATGCAAGCTGCCTGTACTTGTTTATACATTTCTTTCCATCTTTGCCATCTCTAGTGAATTGCCTGTATTGTGTGCCACATTCTGGTTTAATGCTTATTCAATAATACAAGTGTTTCTTCCTCTTCAACTTTTGCGGAAGGATTTTCTGGGTTAGTGGGAGATTTTGTTTTCAATGATATCCCCTAACTCCTCTTTCCCCAGACTTTCAACTTCTTCCTTCACCCACTCCTGAAACTACATTTTGTCCCCAAGAATCTCTTCTACAACTGAACCTTTTTCTGGAGCCTTCTTCTGCTTCCCAGGTTTAACTGAAAGCTGCTACCTTTGGGCCACAGGGCAGCCAGCAGGGCAGTGTTGTTTGGCCACCTTGAACTTTCCTGACAGAAACAATATGTTAGCTGCCCTCTTCTAGTGCTTCAAACAGTAATTTGGCTTCTCTGAGTCTGTCTTCATCCATAAGAGAAGGATAACCCAACTTGCTGTCAAGAGTGGCTGTGAGAATGACATGAGAGAGTGGATGTAAAGAGAATGAAGGAATCCTGTTTCCACCACTCAGTAAACATGTAGCTGCAAGGAAATTCTTCACCTCTAAATTTTAGTTTCTTTTTCACTCAGAGCAGAGATTATAGTAAAATGTTTCCTTCATGCTTTGTTGTGAGAATTAAGTGAGATAAACTCTTTAAGCACTTGGTAACTTTTGACCAGAAGCTGTGCACTGTCTGATTAGTGGGTGATAATGATGAAAATATTTGCTCTATTCCCTCCAAGCCCCCTGGAGATGAAGCTGTTCAACCTCCCCCCACATCACGTCTGTCTTGGGGCCAAGAAGCAGGGCTGACATACTTTATCCTCACCTGCGTGCCTTCTGGACCACGTATCTACAATTTCCTTCCAACAGCACTCTTTCTTTGGGACTGCCTTATTCCTCTGTCAGTCTCTCAGCTGGTCTGGCACATGGTGGGGAGGGGAAGATGAAATAAAATGTAATATATTATTACTCTTAAATCCAAGCATCACTCAGAACTCCTGTGGTATAGGCTGTATGAAACCTAAGGAGCTCATCAGAGTGACCCAGGTCCAGCTTAGTACAATTCTGTTCACATCAAGCTAGAATTTATTAAACATCTCAGACAGACAGCCAATCAGAGGACACCTGGCTTGAGACAAGTCCACCAAAGGGGAAAGAGCCTATTTCGTAGGAGCTGGCGGGGAGAACTGGAGCCTGAGCTCATAAGATCCTTTGCCTAGTCTTATATTTCGGGATATTTTGTGCAGGGCTTTGCTAGGCCAGCAGTTAGTAAGGCAAGAAGGAAGGCAGGGTGGGTGCAGAGGAATTCTAGAATTCTGGGAACTCTGGCTATGCCTAGGCCACCTTGCCCTTGGTCTTCTTTCCACCTGGAACACTGATCTCACCTGTCTTTTAAAAACTTTTTTTAAAACTGGAGTATAGTTGACCCACAGTGCTGTGTTACTTTCTGCTACACAGCAAAGTAAATCAGTTATGCTCTTATTTGTTTATTTAGTTACATAGGGAATGCCACTCGGCATGCAGGATCCTAGTTCCCTGATCGGGGATTGAACCCACATCCCCTGCAGTGGAAACTCTGAGTCCTAACCACTGGACTGCCAGGGAATTCCTGATCTTACCCATACAGATAATAATACCCCTTTATTCTCTATATGGAATGATCTGTTCCATACTCTTACCTCAGAAATCTTTGACCTGATGAACACAGGCCTATTTTCTTTTTTCCCTATTTCATCTAATATAAACAAGATAGATACTTTGATTTTTTGTTTTTTCTTTAAGCAGACTCTGGTATTTTGGAAGCAGGAAGTCATCTGACAAGAAGAAGTGAACACATTTCCAGATCCAACTTAAGCCAAGCACATGGGGTTCTGGTTAGAACTTGGAGTTCATTTTGTGTTTGAATTGTTGTTTACCCACTGACTTCCTGGGTAGTCTCTGAGGTTTGTCAACGTCTTTGACATTTGGTTCAGAGGCTTCATCTGTATTTCTCTGAGGTCATTTCATTATCCATTTGATACCCAAATATTGGGAAATAATGTTTTCCAGTTTCCTAAATATATTTCCACATGCCTTTCCAGGTGACGCAGTGGTCAAGAATCCACCTGCCAATGCAGGAGATGCAAGAAACGTGGGTTTGATCCCTGGATCTGGAAGATCCCATGGAGAAGGAAATGGCAACCCAGTATTCTTGTCTGGAAAATTCCATGAGCAGAGGAGCCTGGCAGGCTACTGTTTATGAGGTCGCGAAGAATCGGACGTGACTGACAGGCACACTAAACATACATACGTAGTATCATCTGTTTCCATGCTTCCACCTTCTTCCTTTACCTTCGCTCTCAACACCCTTTCCACTGCTCTCAAATCTCAGAGGATAAAGCATTGTTCCTACCTTGATTTTATTTCCACATTTTTTCTGCAACATCTTGAGTTTATTCCTCTTCTCGTAGCTCTCCCCCAGCCCACAATTATTTTATTCTTTCCTTGTAGAGAAATCTCTCTTTTAAACGTGTGCTCCCCTCTTCTTGCTGTGTCACTTTTAAACATTTTACCCTGACTCCTTCATGCTTTTTATCCTATTCCTTATCTCCCTATTTACTCCTTCATCCATTTATCTTGATTCTGCTGTAACATTTCCGCAGAACAAAATCCTTGAATCTTTCTTTGATATTTCTTTTATAAATTCGATTTTGCTAAGTGGTTTCCTTTTTAACAAATAAAAGTATTGATCATCTTTCCTTATACAAGTTCACTTAAAATATTTGAAAATATGGATAAAAATGATGAGAACAAATCTATTATTAAAAATATTTATTTAACACTGGAGGAAGGACAGGCGCAGGTGGATTGAAATAATGAATTTGATTCCTTGAATGTTGTATTGAGCTGGCTGGGTGTTATCCAGTATGTCATTAAGGCAGTTCAAAGTACAGATATGAAATTCAGGGAAGATTTCAGGCTGGGAGTAGAGTGATAACAAAATAATGCTACTATGTATTAGATACTGCACTGGGAGTTTTAAATTACTTTCCTTATCTAATCATGTTTTTATAAATTAGGAAATTAAAGCAAAAGCTGTTATGCAACTTAGCCAGGTTAATAAGTGGACTCTCTAGATTCCACACTCTAACCTCTCCAGTGTACTTCCTCTCTCAGTCTCTCTCAATTTCAATCTCTCTTATTCCTAATTAGGATATAGGGATATTTTGACTTATTTTTCTTAAGAGATGCATATGTTTTAATGTATGACCTGGGTTTGATTCCTGGGTTGGGAAGATCCCCTGGAGAAGGAAATGGCAACCTGCTCCAGCATTCTTGCCTGGAGAATCCCATGGACCGAGGAGCCTGGCAGGCTGCAGTCCATGGGGTTGCAAGAGTCGGACACAACTTAGTGACTAAACCACCACCACTTCTAGCTCTGGCCCAACTATTAGGGGATTAATTCATAGTCTTAATGTTTGATTCTTTTTCTCCCTCCTTTGGACCTCATGGCTTGACTTTTTCTCCTCATAGGTTTTCCAACAGCAAAGAATAAGGATCTCAATCACATGTCATCCAAGTAAGAAAATAATTTTTAGTCTTGACTGAAAGGATACTGAATTCCCTATGTATCTGGTGAGGGGAGTGTCTTCTTTGGTGATCAGTAGACAGGCTGGCCTCTTTGGACACCTCCTCATCTGTGACCACAGTAGTTACTGTGAAAAGGACGTCTGACCTCTGATATGCAGCCAAGAAGGGAAATTAGAGGCTGGTTCTTCTGGTGGGGTGATAAAGGGGTCAGTGGGAAATGAAGAGGTGAGGACAGGGAGTATAAATAGACACTTCGAAGGAGTTTGTCCTGAGTGGTGAGAGATCTGTGTTGGCAGAGATTTGGTGCTGAGGGTGCGTTTTCTCTAAGTTGAGAGAGGCTTGACTATATTTAAATGCTGATGAAAAAGAGCCTGCAGATGAACACTGTTAATTTTTTCATGCTTACACATTCAGATATGTTTCTTTTTTTATGCTGAATCTCTATGCTTCCACTCCTACGTGGTATTATTATTTAAAATTTTTTCTTGGAGTATAGTTGATTTACAATGTTGTGCTAGCTGCAGGTGTACAGCAAAGTGAATCAGTTATACGCATACATATATCCACACTTTTTAAAGATTCTTTTCCCCGTATAGGCCATTACATTACAACATATATTTTTATACATAAACATATGGTAATTTTAGAAAAAATAAAAAATAATATATAAAACAGTCAAAAAAGAATGAGAATGAAAAAGTATCACTCGGAATGTCGCCATGGAGAGGTACCTGTTGTTAACCTTTCCTGGCTTTTGGGGGGATATCCATCTGCATATGGATATAGCAGGTCTTCAGTTTCTCCAGTTCTGTTTCAGTGCCTTGAGGACTGTTTCCATCTCTCTCTTTCCCTCAGCCAACACTGGAGCAGATACAAAGATGTAAATCTCAGCTTAATTTCAAGACAGAAAGATACAGTTGCATACTTGCTGAGCTAGGGTTTCCCTCTCCCAGAGACCAGACAAGGCAGGGCTGGAGGAGAGGAGGAGGGGTTGAGCGGAGGTGGAGAAGACGAGGGGTCACAGTCCTCGGGTTCCAGGTTGAGGACCTGGGAGCTGCCTGTCAGAACTCAGTGCTGAACCAGTTCATATGTGGACCCACGCAGTCCATTGATCCTATAGAACACTGTCTACAACAATCCTGGACTCTTCCAAAGCCTCCCTGGGCAGGTGGTACGTTGGGCTCTATGATGAGACTGAGCTCCCTCTGGACCAAGGGTAACTAGGCAGAGTCACTGAGGACCTTCCTAGGAGCCACTGTGACGAGTGGCATCATTGCCCACTGTTAATATACGTAAACTGTTTACTGAATGAGCTGGACTTGGTAGGAGGAAAGAAGGGAAACAATATTTTTCTCAACACCACCTTTGAAAACCTTCTCTATAAAACCATTTTTTTTCCACCCCCAGAAGAAACTGCAAACAGTTTTTGATACCTTTTCCAAACAATGTCAATAAATAAGAAGTCAAGTATGGTATCAAGGCCTGCCCAGGTGGCGCTAGTGGTAAAGAACCTGCCTGCTCATGCAGGAGACATAGGAGATGCAGGTTGTATCCCTGTGTGGGGAAGATGCCCTGGAGGACAGCATGGCGACTCACTCCAGTACTCATGCCTGGAAAATTCTGTGGACAGAGGAGCCTGGTGGGCTGCAGTTGCAGAGTCAGACATAACTGAAGCAACTTAGTATGAACGCACATGATATCAAAACGCTAAACTTATCCATTTAAAATATTTCCCTTCCCTTATGGACTGTTCTGGCCTGGAAGCATACACGTTTGGGTGGGTTGCCAATGCCCCCTGCTATATATCCCTGACCCCCTCTCTCCTGTGTTGATTTGCGGGAAGTCCTACTGGTGGTCTACCTCAGGGAGACCTAGTGAGCCTTCCTCCCAAGTGTACTTGATCTCTGACCCACAGGAAAATTTGCCCTGCCAGTGTCTGGACATGTGGGCTGTGACCAACAGAACCATTTTGATTTCATTTGTAGAGCAGTGTGACAGGATAGCTTCTTCTTTTCGGAATTTTCAGGAGAAAGATGGACCTCATTCCCCACTCCTTCAAATCCAGAGGACACATGTCATACTCCCTGCCTGTTTCTCTGGAAGCCTCTCTCATCTAGTTTAGCATGAAGGGAGGAAGCAAATTCTTCCTCCTCAGCACACTGACATTCCTCTCCAAAGGAATTCCCAGAGATGGGGATGAATTCTGAGGTTTCTCTCATAGAATCTGGAGATGGGGGATGACAGAATCCTTTGAAATATCTATGCTCTGCACAGGTGGTGTATAGAAGTGAGGGTGCATGTGAGTGCTAAGTAGGTTTGGTTGAGTCTGACTCTTTGCGACCCCATGGACTGTAGCCCTCCAGGCTCCTCTGTCAATGGGATTCCCCAGGCAAGAATACTGGAGTGGGTTACCATGCCATCTTCCAGGGGATCTTCCCAACCCAGGGACTGAAGCTGTGTCTCCTGAATTGCAGGTGGATTCTTTACCGCTGAGCTACCAGGGAAGCCCAGAAGTGAGGGTACTTGGTACTTATTATTATTATTTTATTTTGTTTTTTTTTTTTGCCAAAACAAAGACATAAAGGTCCCATTCAAAATCCAGTTACACACATAGGACATAGACACATTCAAAAGAACTTTGTCATGCTATACATAGACTGCTTTTCTCAGTGGACACTATACTGTAATAACTGTACATGCATATCTTACCTTAATGGAGTATAATTTTCATTTTTATTATTAAATGAAATCATTGAAAGCTCATATAAAAATTCAGAAAATATGGAAAGGTGAAATCTCCTATTTGCTATTGAAATTCTTCTCTCTGTAAAAAGTCATTTTATTTTCTAGATTTTAATTTCCAGATTTTTTCTCACCAATTTATAAACATTTGTATAGACAAAAATTAGGAATAGGACTATATTTTATTTACAGCTCAACGACTTAATGCTGACTTTTCACCTTGTGCATTGTTCTGATTTCATTGGTATATACAGCCTTATCTCATTTTGAAAAGTGGCAGCCTTCTATTTCAAAGAATGAATGTACTTTCTTTACTTTAGCCATTTCTCTATTGATAGATTTTTGGAGGCCGTTTCCAATATCCCCCTATATTAATAATGCTTAAGTAGAATTCCTTGTGTACATGAGTGAATATTTTTGAAGGATAGACTCTTAGAAGTTGAATTGCTGGTTCAAGGGATATGTTCCTTTAAAATACTTTCCTTACTAACCTTTTGTTTTATCACATGTTGTCAGAAGACTGATCAGCTTTCTTCTATTCAGAATGGCTCTTTCCGTGTTTAAACTGCAAGCATAACACTCATGGCCTGTCTTGACTCCTAAGCAGAACTGACTCAAAATGAGTGGGGAGTTTGGAAGAACAGAGTCGATAGGTGCGGTGGGCTAAGCACCTGTTCTCCTTTGCTTGCGACCCAACCTCCCCTTGGAGTGCATCTGTTCTGCAGTCTTCCTCCCATGCTGGGGGGGCCTCCAACACTATCTGTGAGTAGTTGGGCAACTGCATTTAGCTCTGGGATCCAGTGGTAGAAAGTCTCTTTTGTATAGACATGAGCTTCCGTCTCCACTATCAGATATACAAGTATCTATATACAGGTAGTATCTATATATAGGTAGTATCTATACATAGGTAGTACCTATATATAGGCAGCATCTTTTTAAAAAATTACTTAGTTCATTAATGTTTTTCTTTTGGCTGCCCTGGGTCTTGGTTGTTGAGAGGGCTTTCTCTAGTTGCAACGTGTGGGCTTCTCACTGCGGTGCCTTCTCTTGTTGGACAGCATGGGCTCCAGGCAACACGGGCTTCAGTAGTTGTGGCACAAGAGTCCAGTTGCTCCGTGGCATGTGGGAGATTGAATCACCCTGCATTATAAGGCGGATTCTTAACCTCTAGACCACCAGAGAAGCCTGAACGGTAATATCTTAATCAACTTTTGCCATATTCCTTAAAAAGGTCAACTTTTTATTCTAAAATGCTTTCAAACTTCAATAAAAGTTACACAAATAAGCAAGAAAACTTGTGTATACGCTTCACCCAGATTTCCCAATTGTTAATAATGTACCACATTTGCCTTATTATTCTCTCACTTATTTTTATTATTTTCAGTCATTTGTGACATGACACCCAATTACCTTTAAATAGTGTATATTTCCTAAAAACAAAGACATTAATCAAAATAAGCATACTATACCCATCAAAATCAGAAACTTAACACAGATACAATACTACCGTCTAATCAATATTCAAATAATGTCAGTTGTTCCAATCATATACCTTGTAGCTGAAAAAATAATAACAAAAGAAAACCAGCAACAGCAACAGAAATCTCTTCTGTAGTGCCTGGACTTTCTTTCCAGAATTGAATCTAGGATCATGTGTGATATTTGGTCTTCATATCTCTTTAGCTTCCTTCAATCTGGAAAACTTCACTGTTGAATCTCCAGGGTCCAGAAAAGTCCCTCAATTTAGTATTTGTTGAATGAATTAACACCAAATACATTTCCAGTTAAAAAGCTAAAAGAAAACTTTTGGGACCAGGTGTTGGGAAACTCAAGCAGAAATAAAAGCAGGACAGGGCTACTGCCAGAAATGAGACTTGCTCTTCCCCCAGGAATCCTGGAGAACCTTGAAGCCAGGAATTAATAAGCTTGAGGAGAAACTGACTAACGGGATAATCATAAAGATAAATAAGCAAATGACTGTTCCTGGAATAGCCAGGCTAGTCATCCCCCCACCAACACTTCATGTTTACAGAGTGACTGACTGAAGGGTTTGCCCTGGAATGAGCAAACAGAGAGAGGAGTGAACCAGGGCCTCTCATGACTCTGGGGCTTCAGATGGTCACAGAGGCGAAAAGAAAGGTAAAATTGTTCTTCAGCGGGGACACTGGCTTGCCTGTTGACCCCATTTCCATAACATCTATGTATCTTAATAAGAAACCCTTCTGTCAACATCCTCATCATGCTTGCTCCTTTAGGCCTTCCAGGAGAAGGAAAGCCATCTATGATGGAAACCTATGCCAGCTATTTATAGCATGATAACGAAGCAGGAGAGAAAGAACTAAAGGTGCCTCATTTAAAGCAAAGAATTACCAAATATTTGCAGAAAAAGAACAGCTTGAAAAAAAAAGAATCAAGATGAAAATATAGAGTAACTAATGGGGGGCTTCCCTGGTGGCTCAGATGGTAAAGAATCCACCTGCAATGAAGGAGACTCTGGCTCAATCCCTGGGTCAGGAAGATCCCTTGGAGAAGGGAATGGCAACCCGCTCCAGTATCCTTGCCTAGATAATCCCATGGACAGAGGCTATAGTCCATGGGGTTGCAAAGAGTCAGACATGACTGAGTGACTAACACTTTCACTTCTATTCATGATGCTACTGCTGCTGCTAAGTCACTTCTGTCGTGTCCGACTCTGTGCGACCCCATAGATGGCAGCCCACCAGGCTCCCCTGTCCCTGGGATTCTCCAGACAAGAACACTGGAGTGGGTTGCCATTTCCTTCTCCAATGCATGAAAGTGAAAAGTGAAAGTGAAGTTGCTTAGTCATGAACGACTCTTAGCGACCCCATGGACTGCAGCCTACCAGGCTCCTCCGTCCATAGGATTTTCCAGGCAAGAGTACTGGAGTGAGGTGCCATTACTTTCTAAGCAAATGTTTTTTCATTTCACACAAAAATTATAATTATTTAGGAAACCTTGAGTGGATATTAAATCCATAAAACTAGGACAGATTTCAATGAAGAAGAGCAAATTTCTAAACAAGAAAGATTTATAATTTTAAAAGATGAGTCTTAAAGTAAAACAGTGAATAGGAGGGCTAAGTAACTGAAAGCATATGACTGAAAGCCAAATCAGTAATTTGGAAAATAAGGGATTTTTTTTTTTTTTTTGTAATGTAAAGCAAAAAGACAACAGAAATAATGGAACTAATGTTAAGAGATACAGAGGCTATGTCCAGGAGAATATATATTCACTGAAAAGAGAAAGAGAGGACAACAGAAAGTGGAAGTGAAAGTGACTCAGTCGTGTCTGACTCTGCAACCCTATGGACTGTAGCCCACCAGGCTCCTCCGTCCATGGGATTTTCCAGGCAAGAATACTGGAGTAGCTTGCCATTTCCTTCTCCAGAGGCTCTTCCTGACCCAGGGATCAAACCTGTGTCTCCTGCTTGGCACTTGGGAAGCCCATTATTATACATTATAACAATACAAATTAACAATATCTGAAATAAAATTATAATAATCTCATTAAAATTTTGCAGACCAAAATAGGAAAGAGGGATAAATTATATATAAAATTATACATGACACAGGTCTCATTTTTTGCAGGGGAAAGTCATGGATATTATTGTTGATATTGATATAAAAATACTGAACTAGGTTTTTTAGAAATAGAAACACATTTATTAACAGAATAAGTATAGTATGGAGTTGTGGCAGTGTTACTTGCCTACTCAGTATCCATTCTTGGTTTCTTCCATAGACAAGGAATTCTGATGATGTTTTCTAGCCACTCTGGCAGTAAGCAGTGGTCCCATTAGTAAGTGTAAATGGAGTGCGGTGTGAATGTGTCAGGAAAGGCTTCTCAAAAGGAGCTGATTCACCTGACCTTTGCCTTTTGTGCCTGTTTTCTTCGTACTGCTTGGAAATCATCCACAATGGCTGACGCCCAAGCAGCTGCTTTATGACCTTGAGAAACGGTAGGTATGTTCTAAGAACTGTGGAGCAGAAAGAGGAAAGATGGCTGGATTCCTGAAGACAGTGGAGTCTCCTTTCCAGTCTTGATATAGCTGGTGTGTACCGACTTTAGTCTCTAGACTTCTTTTGCTTGGGAAAAAAGCAGTCATGTCTTTAAGCTGCTTCTTTTGGAATTTCTGTTTTATGTAGCTGAACTGAATTTTAGCTGATTTAGAATCTGCCATACTGGGAGAGGGAAAAGAGGAACAACAGCAAAAAGTTTGATCCATCCAGTGACGGTGGAGAAGGCAAGGTGAAAAAAAGAAATTAAGAGCAAGAAAACCAAGTACAGAAATGGCAGGGTTAGAAAGTGAACTGAAGTCATTGATTTCTTTTGTAAGAGATCAAGAATAAATGACACACACAAGCTGAAAATAAAGGGATGGTGAGAGAAATGTTAGGTAAAAGAGATGGCAGCTATTAATATATGGCAAAATAGAATTCAAGACCAAAATACTTCGGGGACTATCAAGTGCTATTTAGATAGCTTAAATAGAAAAAAGGTAAAATTCGCCAAGAGGATAAAATACTTACCAACATCCATGCACTGATTTGCATTGAAAGAAAAGAGATACTGTTGAAAATATGAAGAATATTTGACAAAGCCATGATCTCTGTAGGAAGTCTCAGGAGTGATGATTCATGTGGACTGAATATAATTTTATATATGGAAGATTTGAACAACACAACAGACAAGTTTGCTTTGAATGTTACACCCAATGAAAAGAGAATAAACACTTTTTTCAATGCCCATAGGACTTTACAAAATTGATTAAATACCATATACCAAAGAAAATATGAATTAATTCTCCAAAAAGAGATTATAAAGGTCACAGTCTCTTAATACAGTAAAATGCAAGTTAGAAATTAAAAATGAAAGGGAACTGATAAAATTAAAAAACAAACAAACAAAAAACCTAAAACTAACCATCGGGGTAAAAGAATAAACTTCTTTGTAATTTTTGGGTCAGGAAGAAAACCAAAACTTAAATTATGATTGTTTGGAAAGAATGTTATATCAACACTATACATTTCTCCCTGGATTGAAGCCAATGGAGTTTTTAAAGGATTCCTGGTGTTCAGTACTTTTATGAGAGATGCTGCTACTGCTAAGTCACTTCAGTCGTGTCCGACTCTGTGCGACCCCATAGATGGCAGCCCACCAGGCTCCTCCGTCCCTGGGATTCTCCAAACAAGAACACTGGAGTGGGTTGCCATTTCCTTCTTCAATGCATGAAAGTAAAAAGTGAAAGTGAAGCCTCTCAGTCGTGTCCGACCCTCAGTGACCCCATGGACTGCAGCCTTCCAGGCTCCTCCGTCCATGGGATTTTGCAGGCAAGAGTACTGGAGTGGGGTGCCATTGCCTTCTCCATTATGAGAGATGAATACCTAGCAAAAACAAATTCAGGTTTAGTGGTTAGGAAATGGCCAGCCAAATATCCCGAGAAAAAGAAGAGAGGGGAATGTGAATAGATATAAAAATAGAATTAATTTAACGAAATTGAAAAAGAAACTAATATCTATCATGGAAAAGAATCTGAAGCTGTACAATGGAAACTAACATAATATCATAAATCAACTATAGTTTATAAATAAAATTGAAAAAAAGAAGCAATCCCAATAGGAAAATCACAGCTCTCCCGGGCATCTCCCTTTCTCTCTGAAGTGTGGCCCACTCATTCCCATAGCTGTGCTCTTTAGATTAACAGTGGAGGACACTACCATGTTGATCACTTTGGACTCATAGCAGTGTCCAGACCCGTCACTTACAACTCCTCATCTGAGGAGTCCCGGGTCATCTGTCTACCCGTCCTCATCATTTCAGTGACAGAGCTCTCAGTTACCCCGCCTCCTTCATGAGGACCCTTGGATATTCTGTCCTCTCTTTTCTTTCAAGTTTCTGGACAACCTCAAGGTTCATGTGTGTGACCCACCCAGCAACCTGGGTTTCCAGTTTCTTGAGCTCAGCGTGACTTTTATCCCAACTCCCATGCCCGATAGGGACTTGATCTTTGCTCAGAGCTACTCCACTCCTGAAAACACCCACTCTCTGACCACGATCTCCTTTTCTTTTAACTCTATTATTGTGATGCTTTCTTTATATCTATATTTCAAAACTCATTTCCGTGACCTTTTAATTCTTTCTTTGTTTATATATGCCCACTCCAGCCTTTAGGGATTCCCTTGTGGCTCAGTGGGTAAAGCATCTGCCTACAATGCGGGAGACCCGGGTTCGATCCCTGGGTCGGGAAGATCCCCTGGAGAAGGAAATGGCAACCCACTCCAGTACTCGTGCCTGGAAAATCCCATAGACTGAGAAGCCTGGTAAGCTACAGTCCATGGGGTCGCAAAGAGTCAGACACGACTGAGCGACTTTCCTTTTCTCTTCCAGCCTTTACTTGCTTCCATTTCCAGCTTAAGTTGCATAGTCCACCAACACTGACAACTCTTCTGCAAATATGTTCTCCTCACTGACTCCACTTTTGCAAAATTTGACAAAATTTTGACCCTTGATGAACCCAGTTACTTACTTTCTCTGGTCCTATTCCAGGTTTATTGAGCAGATCTAGAAAGGAAAAGACACAAAATTATAAAGACAATACATTTAAACTTCTGGTGTGTAATCTAAACTAAACTATGCCATCACATCATGTCTCACCCACAGCAAGTAACCCCATCAGCTTCACAGAGAAAATAGAAGGCTTTGGACATATATTCCCTTTATTTCCTGGTAATATCTACAATCTTACATATACTTACAACCCACCTTTTTCTCCTCTTCTACACTGATTGTGCGGAGAAGGCAATGGCACCCCACTCCAGTACTCTTGCCTGCAAAATCCCGTGGATGGAGGAGCCTGGTAGGCTGCAGTCCATGGGGTCGTGAATAGCCGGATACGACTGAGTGACTTCACTTTCACTGTTCACTTTCATGCACTGGAGAAGGAAATAGCAACCCACTCCAGTGTTCTTGCCTGGAGAATCCCAGGGACGGGGGAGCCTGGTGGGCTGCCGTCTATGGGGTCGCACAGAGTTGGACACGACTGAAATGACTTAGCAACAGTAGCAGCAGCACACTGATTGTGTGAGAGTTTTTACATCTCTTGTTTACGACTGACTCCTCATCTATGCTCCGACTTCCCATCTTCTGCCTTCTCAGAAATCTTGCTCTGTTGATTATCTTCATTCTCTGCTGAACTATCTCCTGGTGTTAAAAAAAAAAAAACAACCCCAAAACCAGCAAAATATCTGCAAATAATGCGAACCATAAGGGTTTAATTTCCAAAATATACAAATAGCTCACACAGCTCAATATAAAAAGCAAACAGACAATACGATTAAAAAATGGACAGAAGATCTAAAAGATATTTCTCCAAAGAGGACGTACAGATGACCAACATGAGAATATGCTCAACATCACTAATTATTAGAGAAATGGAAATGAAGTATCACTTCACATGGGTCAGAATGGCCATCATCAAAAATTCTGCAAATATATGCTAGAAAGGGTGTAGAGGAAAGGGAACCCTCCTACACTGTTGGTAGGAATGTAAATTAATGCAGCTGCTATGGAAAACAGTATGGAGGTTTCTTACAAGACCAAAAATAGAGCTACCATATGATCCAGCAATCCCACTCTTGAGCATACATCCAGCGAAAACTCTAATTTGAAAAGATACATGCACCCAAATGTTTATATTGGTGCTATTTATAATAGCAAAGACATTGAAGCAACATAAGTGTCCATTAACAGATGAATGGATAAAGAAGATGTGGTGTATACATACAGTGGAATATTCATTTCAGTTCAGTCGCTCAGTCGTGTCCGACTCTTTGTGACCCCATGAATCGCAGCATGCCAGGCCTCCCTGTCCATCACCAACTCCCGGAGTTCACCCAAACTCATGTCCATTGAGTCAGTGATGCCATCCAGCCATCTCATCCTCTGTCATCCCCTTCTCCTCCTGCCTCAAATCCCTCCCAGCATCAGGGTCTTTTCCAAAGAGTCAGCTCTTTGCATGAGGTGGCCAAAGTATTGGAGTTTCGGCTTCAACTTCAGTCCTTCCAATGAACACCCAGGACTGATCTCCTTTAGGATGGACTGGTTGGATCTCCTTGCAGTCCAAGGGACTCTCAAGAGTCTTCTCCAGCACCACAGTTCAAAAGCATCAATTCTTCGGCGCTCAGCTTTCTTCACAGTCCAACTCTCACATCCATACACGACCATTGGAAAAACTATAGCCTTGACTAGATGGACCTTTGTTGGCAAAATAATGTCTCTGCTTTTCAATATGCTATCTAGGTTGGTCATAACTTTCCTTCCAAGAAGTAAGTGTCTTTTAATTTCATTTTTTAATTTTAATTTCATGGCAATCAACGTCTGCAGTGATTTTGGAGCCCCCCAAAATAAAGTCTGACACTGTTTCCACTATTTCCCCATCTATTTCCCATGAAGTGATGGGACCAGATGCCATGATCTTAGTTTTCTGAATATTGAGCTTTAAGCCAAATTTTTCACTCTCCTCTTTCACTTTCATCAAGAGGCTTTTTAGTTCTTCTTCACTTTCTGCCATAAGGGTGGTGTCATCTGCATATCTGAGGTTATTGATGTTTCTCCTGGCAATCTTGATTCCAGCTTGTGCTTCTTCCAGCCCAGCTATGATGTACTCTGCATACAAGTTAAATAAGCAGGGTGACAATATACAGCCTTGACATACTCCTTTTCCTATTTGGAACCAGTCTGTTGTTCCATGTCCAGTTTTAACTGTTGCTTCCTGACCTGCATGCAGATTTCTCAAGAGGCAGGTTAGGTGGTCCGGTATTCCCATCTCTTTCAGAATTTTCCACAGTTCATTGTGATCCACATAGTCAAAGGCTTTGGCATAGTCAATAAAGCAGAAATAGAGGTTTTTCTGCAACTCTCTTGCTTTTTCAATGATGCAGTGGATGTCGGCAATTTGATCTCTGGTTCCTATGCCTTTTCTAAAACCAGCTTGAACATCTGGATTACTCAGCCATAAGAAGAATGAAATAATGCCATTTGCAGCAACTTGGATGGACCTAGAAATTATCACACTAAGTGAAGTAAGTCAGAAAGAGAAAGACAAATATATATTACTTATATGTGGAATCTTAAAAAAATGATACAAATGAACTTATTTATAAAACAGAAACAGACTCACAGGCATAAAAAACAAATTATGGTTACCAAAGCAGAAAGGGTGGGGAGGGATAAATTAGGAGTTTGGTATTAAGAGATACACACTATTTTACATAAAATCAATATAGAACAAAGTCCTACAATAAAGCGCAGTGTGATCTGGCTTCTTCCTGCCACCTCTTCAGCTTTTGGTTTTTTAGCCCTTTCTCACTCTCAGTCTGTGTCCTAGCACTGTAGATTTTCTTTCAGTTCCTTGAGCATGCCTTGTCTCACTTACTCCTGGGATTTTGCACATGCTAACCATTTTTTTTTTTTTAAAGAAAAACTATATTTTGTATTGGACAGTAGCTGATTGACAGTGGTGTGATAGTTTCAGGTGAATAGCAAAGAGACTTAGGCATACTTATACATGTATTCATTCTTCCTCTAACTCCCCTCCCATCAGGCTGCCACATACATTGAGAAGAGATCCCTGGGCTGTACAGTAGGTCCTTGTTGGTTATCCATTTTAAATATCACATGCTGATCATTTTTTCTGAAATGGTCTCTTCCTCTTCACTTCCAATCTCCATATTGGTTCCCCAATGCTTTTTACATCTTTCATCAAGTATCACTTTCTCTGAGAAAGAGATATCACTATTCCTTAAGGTTTGATTAGGCAGACTTCTAATAAACTTTAGAATTAAACTTTATTTAGTTTATTTTATTTTAAAATAAAATATCCTGGACCCTATAATATGGTTTCATAACATTTACTGATTTGAAATCTACTAAGAGATTTCTTTTTCTGAGCTTTTCTACTCTTGGTTCTTCCAACAAGACCAGGACTTCTTATTCAATGTTGAATTCCATCATCTGGAACACGTCAGGTGTACAAAAAAACACTCAACATTCATTTTTTGTTGGATTGATTCAGTCATTTGACTGACTCTTTGGCCTCAAGGCAAAATGCAGAACTTTAGGAAGCTTAATTTAATTAGACCCTATGGGAAATGCATTTTATTTGATTTAAAATCCTAAATGGTGATATTTTTAAAGCCCAAATCTAAATTTTGAAATTTTCCACTCAGGAGAGATGAACTCCACAGTCATCAGTGTCAAAGGAAAATGAACTAGAGAAATTTTCACTGTACACAAATATTTATCCTACCCTGCCCCTCCCCCAACTAGAAAACATGGTTCAGTGAGGGTCTACAGTCCAAGCCTCCAAGAATTTATTTCCTCTCCTTGAAAAAGAGTGAAGGGGGACCATGAGCTTCTTCCCCGAGAGACTAATACAATTGTATCCTTCAGTGGAGAAGTCTAATCAATAAAACTGAGAAAAAACATTTAAGCTCTATTAATGCAATTCTGCTTGGACCCCTTACTTGGTTTAGGTATATTCTTAGCAAATATCCCTAAGTTGAATAGTTTTCTCTTTTATTGAGGGATTGGATTATTACTGTGAGATTTTGTATTTTCTGTGGTGGAAGCAGACAGTATAAAGTGTTTACAGTGGGCACTGAATAAGGTGGCCATATGTCTTGCTTTGCTTAGGACAGTCCCAGTCTAGGACTATTTTTTCCTAGAGTTCAGTCTAGGTTAGCATCTGACCTGGAATTTTCATATTTTAATAAGATATTAATATGATTATTCATAATCACATTACAGTAAACTGAGATAGTGTGATAGATCTTCACTGTGTATTTGCGTGGAATTGTTGAGAAGTGTGAGAAACCCATGTTCTCACTTTAAAGTGTGATTAAATCTGAAAGACAGCTATTGATAACCTTTCCTTCTTACCTTTCACAGAGGCAATTTGACTAACACTTCCCTTTCAGGGCCCGCAGGCAGGGCACTTCTTGATAAAAAAAAATAATGCACCTACGTGGAATAGTGAGGGACAGTTATTTCGTTCAGGTCTTGGACGGTGGTAGGAGAAATATTTGACACAATACGTCCTGCTGGCCATTTAGGGTGTCAGCCAATTGTATAATGGCCTGTGAAATGACCTGTGAAGTGCAACGAAAACCAGGGCATAAGTTGACAGAGTCAGCAGGGAACTTGGATGTTACATGAGATATTTGTGAGAGATAGAGGCTGATCAGTTTTGTAATAGATTCACAACAAACAAAAATGAAGTACTTAATATTCATTTCCCTTTTTTTTTTTTTGGTTATGTGGCATTTGGGATCTCAGTTCCCCAACCAGGGACTGAACCCAACCCCCATGCAGAGGAAGCCAGGAGTCTTAACAACTGGGCTACCAGGGAAGTCTGATATTCATTTATTTTTTCTCTCTCTTTTTTATTTACTTATTTTATTTTTTTATTGAAGTATAGTTGACATACAATATTATATTAGCTTCAGGTATACAATATAGTGATTCAACACTTATATACATTATTAATTGATCAATACGATAAGTTTAATAACCTTGTGTCACCATACAAAGTTTCTGCAATATTATTAGTTTTTTCTTTTTTAAATTATAAAAGTATGAAAACACATTTACAGGAGACTTGGAAAATATAGAACAGAGTTATATATAGTTCCACTATATATTGGAGAAGGCAGGGGCACCCCACTCCAGTACTCTTGCCTGGAAAATCCCATGGACGGAGGAGCATGGTGGGCTGCAGTCCATGGGGTCGCTGAAGGTTGGACACGACTGAGCGACTTCACTTTCGCTTTTCACTTTCATGCACTGGAGAAGGAAATGGCAACCCACTCCAGCGTTCTTGCCTGGAGAATCCCAGGAACGGGGGAGCCTGGTGGGCTGCCGTCTCTGGGGTCGCACAGAGTTGGACATGACTGAAGCGACTTGGCAGCAGCAGCAGCCACTATCTATTATAATTAATTTTAAGTAAATAAATTAAGATTTTTAGCTGGAGTTTCAATATCAAACTCTCAAAAATGAATAGAATGAATACACAGAAAAAGTAGAAGGATATAGTAGACCTGAAAGGCACTATGGGCCAATTCAACATAATTAAGATTTATGTAATTTTCACACAACAGTAAGATACAAATTCTATTCAAGTTCCCATAAACTATAAACTAGGAGACATTGGAACATATTTAGGGACATACAACAAGGTACAAAAATTTCATGGTCTAAAGGTATTGAAATCATACAGTGTCTTTCCTCTCATCACTGTGGAATGATGTTAGAAATCAATATCAAAAGATATTTGAAAGTAACCCATGTATTTTTCAAGTGCAATGTGACATTTACTAAGAGAGCTTTGACTTAGTCACTGAAATCCTCAATAAAGTTAGAAAACTGCAAAAAATACAGAGGGTGTTTGCAGAGAGGAAGCATTTAAATGAGAAATTAACTGATATTCATTTCCTAGAGAAAGTTGTTGAAGGACATGAAAAGGTGTACCATGTACCAAATGTTTGTTGACATTCACTATTCATTATGGGGACCACAGCGCTATGGTTTGAATGTTTGTGTCCCTGTAAAATTCTTAGGTAGACCCCATGGATGCCCCTTCTACTATGCGAGGATACAGTGAGAAGTCACCAACGGACCAGGAAGGGGGCCCTCACCAGAACTTGACCTTGCTGGTGTCTTGATCTTGGATGTCTCAGCCTTCAGAATTGAGGGGAAAAATTTCTGTTGTTTATAAGCCACTCAATTTGTGGCATTTTTGTTTTAGCAGCCTACAGAAACTAATTTGTCATAGCACTGACCACATGAAAGCAAGAAAATACAAAACTACCAAAGAAGCACTCTAACCTTCAGGTTTGTAGTTATTCAAGAATAACTGTGTTTTGCAGCTGCAGAAAGCACATATTTGTATTACTCTGTGGGAGCGTGACTTTTCATTTAGATCAAAAGTCTGTTCTAAACTAATTTTGCTAATTTTGAATTTTGTTGAGCATGTGTGACAAGTGAACTTAATCTATTGGTTCCATTAACAAAGGAACTTTGCAAACATTTAAAAGTCCCTATCTGGGACTTCTCTGGTGGTCCAGGGGATAAGAATCCCCCTGCCAATGCAGGGGACATAGGTCTGATCCCTGCTCTGGGAAGATTCCACATGCCTCGGGGCAGCTAAGCCGGTGTGCCGCAGCTCCTGAAGCTCATGCTCCGCAGCAAGAGGGGCCACTGCCACGGGAAGCCCAAGCCCCGCAACCAGAGGGCAGCCCCCACTTGCCGCAGCTAGAGAAAGGAGAGCAGCCCCCGCTTGCCGCAGCTAGGGAAAGCTCTCGTGAGGCAGTGAAGGCCCAGTGCAGCCAAGAACAGATAGATAAGTCAGATCTAGCTTACATCAGCATTGTCGGATACTTCAAGTAGAAAATTAATTCCAATAATTCAGTTTTGTTCTCATTCAGTTTATGGAATCAAAATGAAGCTTTTGGAAGTTCCTTTGACGTTATTGTGAACACTATCATAGATTTAGTTAAACAGTTTAAGTTTGAAGAGGAAATCATTTGTTTTTGTGGTGATAATATGAGTAAAGTTTTTGGAGGATCATAATGTTACGGTTAAAAAAAAAAACCCAAAACTTATGAAGCAGAAAAGTGCCTATGCTGCACATATAATTTATAACTGAGGCAAAATAAGTGACAATATTTTACCAATCCAAACAGTTATAGCTGTAAGAATTTACATATATATTAGATTTACTAATATATATATAATTACAAACTTATACATGTGTAGACATACATATAGGCTTCCCTGGTGGCTCAGCAGTAAAGAATCTGCCTTTAATGTAGGAGACATGGGTTCAATCCCTGGAATGGGAAAATCCCCTGGAGAAGGAAATGGCAACCCACTCCAGTATTCTTGCCTGGGAAATCTCATGGACAGAGGAGCCTGGCAGGCTACAGTCTATGGGGTCACAAAAGAGTTGGACACGACTTAGTGACTAAACAACCAATGTACATATATACATAATAAATATACATACATAAGCATACACATATAAATTTTATATGTATGAGCATAGATATGTATGCATTATATTATACAATATATTATATATAATATATATATGAGCTAAGATAATTTATGAGGAAGTTGGTGTTATCAACCTAAATGTTCTACAATTGTATTAAGTTTTAAAAAATGGGTTGATTATTATAGGTATATATTCATAAACAGTAACCTGTGAATTGTGAGTGCATTTTGTTTAAAATCCATTGGAAACCTTTAATCAAAGTATTCATTGAATGATATGCCAAAATCTCAGCATTTGAAGTCTTCAGCAAATTGCAGTGATGGAAAACACAGTTTGCTTGTGGAGACACTGAAATTTATTTCCACAAAAGCAAATGAAAATCAAACAAATCAAACGACTAGCAGTTTACAAGGTTTAATTTTGAGAATTTAGAATATCTCAACTTTGTGGAAAGAATGTTTTGATAGAACTTGTATATTTAAACAAACAAATTGATATTCTTTTCTGGAATTAGATGAAATTGAGTAGAATCTCAATCTGGTGAAACATTCTAAGTACTGTAAACTAAAGATTACTTGTCAGATCTTTTTGCCTTTTAAAAATACTTGTCGCTTCACCTGTCCACTCCAAAAAAAAATACTTGTCAACAGGTTAGAATATAGTTACCTGTGAAAATATTTACACATTTCAAAAGAAAAGATTAGGATAGAGTATTCTATTTGGCAGAATTTTCTGAGTTTGCTAGGTTACTTCAACAGTTGTGAAGAGAGTACTTTTCTCACTTAAAATATTATGGTCCAATAACGGATTCACGTTGTTGTACAGCAGAAACTAACACAACATTGTAAAGCAATTTTTCTACAATTAAAAAAACACTAACCATGCTGTATTTCAGGGCTTCTCGCCTTCTGAGATGGCACACGCTCTTGTTTGTGGAGTGTTTCTCTTTAAATAAATCCATTTCTTACCTAAACACACATACATGTTCTACAGAAAAGAGTTAATTAAAGATGCCAACAATTTCAGACTTATTATTCATAGCTTGCAAATTTGGGAATGGTCACTGGTAATTTTAATAAGAAGTAAAAAATAATAAAATACTGTTAAAAAAATATCTTTCAGAATAAAAGAAGTGACATGGTGTTAGAAGCAGAGACGGTTAAGAAACAGTTAAAATCTGTGAATACATACCCAGAAGAATTGGGTATTGGGTAAGAATGTTATTGGGTATTGGGTAAGAATGTTATTTTTAAATGTGTGGTTTGAAGGATGGTGCGTCTATTACATTCTAGAAATGTCAATGCTTGCACTTGTATTATAGCTTAATATTAAAGTTAAGTGATAGCTAATCTGTAATTTTTTGTGTATTGCTCTCTGGAACTGTTGGAAATAAATGGTCTTCAGAAACAGTCCACCTTGAACTCCCTGGGTGAGACATATTTAATCACATTCCCTGCTAACTTCTGGGGACCTCTGGAAAATACTGGGTCAACAAGATCAATATATCAGAATGTTTAATCCTTGAAACAATTTCTTCTTTAGAGATAGGTCACCTGGGTCTTTTAGAAACATAGCACTGGGAGCTGGCCTTTCTATCTGTGTTTAATTATTCAAAAAAGAAAAAAAAGAGGAAAACGTAGAGAAACTTCTCATGACAAAGCTGCCCTTAGCTGTCAGGTCTGACCCCCCCACCCCCATGGGGAGGAAAATGTCAAAGCAGAATTTGGGGAAAACGTCTTTGCCAGAATCCATGCCTTCCAGAAGTCAAAAGGGATAGAAAATTCAGAAACACAGCTCCATGGCTATTTCAGTGTTGAGCAATAATGTCATTTCCTGAATTTTTAGATTTTTGGATCATGGTTTGAGTCACCTGCACAACAAGTGATTCTTTGCTAGTTTTTTCTAGCAAAATTTCTAGAAGATTAATAAATCTTCCTTCAGGGGATTCAAATGTTGAAAACATTTGATTCATTTTTTTAAGAGTGGTAAGAATTTCATATAAATTGTTTGAGTGCCTTGAGAAGACCCCCAGCAAGGCTGAAATGCTTAGAAAGTGAAGTTTCTACCTACCTGGGCAGTAGGTGAATGTTGTTCATGGGCCTGCAGAGAATATGTTCTAATCCAGTGTGGTTTATTATGGACATTTAACTAATAATTCAAACAACAATGCACTTTATGTAGAATTGTTCGTATGTTCATTTTCCCCCCAAGCTGTAAACTTTTTATTTTGTATCGGGGAATAGCCAATTAACAATGTTTTGGTAGTTTCAGGTGAACAGCAAAGGAACTCAGCAAAACATGTACATGTATCCATTCTCCCCCAAGGCCCCTTCTCATCCAGGCTGGCACAAAAGATTGAGCAGAGTTCCACGTGCTATACAATAGACCCTTGCTGGTTATCCATTTTAAATATTTTAAATATAGTTGTGTTCATATGTTCATTTAAATGGAAAAGAGTCTGGCAGAGAGTCCTTGAGCACATATGCAATCTTAAGAATCCCAAGCAGCCTATTTGGTATCTACACTTCTTCAGTTGAACATTGTTAGGGAAAATCATATGCGGGCTGGTCCTAGTTTATATTTACTACTAGAAACCTACACTGGGCACCTATCTCTGCCTCTCTAGTCCTACATTTCTCCAGCAAATATGCTCCCCACTTACCCAATTAGCTGTCTCACACAGCGCTTCCCTCCTCAAACCTTCCATGAATCCTCAGCTCCTTTCCATGCTCAGCGTCTTTGCATAATCTCAAGAATCTTTTCTACTGACTGTTTCCATCTCTTTCCCAGGTAGCTCTTCTGACGTGTCTGTACACCTTCCTGGTGGCTCTCCACTGAACGTTTCACAGGGGTCTCAGATTCAGTATCATCCCCACTCCCTTCATCATTCTCACCTCCCACCCCCATAACTGCTCCTCCTCTTGTGTCTCTCATTTGGCCTAATGATGTGAGCACATTTTCAAGTGACCAAGTCGGAAATCTTGGGGTTTCCCTGTAGAGTCCTCTGGATTCTTTCCCTGTTCTTATTTTTAGTGCCACCCTTTCAGTCCAAGCCCTTCCTCGATCTCACCCTGATAAAGAACAGTCTCACATTGGGTTTGTTTTCTGATGATCTGATCCTTCCTCCAAATGCTGCCAGAATAGTTTTTAAAATGCAAATTTGGTCTTGTCACTTCTTGCTTAAAATCTTCCAAAGGCTCTCAACTTCCCTTAAGGATAAATCCTTGATATTTAGCCGAGCCAACATAGCCTTTCATGATCTGGCCCAGTCACAATTTCAGCTTTTTAACTTTTCAAACCCTCATTCTGATTTTATGCTTTCGAGACAGATTTTTTAAATGTTGCTCAGTAAATCAAGGTTTTCCAGTAAGTTGTTAAATTTCCTCACATTGTTCTGTAAACCCGAGAGCCCTTGGTGGATGTAATAGATGTCTAAATGTACTCATCCTAAAGTCTCAGACCAGGAATCTCTTCCCACCTGAAGCTTTTCCTGGAGTTCTCTGACTCTTCCCCATCCTTTCCAGTCTGTGACAGGGATTATGCATACGGGCCTCATGGTGCCCTGTCGAGTGTGGCCTGTCTGAGGTTCTCTAGGATGGGCTCTGTGAAGTGTCAGAAGGATGGTGAAGTCCCCATGGCTGGCTTGGTGGAGAACAGCCCTGGTCCCCCTGAATGGCTGCTTCTTGTAGGGGCTGGTGTGCAGGGAGGGGGGTCAGGTAGGAGGCAGCAGGCTCAGTATGCACGCATGCATCGCTTCAGTCGTGTCCAACTCTGGGCGACCCCATGGTAGCCTGCCAGGCTCCTCTGTCCAGGGGATTCTCCAGGCGAGAACACTGGAGTGGCTTGCCATGCTCTCCTCCAGGGGATCTTCTGACCCAAGGACTGAAGTCTCTTATGTCTCCTGTGTTGGCAGGAAGGTTCTATACCACTAGCGCCACATGGGGTTCAATATGAGGGGGAAATAAAGTGACCAGCAATTGCAGGGGCTGAGCCAGTTGGTTCTCTGATCAGGAGGGTTCAGAAAGAGATTCCTGGCACTGAGGGGTGGAGGGGGTTGGTAGTGGGAGGTGGGACAGGAGAGACAGATATGGGCCCCACTTACTCTCATTGGAAGAATGTTTTGTTGGAGAGAAGAATCTGGCAGATCCCTATCCTCGAGGGATCCACAGTCATGTTTGGGATTAAATATGAGTTAAACAATATGAGACTTATCTGGTTTCTAAGGGGAGATATCCAGAAGAGATAGAATGAAGGTCTGATGTGCTTCAGGGTCAGTGGGAGGAGAAAAGGGTATGTGCTGATAAATATTCAGAGGTATTGTGGACTGGGCTGTTGACCGGATGAGGAGAGTGAGGAAATGGATAAGGGTTGCATGTCTGAGAGTTTGAGTGTCAGCGTGCACTGGTGCACGTGAGTGTGTGTGTATAAACGAGTGTGCATGTGTGTGTAGTGTATGGGTGGATGGTGGTTTGTGGACAAGGGGAAGAGCTCTGACTCTAGGACCCCAATGGTCTCCAGCAGCAGAGTGTTAGAGTCAGCCACTTCACACTCTGTAACTTGCACAAAGTTAGATCTCTGGGGCTGGAAGATCTCCTGGAGAAAGGCTCAGCAACCTACTCCAGTATTCTTGCCTGAAGAATTCCATGAACAGAGGAGCCTGGTGGGCTACAATCCGTGGGGTCGCAGAGTTGGACATGACTGAGTGACTAACACGTTTCACAAAAGAAGAGGCTGGGTCTCCAAAACCAATACCAGAATGGCCACAGAGCAGCAGCTGCTGCTAAGTCACTTTAGTCGTGTCCGACTCTGTGTGACCCCATAGATGGCAGCCCGCCAGGCTCCTCTGTCCCTGGGATTCTCCAGGCAAGAAGACTGGAGTGGGTTGCCATGCCTTCCTCCAGGGGATCTTCCCAGTCCAGGGATCGAACCCAGGTCTCCAACATTGCAGGCGAATTCTTTAATATCTGAGCCCAAAGAAAGCCCTGTTAGGCACTGGAGGTAAGAGAAATTAATTTGATAAGATTCTTCCTTCAAGAAGTTTACAGGGTGGGACTGGTAACTGAGCTTAATTAAAACGATGTTGAGATTAGTCTAAACTGTAATAGGAAGCCTCTAAAAGAGAGGCAGAACAGTGTAGGATCAGTGGAAGTGGAGGAAAGGGGGGTGTGTTGGGTAAAAACTCCAGGGTCTGTAAAGACAGGACTTGGGAGCTGGCCAGATGTGGGGACGGTGCTGAGTGCCCGGGGGTTATCCTGTAAGTGAGCAAGAGGGTGACTGGCCTAGACAGGCATGGGGGGACTTGATGGGGAGGGCGGGAATCCAGGTGGAGCACTGTGTGTGTGTGTGTGTGTGCACACATGTGTATGTGTATGCAGGCAGGTGTGCATGTGTGTGCTTGCAAGATGTGTACACAGAAGTGGGTCTTCTCATTCTCTGTGGTGTATCATTGAAAACACAATGGCGGCAGGTCCTGCTATCCACACCAGGCTCTTTTCAGATGGAAACTGGCCCGCAGGATTCCTGTCTCAGAATTTACAGCAGGAAATGCCTCTTCAGCTCCAGCCCTCTCTGCCTTTCTCTTGTTTGAGACTCAGGGATTGAAGGGGGTGTACTCACAGGAATGAAGGCAGGGATCTGGGTGGTAAAGACCTTCTCATTAATTTTTAAAACATATCCTAAATTTAATATTCATTTCATGACGACCCTGTATACAAGACAGGAAAAAAGACACAGCTGTGTATAACGGACTTTTGGACTCAGAGAGAGAGGGAGAGGGCAGGATGATTTGGGAGAATGGCATTCTATAATGTATACTATCATGTAAGAATTGAATCGCCAGTCTATGTCTGACGCAGGATACAGCATGCTTGGGGCTGGTGCATGGGGATCACCCACAGAGATGTTATAGGGAGGGAGGTGGGAGGGGGTTTCATGTTTGGGAACACATGTAAGAATTAAAGATTTTAAAATTTAATAAAAAAAAAAAAGGAAAAAAAAATATTCATTTCAGGTGTGCTTACCAGGTGACACCAGAGGTAAAGACCCCACCTGACAATGCAAGAGATTTAAGAGATGCGGGTTTGATCCCTGGGTTGGGACAATGCCCTGGAGGAGGATATGGCAACCACTCCAATATTCTTAACTGGAGAATCCCAAGGACAGAGGAGCTTGGCGGGCCACAGTCCATGGGGTCGCCAAGAGTTGGGCACGACTGAAACAATTAGCGCTAGCACATGGGGACAGAGGGGGAAGGCGTAGGATGGAAGAGGTAGGGGTTGCTCTGAAAGGGTTATTGGTTTTCTCCTTAGATGGCTAATAAACATACTCCTACCCTTTGTATTGGGTAGCCTGAGAGGCTGTCCTCCCTGGACCTGCTGTGGAAGGTCCTAATGATTGTATGTCTGACTGTCCTCACACCTTCATGTTCTTTCTCTAGTACCTGGGTGCAGAGCCTTGTCCCAGAGAGTAAGAGATAGATAGCACAGAACTCAGCGAAAAGAAATGACCCGGATTCCTCCAGGAGCTCCTAGCACCTTTCATCTCCAAGACACATGTATGAACTGTCTGTACATGAGTCATCTCACCCTGACTACTCTGGCTTGACTGGTCCTTCTGCCAAGGCCCTGTGAGCACCACAGTAATGACTGGTTTCCCTGAATAGACGCAAGCTCATCAGTCACCTTGGTCAAGTGCAGCAGGCATGACCAGAAGGCAGAGCAGTGGACTTACCAGAAAAATGCCCAGAGAATAAATGTCCCAGACTTTGAATACTCTCAGGTGACACATCACAGTCCTATGAAGTTTGAGTTGATGTTTGGAAATAGTCAAATGACATCAAGCTCCAGTGGTGAGATACATAAGGAGAGAGATTTAGATTGAAAATAGGGCTTGACAGAGGTAAGCTTACATAGAATGGATAAAAAACAAGGTCCTACTGTATAACACAGGCAGTTATATTGAATACCTCATGATAATCATAATAGAAAAGAATATTAAAAAAAGAATGTACGTGTGTGTGTGTGTGTGTGTGTGTGTAGAGCTTCCCAGGTGGCGCTACTGGAAAAGAACCTGTCTGCCAATGCAGGAGATGTAAGAGGTGTGAGTTTGATCCCTGGGTCGGGAAGATCCCCTGGAGGAGGGCATGGCAACCCACTCCAGTATTCTTGCCTGGAGAATCCCATGCACAGAGGACCCTGGAGGGCTACAGTCCATGGGGTCACAGAGAGTCAGACACGACTTAACGACTTAGCTCGCACATGTATGTGTAACTGAATCACGTTGCTATACAATAATAATTAATACAACATTGTAAACCAACTATATTTTGATTAAAAAATAAAAAACTATTTCATGTGTTATGCATTGCTTATATTAAAAAAACTGAAATTTTAAAATAAATAAAAACACAATTAAAACATTAAGAAAAGAAAAATGAAAATAGGGCTTGAGGACACCAACATAATGTTTTCTGTTTTGTATGGTTTGCAAAAGAGCTTCAAAAGGTCATTTTTAAAAGGAAGCTTCTACAGCATTTTTAGAGCAATAAATGTTTGAGTCCTCCACCCCCAGGATTTATTGAAATATAATATTATGTGAGTTTAAGGTGGTTTCAGGTGTACAGTGTGTTGATTTGATACACATATATTGCAAAATAATTACTGCCATAGTACCAACCACCACCTCCTTCTTATCACATAGCTTTTCATTTCTTTTTTGTGGTGGGAAAATTTAAGATCCCTTCTGTTAGCAACAGTCAAGTATATGATATGGTATTATTGGCCATAATCATCATGTTGGACATTGGATTTCCAAACTTGTTACTTTTATAACTAGGAAATTGTACACTTTGACCAATGTCACCCCATTCCCCCCAGCCCATGGCAAATACCACTCTGCAGTCTTTTTCTCTGAGTTTTACCCTTTTAGATTCCACGTGAAATTGCCCATTGCATGCTCTTTTGGAATAAGCGCTTCGTCACTCAGTGACTTACTTGGAGAGGATAACGGCCGCTTTGATGTAGAAATTCCAATCTATGGGTGACAAAGCTGTTCTCACCTTGTCATTGCATATCTTGGACTTGGTTTTACCTAGCAAAGTCAGGCACATATTTAGTGGAAGCTAAGTTCCTTCACCCTAAAGGGATGGAGGGCTGACGCATCATTAGATCGTAGGAAGTTGTGTTGGGGGGAACCTCATAGGTTTTTCCTTCTGGGGACACACTGAAGGAAGAAACTATGAAACAGTTAGAAAGGAGGGTGCGTGAACTTAGGGCTGCCACTCTAGAGAATGTTTACTGTGGATCTTGGATACAGAAGGGGAGAGACAAAACCAGGACAAATCGGCTTAGTGGAATTGATTTTGGGGACCCCTATAAAGGAAGGGTGACATAAATGTGAGGCGGAGGGAGTTATTTGGAGCCTGGGATGGTTCTTATGGGAGGCTGTGATAAGATGGAGTCCTAAGCAGGAGGGAAGGCGGGGTGCCAGCTTACCTCTCTGCCTTGATCTACTTTTGGCCCTTGGGGCCAGTTCTAAAGTACTGATGGTACCTGAACCGGATCTAGGTCCTTGCCAACTCCCAGTCCTCCTGACCCATCCCTTTAATCCCTGGAGGCATCAGAGAGGCAAGCCCAGACACATGAATTGCCAATTTACTCATGGAAATGACTTGGACAAACAGAATTTTAATTTTCCTGTTAGTTCATGGGGTGGGGAAAAAAAGCTGCCCAGTGGAGTATGAAGGACACAAGGGTTCCTGTTCCTTGCTGAGACTCCAGGAACCCCGGGAGGCCGTTGTGTCCTAAAATGCTCCCAGATGGCCATGATCCCTGGTTCCCTCTAATTCTGTATTGGTAGAATTTCACTCTCTTTCCTTCTCTTGAGTTGGCAACAAGGAAGGAACCAGCTGGATACATGGAGGGATTTTGCTTCCTTAATAACTCAGAGATACTTAGAAGCAAAGGGGCTTAGGTGGGTGTCATTCCACCCATATATGTCAGACTGGCAGTGATGGGGAAGAGCTAGGGGAGAGACTATGTCTTGACTCTGGCTTTACCTTTTGCTATAAGTTTGTGACTCAGTTTTCTGGATACATGCTATAGTTCGGTATTTATAGACACATCTATCTTAAGGCTAGGGCTTCCCTGGTGTCTCACATGGTAGAGAATCTGCCTGCAATGTGGGAGACCCAGGTTCAATCTCTGGGTTGGGAAGATCCCCTGGAGGAAGGCATGGCCACTCGCTCCAGTATTCTTACCTGGAGAATCCCCATGGACAGAGGAGCCTGGTGGGCTACAGTCCACAAGGTTACAAAGAGTCAGACATGACTGAAGCAATTTAGCATGCATGCACATGTCAAGGCTGGGAGTCTCTCAATCTCCAAACATCTTTAATTTAATCTCCTTCTATGACATGAAAAATAACATATGGAAGTCAAGCTCCCACCCCTAAATTCCACTGGAGCCCCAGGGGCTTCTGGTCTCACAATCACTCTCCCTATGATTTCTTTTTCTTGCAGAACTGCTGGTCTCATTGGCATCTTGTTCTTGGTAGCTATTCTGCTGGCTTTCAGTCTCTCCAAACGCAAGTCTTAGTTCCCTTTCTCTGAGTTTCACCCCCGACGCCAGCATCACCAGCAGGAAGCTTTTGTGTGAGACAGGCTCTTGCTGAAGGTTTGTGTTGACATCACAGGATGACAAACAATTTTATGAGGATGAATCACCCACAGTGTATGCTGTTGGGCTCTGGGGGACACAATTTCCCACTAACCTCCTCCTCTAGCCTCTCTTCCTCCCACAACACTTCTCTTCCTGGCCCCCCACTACCCTGGGCTCTTGGCTTCCAGCCCCCTGCCCCGTAATTATTTTCACATTTTCTCCTCACTCATTCAGGAAATAAGTGTTTGTCGAGAGCTACCACACATCAGGCATCATTCTGCACAGGGGTGAGTTTAGCTCTCTCTGTCTTATTGCCCAGGGGAAACTCGACTTTCTGATAAAAGGCCTGTCAGAGATTCTCAGAATGTATTTTTAAGCAACAAAACAAAACGGCATAAACAACAATCCATCTACTCCTAGATGAAAGTTGTTACTCTTCTAGAAGGTGGGTGCTCACTCTCTCAGTGGCAACCCCGTAACTGTAGCCCTCCCGGCTCGTCTGTCCCTGGAATTTTCCAGGTGAGAATGCTGGAGCAGGTTGCCACTTCCTACTCCAGGGGATCACCCTGATCCAGGAATCGAGGCTGCAGTTATTTTTGTTGTGAAGTTTTCTTACTTTCTGGGGTATTAGGGGTAGTGTGCCAGTACATGTGTGTGTGTGTGTGTGTGTATGTGTGTGTGTGCGCACGTGTGTGCTCGAGTGAAGGGCTGGGGAGAGTAGGGAGGGTCCCATTGCAGGGTGAGGAGACCCCCCTAGGCAGTGTAGACAACGCGTGTTCACAACAAGTTTCTGACTCTGAGCCTCAGAGGCTCCCTGCCACCCTCTCTCCCAGGCTCCCCACGAGTCCCCTGTTCTCCGGCCGACGCCTCCCAGGGACCAGTGCTGCCGAGCTGACCCTGTGTGGAGAGGAGGGGGGTTCCCTGGCAGTCAAAGGGGAGGAGACTGTGACACCGGAGAGCTCCTGGATGGAGGGGAGTAAGGGAGTCCTCCAGGTGGGGGCGGGTTTCTGCCTGTCCTTTCAGGGCAGCTGGAGGTCAGCCATTAGGCAGGCAGGGAGGTAGACGGGATGGCCTCTGAGCTGTGGCTTGGAGTTTACCGCCGGAAGATCAGGGCCCTGGGTATGAGCAGGCGAAGCACAGGTTCTAGGGTAGAGTGGCCAGGCTTGAATTCCCATTCTGCTCTTATTTGCTGAGTGGCCTTGAGGAGATGCTGAGCTCTTGAGTCTACAAGAAAGGTATGCCCGCGTTCTCACTCTCTCATCTTGATTAAAGTTCAATGGAATGAACTCTAGCCTGTAATGTAAGAGGGAAGGCCAGAAGGGAGCGATGAGGGTCTGTGATGGTCCAAGGACAGTGGGTGTGGGGCCGAGTGCGCGCATTAGATAAGCACTGCAGAGTCAAGGACAGGAAGAGGGAAGACAGAGAAAGAGGCGCTGCAGCCTGTGGGTTTAGTGCGAGGAGGAGGCTGGTGTGCACACGTGTGCATTGTGTCTGAGCATGTGTGTGTGTCTTACATGTTTGTGTGTATTGTGTCTGTGTGTGCACTGTAAGTGAGTGTGTGGTACGGTATCTTTGTGTGTGGCCTGTGTGTATTGTGTATCTGTTTTGTTTGTGAACTTGTGCACACGTACGTTTCATTCAGTTTAACTGAATTGCAACGTCCCAGGGCTAGTCTTGGGGAAAGGAGTGCCTCAAGGGGCAGGATGGAGGATGAGACCTGAAGGAAGAATGTAAACAGCTCAGGGGAGCCTGCAGAGAGGGCCAGGAGGTCCATTTGCGTGGAGTCCCAGCTCTCTGCTGCCCCCACCCCATTCTCCTGAGAGGCGTTCTAAGCTTAGGGCTTGGAGTCCTCTGGGTTGTCTATTAACGGGAGATGGGGGCCCCAGGTGACTCGGGAAAAGCTTCTTGCACAAGGTTCAGTCTCTGCTGCTGCCCCTGCCCTGCCCCACCTCCCCAGCCTTCCTTCACTGTGACTTTGGGAGAGTGAAGCGGGGCAACATCAATGCCAAAGTAAATGCCAAGCTGGTGCTGGCAGGAACCCTCGGGAACACTGGACAATGTGCAGAGTCAACGCCCTCAAGCAGCAGGAGCTGAATCAATGGGTTTAGGGTCAGGGGAAAGAAGGAGAAGGGAAACTGAAGGAGGGGTCATTTGGCCACGTGGTCTGACCCTGTCAAGGTTACTGAGGATGGTTTTCCTGTTTCATGGCTGAGGTTCTGGGGTCAGACTCTCAGGTTTGTGTGAGGATTTTGGAACTGGTAGTACCTGCTCATGGCAAGGGACATTTGAACGGGTCAGGGCAGAGGGAAGAGCAGGGCTTGGTAGGTGGGTGGGCAGAGATACAAAGAGGCAGAGACACCTGCAAAGCGAGATAGGAAGAGAGAGACCAGTAGGGAGAGGGAGAGGGTAGAGAGGGAGAAAGCGAAGAGAGTTCCAGAGTGAGAGCCTCAGAGAGAGAGAATAAAAGGTCTGTCCCTAGAACAGGTGAGGAACAAGTGTGCAAACGAACTTTCTCTGAGTCCCATGATACAATATCCCCTAATCATGGCAGTATTTCATTAGGATTGCCATCCCTTAGTGAATGCCAGTATCAAAAGTCCTAAACTTTCCCAGACAGACTTATCAGAGGCTGCTCTCTGCACACTGAATTTTAGCAGCACTAATATTCCAGTTTAAAGGGAGTCTCCTTGCATGTCTCTGACTATGATTTATTGTTTATGATACTGATGATTGATCTGGTTCATTACTTTGAACTTGAATCAGATAACACACATATTTTCCCAGTCTGAGAATATAAATTTCATCATTTAAGACACTGTGAAATAAATTCATCACCACACACACACACGTCTGTCCTGAGAAACTCCCTCTTCTTCACCTTTGGGTTCATGGAGCGAAGACCATGGCTGACCCTGGTGGCTGCAGCTTGGAAAGGCTTCCCAAGGTCCCTGGGCCTTAGGATAGAGCTGCGTGTCAGCAGGTAACCTTCCAAAGGCGATGGGCTTTACCTGGCTGGAGGAGTAGTGGAAGTTTGGATGGGGTGGCTTGTTTTTCGGAGGTGTGTGACCCAGCCTCTATCCCCAGGAGCAAATGGTTTGAGGTTTCAGGGAGATGCCTGCCTGCTCTGATGCCAGGAGCTGGACCGGCTCAGAAATTGAGGCCATGAACCCATTTTTGCTGGCTTAGGTTGGGGGTTGGAACGGAGCCCCAGGAGGGTTAGTAAGGGATGGCTAAGCAATAAGAAATGAATCGCTAAACCTGTGAGAGAGAATGGGGTCTGGGTACTCCGGCCCCCTCTGTGTGATGTGGAGTGAGCCTCTGAATGTGGCATATTCAGCAGGCCTCCTCCAGGTTCAGGACCTAAGCAACTCCTCTGACCCTGTGCTCGGATGCCTGAGGGTGGCCGGCTCTCCTGGGGGCTTTCCGTGCAGTTCCCCTTCCTGCCTCCCTCCTCCCGGGAGCCACGGCTGAAGCCCAGGGGCAAGATTCGCTGACACTCACCCACCCTCGCCTGAATCTCACTCTCTTCTCTCCCTTGCATTGTTCTATGGGTAGTTTCTCAGGCTCTTACTCATCTGCGTAAGTTCTCTGCTTTAAATCCCCTCTTTAAAATCATCAGATATATTTTTATTTTCCAGGTTGGGCCCTGAAGGGGACAGAGCAGCAGTCAAACAGACGCAGTTCTTGTGGTGTTTGTATCCTTGTGGAGGGGGAGAGAGGCACAGAATACAAACAGATACACACGGTATACTCAGAGGCAGTAACAACGCTGCCGCAGGCTGCTAGCAGAGACCTCCACGCTGTGGGCAGGGCAGTCAGGGGAGACCTCCTGGGTAAGAGGCATCTGAACTGCAGAAAGTGAGGGAGTGAAGGTGGCCAAAGAGGCTGGGCAGAGGCCCTGAGGCTAGAGCGTCCTGGCATGCTGGGAAACAGCAAGAAATCAGGTGGCAGAAGTCGAGTGAGCGGGAGGGGTGGTGGTGAGAGATGCATACAGAGAAGTAGGGGGTGGGCAGGTCATTTAGGGCCTTACGGACCACTGTGAGGACTGCTTTCACTCTGAGTGACAAAGAAAGCCATAGGAGGATTCTGAGTGCAGAAGTGATATGATCTGACTTATTTTTTAAAAAACATTGACGTATAGTTAATTTACAATGTTGTGTTAGTTTCACGTGTACACCAAAGTGATTCAGTTATACCTATTAATACATACATATTAGATTATTTTTCAGATTCTTTTTCATTAAAGGTTATTATTAGATACTGAGTATAGTTTCCTGTGGTACACTGTAGGTCCTTGTGGTTTACCTATTTTGTACAGAGTAGCGTGAATATGTTAATCACATACTCCTAATTTACAGCCCCTCCTGCTCCCCCGCCACTCCACTCTCCCATTTGGTAACCATAAATTTATCTTCTACATGATCTGACTTATACCTGAAAAGGATCATTTTGGCTGCTGAGTGGAGGATAGGCTCTAGAAGCAGAGAGACCCATTCATCAACCATGATTGCTTTGTGTTACAGAAAACCCAAGATAGGCTTATTTTTTAGACTAAAAAAAATCCAGAGGCACACAGTTTATGGCCAGCAGGGTAGCCCCACAAAGTGATTAAGGACTCAAGCCTCTTCTATATTTTTGCTTCACTGTCCTGAGTGCCTGGCTTCCACCCTCCATGGACTTCATGTTCTATGATGAACGCTGAAGCTGCAGCCGTGGAGCACTCTGAAGGCAGCAGGAGTGAGGATGAGGAAGGGCTAGCTCGTTCTCCTTCCACAAGTCTCCCCAGCAGTCTGTGCAGCACCTCTGATTATGTGGCCAGAACTGAGCCACGTGGCCACACCTAGCTTCTAGGGCAGCTGGGAAATAGTTTCCCTGTTGCGTGTATTGTCCAGGTTTTTGTCACCAAGGAAGAAGGGGAAGATGACATTGGGTGGTCATTAGTCTCCTCCACCACACAATTAAAAAGATGTTGCAATAATCCAGGGGAGAGAGGATGCTGGCTTGTACCACGTGGTATTGAAGGAAATGGTTGGTGGTGGTCAGATTCTATAGTGTTTTCTTGGTAAATCTGACAGAATTTGCAGGAAAATTATTGGTTGTCATGCATACAAGAGAGAAGTTCAGGATGATGCCAGTTTTGAGCAGCTATAAGAATGGGAATTTCTATGGACTGAGTTGAGGAAGACCTCTGAGGGAACCCAGTTGGTGAGGAAGGCTTTGGAAATCCTGAGTGCTGTCCTGGCCACTTTAAGTTTGAAAGGCTCATTCTGATGGAGCTTTCAGACAGGCAGTTTGATACATAAGGCTGGAGTTCAGAGACTATTTCTGGGCTGGCTAATACTTAAGGCTAAGAGATAGGATGAGATCATCTTAAATGTGCATAGAGAGAGAAGAGGATGAGATCAGAAAGATGGGAGGAATTGACAAAGGAGACAGGGCAACCTTGTCTGGTGAGGAGGCGGGAGAACCAAGAGTGAGATGGCCCGGAGGCCTCGGGGACATAGCGTCTCAAGGAGGCTGTGATGAGGAGCTGTGTCATGTGCTTTGATGGGTCAAAGAAGACAAAGTGAGGTTAATCAATCAAAAGGCGACTTACGATCTTGATAAGAGCCTTTCCAGAGTATTTGTAGGGGCCTAGTGTGAGCTTAGAGGTGAATGAGGGACAGGACTATGGAACGGACATTCTGAAAGTTCCTTCCACTACAAAAAACATAGAACCTGCATGCTGCTGCTGCTGCTGCTAAGTCGCTTCAGCCGTGTCCGACTCTGTTCAACCCCATAGACGGCAGTCCACCAGGCTCCTCCGTCCCTGGGATTCTCCAGGCAAGAACACTGGAGTGGGTTGCCATTTCCTTCTCCAATGCATGAAAGTGAAAAGTGAAAGTGAAGTCACTCAGTCGTGTCCGACTCTTAGTGACCGCATGGACTGCAGCCTACCAGGCTCCTCTGTCCATGGGATTTTCCAGGCAAGAGTACTGGAGTGGGTTGCCATTGCCTTCTCCAAGAATCTGCATAGATCAGCTTTTTTTTTTTTTTAACTGCATTACTGAGTTTGCAAGAAGTCAAAGAGCTCTTCAAGAGGAAAAAAATCCTCAAAAAACCATGAGTTAAGACCAGATTGATGAAGAGTAAGCTGCTCTTACTTGGCAAGGCGATTCAGGAAAATCTGAAGGTTCAAAATTCTTGGTCTTAACTATGTCTACTCAATGCCCTCACAGCCAGATCCTACTTCTAACTTCCATGTAAGAGACCTAGAGGGTGGAACTTTCACTTATTGTTGCAACTTTGAAAGTTTCCCAATCAGACCCTTCCTGAGGTCCTCAGATCAATTTTCTCTGTGACTCCAGGGAATGGGTGTCTGTGCTCAGTCACTAAGTCATGCCCAGCTCTTTGAGACCCCATGGACTGTAGCCCACCAGGCTCCTCTGTCCGTGGGATTCCCCAGGCAAGAGTACTTGAATAGGTAGCCATTTCCTTCTCTAGGGGATCTTTCTGTCCCAGGGATCGAACCTGTGTCTCCTGCATGGCAGGGGGATTCTTTATCACTGAGCCAACCTGGAAACCCTCAGGGAATGGGAGACTCCCTCAAAGTTGCCACGAAGGCTTCTTCTCTGTAAAAACCCCAAATGGTGGCTGATGCTGGTGCTGAGGAAGGGCCCAGAGGCCCCTAGGGCCCTGGAATGGGAGGCCTCAGCGGAGGCTTTGGCTGCGGTATCTGAGACAGGGATTGGGCCGGGGTCGAGGCTGTGGAACCTGAGGCTGTGGTCTTACCCAGGCAAGACTGAGGACAAGTGGTTCCCCATCACCAAACTGGGCTGCCTGGTCAGGGATGTGAACATCAAGTCCCTGGAGGAGATATATCTCTTCTCTCTGAGCATCAAGGAATCTGAGATCATTGACTTTTTCCTGGTAGCATCCCTCAAGGATGAGTTTTGAAGATTATGCCCTGCTGTCCGGGGGACCAGGTTCAAGGCAGTTGTTTCCCCTGGGGATTGCCGTGGTCACGTTGGTTTGGGTGTCAAGTGCTCTAAGACAACTGCCACTGCCATTCGTGGGGCCATCATTCTTGCCAAGCTCTCCATCATCCCTGTGCTGTGAGGCTACTCGGGGAATAAGATGTGTGAGTCCCACACTGGCCAGGTGACTGGCCATTGTGGCTCTGTGCTGGTGCGCCTCATCCTTGTCCCCGGGGCACTGGCATCAGCTCAGCCCCTGTGCCCAAGAAGGCCCTTGGTGATGGCCAGAACTGACCACTGCTGGACCTCTGCCAGGGGCTGCTCTGTTACCCTGGGCAACTTCTCCAAGGCCACTTTTGATGCCATTTCTAAGACGGACAATTATATCACCACTGATCTCTCGAAAGATATGGTGTTCATCGAGTCTGCATATCAGGAACTCACTGACCATCTTACCAAGACCCTCGCCAGGGTTTCCCTGCAGAAGACCCAGGCTCCAGCTATAGCCACCACATGGTTTTATATGAGAAAAATGCAGCGAATGGAGCTCATTAAAAATTAAGTTGCTGTGAAGACCTGCACCACTCCACCTGTCTGTCTCTGTCTCCCAACTCTTGCCCCAGGGTTCAAACCCCTGTCTCCTGTGTCTGCCTGCACTGCAGGAGGCGTCTTTACTGCTGAGCCACCAGGGAAGCCCCTCCTACACTCCCTTAAGTATCAGTTCTAACAGTGCAAAAAGAAACCAGGCGACTGTGATATTTATAAAACACCACTGTTGTTATGGCGACTAAGTGCCGAAGCCACTGGATTCCCTGATGCCTTCTTATTCTCCACCTGCCCTTTGTCCCATGTTACCTCTCATGATAATTTGAGTAATGTGAAACAGTGAGTGAAAAACAGGGATTACTAATGTCTCAGTTCCTCACAGCAAAGAAAGCCATCCTGCCCTCCGTGGAGAAAACCACCAGCCCTGAGTAATTTTACCAGGCCGGATGCATAAGAGTAATACATAGACAGATGGTAGATGGAATTCAGTGGGTAAAATAATCATGTAATAAAGGATATAATAATATCATTTATACAAGTAAAATTAACTTTTCATCTAGAAGAAAGTTGTTTCTAAACTTATTTATGTATAAAATATATTCCACATAGCCTGAAAATCTAAAACCAAAAAGAAACAAAAAGGTTAAATGAACATTTAGGAGATTAGGCAAATATCTTGGGGGTAGAAAAAACCTTCTTACATAGGAATCAAAACAAGATAAACTAAAAAAAAGAAAACAAGCATTGATGATTATATACAAATTTAAAAGATACAACAGATGGCTAGAGTAAACATCAACATTTTAGGAATCAGTGAACTAAAATGGATCGGAATGAGCGAATTTAATTCATGACCATTACATCTACTACTTAGGACATGAATCCCTTAGAAGAAATGGAGTACCTCTCATAGTCAACAAGAGTCCTAAATGCAGTACCTGGGTGTAGTCTCAAAAATGACAGAATGATCTCTATTTTCAAGGCAAATCATTCAATACCAGAGTAATCCAAGTATATGCCCCAATCACTAATGTGAAGAAGCTGAAGTTGAATGGTTCTATGATGATCTACAAGACCTTCTAGAATCAACACAAAAAAAAGTGTCTTTTTCATCACAGGGGACTTGAATGCAAAAGTAGGAAGTCAAGAGATACCTGGAGTAACAGGCAAGTTTGGCCTTGGGGTACAAAATGATGCAGGGCACAGGCTAACAGAGTTTTGCCAAGAGAACACACTGGTCATAGCAAACACCCTCTTCCAACAACACAAGAGAAGACTCTACACATGAACATTGCCAGATGGTCAATACCGAAATCAGATTGATTATATTGTTTGCAGCCAAAGATGGAGAAGCTCTATACAGTCAGCAAAAACAAGACCGGGAACTGACTGTGGCTCAGATCATGAACTCCTTATTGCCAAATTCAGACTTAAATTGAAGAAAGTAGGGAAAACCACTAGACCGAATTCAGGTATGACCTAAATCAAATCCCTTGAAAGTGATAAATAGATTCAAGGGATTAGATCTGATAGACAGGGTGCCTGAAGAACTATGGATGGAGGTTCATGACACTGTACAGGAGGCAGTGATCAAGACCAACCCCAAGAACAAGAAATGCAAAAAAGGGAACATGATTGTCCGAGGAGGCCCTACAAATAGCTGAGAAAAGAAGAGAAGCAAAAGGCAAAGGAGAAAAGGAAAGATATGTGCATCTGAATGCAGAGTTCAAAGAATAGCAAGGAGAGATAAGAAAACCTACCTCAGTGATCAATGCAAAGAAATAGAGGAAAATAATAGAATGGAAAAGACTAGCGATCTCTTCAAGAAAATTAAAGATACCAAGGGAACGTTTCTTGAAAAAATGGGCACAATTAAGGACAGAAGTGGAATGGACCTAACAGAAGCAGAAGATATTAAGAAGAGGTGGCAAGAATACACAAAAGAACTATACAAAAAAGATCTTTATGACCCAGATAACCACAATGGTGTGATCACTCACCTAGAGCCAAACATCCTGGAGTCTGAAGTCAAGTGGGCCTTAGGAAGCATCACTACAAATAAAGCTAGTGGAGGTGAGGAAATTCCAGCTAATCTACTCCAAATCCTAAAAGATGATGCTGTGAAAGTGCTGCACTCAATATGGCAGCAAATTTGGAAAACTCAGCAGTGTCCACAGGACTGGAAAAGGTAAATTTTCATTCCAATCCCAAAAGAAGGCAATGCCAAAGAATATTCAAACCACTGCACAATTGCGCTCATCTCTAGCACTGACGCTAGCAAAGTAATACTTAAAATTCTCCAAGCAAGATTTCAACAGTACGTGTACTGAGAATTTCCAGATGTTCAAGCTGGTCTTGGAAAAGGCAGAGGAACCAGAGATCAAATTGCCAACATCTGTTGGATCATAGAAAAAGCAAGATAATTCCAGAAAACATCTACTTCTACTTCATTGACTACACAAAAGCCTTTGACTGCATGAATCACAACAAACAGGAAAATTCTGAAAGAGATGGGAATACCAGACCACCTGAACTGCCGCCTGAGAAATCTGTATGTGGGTCAAGAAGCAACAGTTAGAACTGGACATGGAATAACAGACTGGTTCCAAATTGGAAAAGGAGTATGTCAATATTGTCACCCTGCTTATTTAACTCATATGAAGAGTACATCATGGGAAATGCCAGGCTAGATGAAGCACAAGCTGGAATCAAGATTGCAGGGAGAAATATCAATAACCTCAGGTATGCAGATGACACCATCCTTATGGCAGAAAGTGAAGAGGAACTAAAGAGCCTCTTGATGAAAGTGAAAGAGGAGAGTGAAAAAGTTGGCTTAAAGCTCAACATTCAGAAAACTAAGATCATGGCATCTGGTCCTATCACGTGATGGCAAATAGATGGTGAAACAATGGAAACAGTGACAGACTTTAGTTTCTTGGGCTCCAAAATCACTGCAAATGGTGACTGCAGCCATGAAATTAAAAGACACTTGCTCCCTGGAAGAAAAGCTGTGAGAAACCGAGACAGCATATTAAAAAGCAGAGACATTACTTTGTCAACAAAGGTCTGTCTAGTCAAAGCTATGGTTTTTCCAGCAGTCATGTATGAATGTGAGAGTTGGACCATAAAGAAAGCTGAGCACTGAAGAATTGATGCTTTTGACCTGTGGTGTTGGAGAAGACCCTTGAGAGTCCCTTGGACTGCAAGGAGATCCAACCAGTCCATCCTAAAGGAAATCAGTCCTGAATATTCATTGGAAGGACTGACATTGAAGCTGAGCTCCAGTACTTTGGCCACTTTGATGCGAAGAACTGACTCACTGGAAAAGACCCTGGTACTGGGAAAGATTGAAGGGGGGAGGAGAAGGGGATGATAGAGGATGAGATGGTTGGATGGCATCACCGACTCAAAGGACATGAGTTTGAGCAGGCTCCGGGAGTTGGTGATGGACAGGGAAGCCTGTTGAGCTGCCGTCCATGGGGTTGCAAAGAGTCGGATTTGACTGAGTGACTGAACAAACTGAACTGAGGACAATTAACATGATAAACAGCAAGGCTAAGAAGAATTGACGAGATAACTAGATAGGAAGGAAATGGAGAAAAATGAAAAAAATTATCAAGTACTCTCAGAAAATGTTGAGATGATATCACATTCATAAATCAATCATAGACAAAGAAGTTCTTAGAAACTAAGAAGTCACTTACCAAAAGAAAGTTCCAAATACTGTTAGACATGGCTGTAAACAAACCACTGACTGGGAAATCAAGGTATGATCCCATAGCATAGACCAAAAAGACAAGGAGATAGAAATTATGAAGATAAAGAGATGTGTAGGATAGGTCCAAGAGATCACATACGTATTTAAGAGGTGGTGAAAAGAATAAGTCAGAATATGAAGAGGAGGAGGTGGTAATGAAGGAGGAGTAGAAAAACTTCAGAAGAGAAGATACGTTTATTTTTTTTTAGCTTATTTTATTTTAATCTTTTTTAATTTATTTGTTTGAATTGGAGGCTAATTACTTTACAATACTGTAGTGGTTTTTACCATACATTGACATGAATCAGCCATGGGTGTACATGTGTTCCTCATCCTGAACGCCCCCCCCCCCACCTCCCTCCTGAGAAGATACATTCAGTACTCTAAAATTTTTTTAATTGAAATATAGTTGGTTTTCAGTGTTTTAGTAGTTTCTGGATACAGCAAAGTGAGGCAGTTACACATACATTTGTGCTTAGTCGCTCAGTCGTGTCCGACTCTTTGCGACCCCACGGACTGTAGCCCACCAGGCTCCTCTGTCCATGGGATTCTCCAGGCAAGAATTCTGGAGTGGGTTGCCATTTCCTTCTCCATACATACATGAATATATGAGAAAGAAAGTGAAAGTGTTAGTTACCCAGTAGCGTCCGACTCTTTGTGACCCGTTGCTCCTCTGTCCATGGGGTTCTCCAGGCAAGAAATCTGGAGTGGGTAGCCATGCTCTTCTCCAAGGGATCTTCCTGACCTGGGGACTGCGCCTGGGTCTCCTGCACTGCAGGCAAGCCCTACATATACATATACATATACATATATATGCATATATATAGACTCTTTTTATCTTACATTCTCTTCCATTATAGGTTGGGCTTCCCTGGTAGCTCAGAGGTTAAAGCGTCTGCCTGGAATGCGGGAGACCTGGGTTCGATCCCTGGGTCGGGAAGATCCCCTGGAGAAGGAAATGGCTACCCACTCCAGTACTCTTGCCTGGAGAATCCCACGGAGGGAGGAACCTAGTGGGCTACAGTCCATGGGGTTGCAAAGAGTCGGACATGACTGAGCGGCTTCGCTTTAACTTTCACTTTCCAGTATAGGTTATTACAAGGTATTGAGTATAGCTCCCTGCGCTATATAGTAGGTCCTTGGTGGCTACTTAATACTTTTAATCGAAACTTCCTACTGAAGGTAGGAATAATAGAGATTTATTTCTGAATTCTGAATTTTAGGGCTAATGATAATAATTTACAAGTTTTCAGAAAAAATTCCATGTGAAGGAAAGCCAACTGGAATGGCATAAGATTTATTGTCTACAAGATTATTTGCCCATGGACAAGAAAGCAGAGGCTACTTGATTTTGAGGAGAAAGAACTGAGAAATGGAATTTCTATAGTTAAAAAATATCATACAGAAATTAGGTAAAAATAACAGGGCCATTCATATACCATTTCTGAAAAATTTACTCTCATGTTGAGACTGGAACTTGCACTTGGTGAAGAGTGGCGCAGAAAGAGAGTGGGAAACTATGTTCCTGAGATGGTGGCGTCTCCATCGCAGTTCTGGACTGCCTCCCTCCAGACTTCTTTTACATGTAAGAATGTGTGTTTTTAAAAGCTTATTTTAGAGTTTCTGCTTTACTCAGTAGAATCAAACACTAATTATATAGAGATCCTTGAAACCACTAGAGAAAAAAAGGGCAACCTAAAACTCAACTGAACTTGTCAATGTCAGTCTGGGGAAAAATAAAAAAATACAAAAAACAAGGAGAAAATGCTATGAAAATAGACGGCAGAGTCAAAAAGTAAAATACAGTTGTGTGTTTTCTATGAGAGAGGCACCATAAACAAATGGACACAAGGGTAAACAATAAATGGAGGCTAAATATATGTGAGGTAAATATTAACCTAAAGAAAAAAAAGATTAGTCATGTAAGTATCCGAAAAAGTGAAATCAAGGCCAAGATCATTAAGTGGAAAAAAGAATGCCTTTTATGTAGAAAATAAAGGTACCATTCACCAAGAAGCTAGAATAGTTGTGAACCTTCATATATCAATACTACTTTGTACCAAGACAGGTAAAACAAAATCTGTCAAAAATATGAGGAAAAAACACAACCATGATAGGAGACATTTAAAATGCCTCTCTCAAATAAATCTCAACAACACAGAAGATCTGAGAACTAGGACAAAGAAGCTTCACAATGATCAAAGAATGACTATTATTTTCAGTTCCCATGGGGTCTTAAATATAGGACATTGATCAATATTAAGCTCTCAAGAAAATCTCAATAAACCCCTAAGGTTGAAAATGCACAAGACCCATTTTCTAAAATGATACGTACTAAGTAGAATTAAATTGAAATCATTTTTTTAAACTATTTGAAAATTTTTAAAATTAATTTATTTATTTTAATTAGAGGCTAATTACTTTACAATATTGTAGTGGTTTTTGCCATACATTGACATGAATCAGCCATGGGTGTACATGTGTTCCCCATCCTGAACCTCCCTCCCACCTCTCTTCCCATCCCATCCCTCAGGGTCATCCCAGTGCACCAGCCCCGAGCACCCTGCCTCATGCATTGAACCTGGACTGGCAACCTGTTTCACATATGATCATATACATGTTTCAGTGCTATTCTCACAAATCATCCCACCCTCGCCTTCCCCCACAGAGTCTAAAAGACTGTTTTTTACATCTGTGTCTCTTTTGCTGTCTCGCATATAGGGTCACTGTTACCATCTTTCTAAATTCCATATATATGTGTTAGTATACTGTATTGGTGTTTTTCTTTCTGACTTACTTCACTCTGTATAATAGGCTCCAGTTTCATCCACCTCATTAGAACTGATTCAAATGCATTCTTTTTAATAGCTGAGTAATATTCCATTGTGTATATGTACCACAGCTTTCTTATCCATTCATCTGCTGATGGACATCTAGGTTGCTTCCACGTCCTGGCTATTGTAAACAGTGCTGTGATGAAAACTGGGGTACATGTGTCGCTTTCAATTCTGGTTTCCTCGGTGTGTATGCCCAGCAGTGAGATTGCTGGGTCGTATGGCAGTTCTATTTTCAGTTTTTAAAGGAATCTCCACACTGTTCTCCATAGTGGCTGTACTAGTTTGCATTCCCACCAACAGTGTAAGAGGGTTCCCTTTTCTCCGCACCCTCTCCAGCATTTATTGTTTGTAGACTTTTTTTTTTTTGTTTGTTTGTTTTTTTTTCTTTTTTTTTCTGGGTCCCTGCGCCACCAAAGTCCTTCCATCTGCACTTTTGATAGCCACTTTCTAACACTGGCATCTTCCCATTTGGGTCACTTTTACATGGTTTCTTTTATTTAGAATATTACATTACTATTTTTAGAAATTTTAGTTCAATTGAACTTTCAAAAATTTGCCACAAACAAGATAATATATCTTCTTATTTTTGTCTTTAAATTATTTTATAGACATTTCTTAATCCTAAAATATGTGTGGAAAAGTTTTTGTGACTACATAGGCTCTGTTAGGGCATAGGTTTTCTATTAGTGACAGAGAAATCACAAAGATAAAAATCTTATACTTTCAAATTAGGACAATATTCAGGACATGAATATTTGCAGTAGTCTAACTAAGCCATAAACAGAAATATGTTCTCTAGTATAGTGATAACTTTCTCTTTTCATGCCCCTGTGCTCCATATTTTAAATGTCTTTCTCCTGATGTGCTAGTTTATGGCTTCTGAGTTCCTTGATCTCTAGTAAATTATTTAACGACCCTACCAAGTAGAACATGGGTTCTGTTAATAATCAAGATTTAGAGGCAGATGGGATCAATACAAGGTCAAGCATTTTCTACTGGAGTTACACTGGTCTCATATCTAGATAGTGTTATTGTCCTGAAGCCATTTTAGTAATGATTTGCTGGCTTTATAAGACCTTATTTGGTAGGAGAGCTCTATTTTATTTTTTTTTCCTTTTTTTTTTATTAAATTTTAAAATCTTTAATTCTTACATGTGTTCCCAAACATGAAACCCCCTCCCACCTCCCTCCCCATAACATCTCTGTGGGTGATCCCCATGCACCAGCCCCAAGCATGCTGTATCCTGCATCAGACATAGACTGGCGATTCAATTCTTACATGATAGTATACATGATAGAATGCCATTCTCCCAAATCATCCCGCCCTCTCCCTCTCTCTCTGAGTCCAAAAGTCCGTTATACACAGCTGTGTCTTTTTTCCTGTCTTGCATACAGGGTCGTCATTGCCATCTTTCTAAATTCCATATATATGTGTTAGTATACTGTATTGGTGTTTTTCTTTCTGGCTTACTTCACTCTGTATAATCGGCTCCAGTTTCATCCATCTCATCAGAACTGATTCAAATGAATTCTTTTTAACGGCTGAGTAATACTCCATTGTGTACATGTACCAAAGCTTTCTTATCCATTCATCTGCTGATGGACATCTAGGTTGTTTCCATGTCCTGGCTATTATAAACAGTGCTGCGATGAACATTGGGGTACATGTGTCTCTTTCAATTCTGGTTTCCTCGGTGTGTATACCCAGCAGTGGGATTGCTGGGTCATAAGGTAGTTCTATTTGCAATTTTTTAAGGAATCTCCACACTGTTCTCCATAGTGGCTGTACTAGTTTGCATTCCCACCAACAGTGTAGGAGGGTTCCCTTTTCTCCACACCCTCTCCAGCATTTGTTGCTTGCAGATTTTTGGATCGCAGCCATTCTGACTGGTGTGAAGTGGTACCTCATTGTGGTTTTGATTTGCATTTCTCTGATAATGAGTGATGTTGAGCATCTTTTCATGTGTTTGTTAGCCATCAGTATGTCTTCTTTGGAGAAATGTCTATTTAGTTCTTTGGCCCATTTTTTGATTGGGTCGTTTATTTTTCTGGAATTGAGCTGCATAAGTTGCTTGTATATTTTTGAGATTAGTTGTTTGTCAGTTGCTTCATTTGCTATTATTTTCTCCCATTCAGAAGGCTGTCTTTTCACCTTGCGTATATTTTCCTTTGTTGTGCAGAAGCTTTTAATTTTAATTAGATCCCATTTGTTTATTTTTGCTTTTATTTCCAGAATTCTGGGAGGTGGATCATAGAGGATCCTGCTGTGAATTATGTCTGAGAGTGTTTTGCCTATATTCTCCTCTAGGAGTTTTATAGTTTCTGGTCTTACATTTAGATCTTTAATCCATTTTGAGTTTATTTTTGTGTGCGGTGTTAGAAAGTGATCTAGTTTCATTCTTTTACAAGTGGTTGACCAGTTTTCCCAGCACCACTTGTTAAAGAGATTGTCTTTACTCCATTGTATATTCTTGCCTCCTTTGTCAAAGATAAGGTGTCCATATGTGTGTGGATTTATCTCTGGGCTTTCTATTTTGTTCCATTGATCTATATGTCTGTCTTTGTGCCAGTACCATACTGTTTTGATGACTGTGGCTTTGTAGTAGAGCCTGAAGTCAGGCAAGTTGATTCCTCCAGTTCCATTCTTCTTTCTCAAGATTGCTTTGGCTATTCGAGGTTTTTTGTATTTCCATACAAATCTTGAAATTATTTGTTCTAGTTCTGTGAAAAATATGGCTGGTAGCTTGATAGGGATTGCGTTGAATTTGTAAATTGCATTGGGTAGTATACTCATTTTCACTATATTGATTCTTCCAACCCATGAACATGGTATATTTCTCCATCTATTAGTGTCCTCTTTGATTTCTTTCATCAGTGTTTTATAGTTTTTGATATATAGGTCTTTAGTTTCTTTGGGTAGATATATTCCTAAGTATTTTATTCTTTTTGTTGCAATGGTGAATGGAATTGTTACCTTAATTTCTTTTTCTACTTTCTCATTATTAGTGTATAGGAATGCAAGGGATTTCTGTGTGTTGATTTTATATCCTGCAACTTTACTATATTCATTGATGAGCTCTAGTAATTTTCTGGTGGAGTCTTTAGGGTTTTCCATGTAGAGGATCATGTCATCTGCAAACAGTGAGAGTTTTACTTCTTCTTTTCCAATTTGGATTCCTTTTATTTCTTTTTCTGCTCTGATTGCTGTGGCCAAAACTTCCAGAACTATGTTGAATAGTAGCGGTGAAAGTGGACACCCTTGTCTTGTTCCTGATTTTAGGGGAAATGCTTTCAATTTTTCACCATTAAGGATAATGTTTGCTGTGGGTTTGTCATATATAGCTTTTATTATGTTGAGGTATGTTCCTTCTATTCCTGCTTTCTGGAGAGTTTTTATCATAAATGGATGTTGAATTTTGTCAAAGGCCTTCTCTGCATCTATTGAGATAATCATATGGTTTTTATTTTTCAATTTGTTAATGTGGTGAATTACATTGATTGATTTGCGGATATTGAAGAATCCTTGCATCCCTGGGATAAAGCCCACTTGGTCATGGTGTATGATCTTTTTAATATGTTGTTGGATTCTGATTGCTAGAATTTTGTTGAGGATTTTTGCATCTATGTTCATCAGTGATATTGGCCTGTAGTTTTCTTTTTTTGTGACATCTTTGTCAGGTTTTGGTATTAGGGTGATGGTGGCCTCATAGAATGAGTTTGGAAGTTTACCTTCCTCTGCAATTTTCTGGAAGAGTTTGAGTAGGATAGGTGTTAGCTCTTCTCGAAATTTTTGGTAGAATTCAGCTGTGAAGCCATCTGGACCTGGGCTTTTGTTTGCTGGAAGATTTCTGATTACAGTTTCAATTTCCGTGCTGGTGATGGGTCTGTTAAGATTTTCTATTTCTTCCTGGTTCAGTTTTGGAAAATTGTACTTTTCTAAGAATTTGTCCATTTCTTCCACATTGTCCATTTTATTGGCATACAACTGCTGATAGTAGTCTCTTATGATCTTTTGTATTTCTGTGTTGTCTGTTGTGATCTCTCCATTTTCATTTCTAATTTTATTGATTTGATTTTTCTCTCTTTGCTTCTTGATGAGTCTGGATAGTGGTTTGTCAATTTTATTTATCCTTTCAAAGAACCAGCTTTTGGCCTTGTTGATTTTTGCTATGGTCTCTTTTGTTTCTTTAGCATTTATTTCTGCCCTAATTTTTAAGATTTCTTTCCTTCTGCTAACTCTGGGGTTCTCCAATTCTTCCTTTTCTAGTTGCTTTAGTTGTAGAGTTAGGTTATTTATTTGACTTTTTTCTTGTTTCTTGAGGTATGCCTGTATTGCTATGAACTTTCCTCTTAGCACTGCTTTTATAGTGTCCCACAGGTTTTGGGTTGTTGTGTTTTCATTTTCATTCGTTTCTATGCATATTTTGATTTCTTTTTTGATTTCTTCTGTGATTTGTTGGTTATTCAGAAGTGTGTTGTTCAACCTCCATATGTTGGAATTTTTAGTAGTTTTTCTCCTGTAATTGAGATCTAATCTTAATGCATTATGGTCAGAAAAGATGCTTGGAATGATTTCGATTTTTTTGAATTTATCAAGTTTAGATTTATGGCCCAGGATGTGATCTATCCTGGAGAAGGTTCCATGAGCACTTGAAAAAAAGGTGAAATTCATTGTTTTGGGGTGAAATGTCCTATAGATATCAATTAGGTCTAACTGATCTAATGTATCATTTAAAGTTTGCGTTTCTTTGTTAATTTTCTGTTTAGTTGATCTGTCCATAGGTGTGAGTGGGGTATTAAAGTCTCCCACTATTATTGTGTTATTGTTGATTTCCCCTTTCATACTTGTTAGCATTTGTCTTACATATTGCGGTGCTCCTATATTGGGTGCATATATATTTATAATTGTTATATCTTCTTCTTGGATTGATCCTTTGATCATTATGTAGTGGCCTTCTTTGTCTCTTTTCACAGCCTTTGTTTTAAAGTCTATTTTATCAGATATGAGTATTGCCACTCCTGCTTTCTTTTGGTCTCTATTTGCGTGGTATATCTTATTCCAGCCCTTCACTTTCAGTCTATATGTGTCCCTTGTTTTGAGGTGGGTCTCTTGTAAGCAGCATATAGAGGGGTCTTGTTTTTGTATCCATTCGGCCAGTCTTTGCCTTTTGGTTGGGGCGTTCAACCCATTTACGTTTAAGGTAATTATTGATAAGTATGATCCCGTTACCATTTACTTTATTGTTTTGGGTTCGGGTTTATACACCCTTTTCGGTTTCCTGTCTAGAGAATATCCTTTAGAATTTGTTGGAGAGCTGGTTTGGTGGTGCTGAATTCTCTCAGCTTTTGCTTGTCTGTAAAGCTTTTGATTTCTCCTTCGTATTTGAATGAGATCCTTGCTGGGTACAGTAATCTGGGCTGTAGGTTATTGTCTTTCATCACTTTAAGTATGTCTTGCCATTCCCTCCTGGCCTGAAGAGTTTCTATTGAAAGATCAGCTGTTATCCTTATGGGAATCCCCTTGTGTGTTATTTGTTGTTTTTCCCTTGCTGCTTTTAATATTTGTTCTTTGTGTTTGACCTTTGTTAATTTAATTAATATGTGTCTTGGGGTGTTTCGCCTTGGGTTTATCCTATTTGGAACTCTCTGTGTTTCTTGGACTTGGGTGATTATTTCCTTCCCCATTTTAGGGAAGTTTTCAACAATTATCTCCTCAAGGATTTTCTCATGATCTTTCTTTCTGTCTTCTTCTTCTGGGACTCCTATAATTCGAATGTTGGAGCGTTTCATATTGTCCTGGAGGTCTCTGAGATTGTCCTCGTTTCTTTTAATTCGTATTTCTTGTTTCCTCTCTGATTCATTTATTTCTACCATTCTATCTTCTATTTCACTAATCCTATCTTCTGCCTCCGTTATTCTACTATTTGTTGCCTCCAGAGTGTTTCTGATCTCATTTATTGCATTATTCATTATATTTTGACTCTTTTTTATTTCTTCTAGGTCCTTGTTAAACCTTTCTTGCATCTTCTCAATCCTTGTCTCTAGGCTATTTATCTGTGATTCCATTTTGATTTCAAGATTTTGGATCATTTTCACTATCAATATTCGGAATTCCTTCTCAGGTAGATTCCCTACTTCTTCCTCTTTTGTTTGGTTTGGTGGGCAACTCTCCTGTTCCTTTACCTGCTGAGTATTCCTCTGTCTCTTCATCTTGGTTATATTGCTGCGTTTGGGGTGGTCTTTTTATATTCTGGTAATTTGTGGAGTTCTCTTTATTATGGAGCTTCCTCACTGTGGGTGGGGTTCTATCAGTGGCTTGTCAAGGTTTCCTGGTTAGGGAGGCTTGTGTTGGAGTTCTGGTGGGTGGAGCTGGGTTTCTTCTCTCTGGAGTGCAGTGGAGTGACCAGTGATGGGTTATGAGACGTCAAAGGTTTTGGAATAATTTTGAGCTGCCTGTATATTGAAGCTCAGGGGAGTGTTCCTGTGTTGCTGGAGAATTTGAGTGATATGTCTTGTTTTGGAACTTGTTGGCCCTTGGGTGGAGCTTGGTTTCAGTGTAGGTATGAAGGCATTTGATGAGCTCCTATTGCTTAATGTTCCCTGAATTCAAGAGTTCTCTAATGTTTTCAAGCTTTGTATTTAAGCCTCCTGCTTCTGGTCTTCAGTTTTTACAGTAGCCTCTAGACTTCTCCATCTATACAGCACCGATGATAAAACATCTAGGTTAAAGATGAAAAGTTTCTCCACATTGAGGGACACTCAGAGAGGTTCACTGAGTTACAAGGAGAAGAGAAGATGGAGGGGGTAGTTAGAGGTAACTGGAATGAGATGCGGTGAGATCAAAAGAGGAGAGAGCAAGCTAGGCAGTAGTCACTTCCTTATGTGCGCTCTATAGTCTGGCCCGCTCAGGTATTTACGGAGTTATACAGGGAAGAGGAGAGGGAGGAAGTAGACAGAGGTGACCAGGAGGATAAGAGAGAGGAATGAGAAGGAGAGAGACAAATCCTGCCAGTAACCAGTTCCTTAGGTGTTCTCCACTGTCTGGAACACACAGAGATTCACAGAGTTGGATAGAGAAGAGATGGGGGAGAAAAGAGACAGAGGCCACCTGGTGGAGAAAAAGGAGAGTCCATAGGAGAAGAGAGTGGTCAAGCCAGTAATCTCGCTCTCAGGTAAACTTGGGTAGTGAAGTTTGGGTTTTTAAATGAACATAATTGACAACAAAAACCTAAGAGCAAAGGTTAAAAATCTAGAGTAGAGGTTGGATTTTCAAAAATACAATATTAAAGAAAAGAAGCAGAAGGAAAAAGCAGGAAAGAAAGAAAGAAAAAAAACCAAGAATTATTAAAAAAAACAAGCAAACAAAAAAAACAAAACAAACAAACAAAAAAAACCCCACCAACAACCATCCAAAGGCTATATATGGTGTTTGCCTTTAAAAAAAAAAAAAAAGTCTTTTTTTTAAAAAAATAGTAATAATAGGTTATAGTAATAAAAATTAGAGGAGAAATAGAAGACTTAACAATTTAAAAAAAGGTTAGAAAAAAAAAAAAAAGGAATGATTTTTAAAATAGTAAAAATATATCTGGCTCTTCTCTGATGTTTTGGGCCGTGTGGGATCACTTCCAAGGTGGTTCCCTCTGTTTAACTTCTTCCGTTTGCTGGTTTTTCAGGCTCACTAGTTCAGTCGCGCTGTGGGGAGGGGGAATGCCGCAAACAAATAGCGCTGTCGTGTGCTCACAGTGTCACAGCCCCGCTTGACCTGTCCCTTCTCGCGGCGCACAAACCGCTCCGGCTCTACGATGCACAGCGGGGAACCGTCTGGGGCCGGCCCTAGGCTGCGTGCACTTCCCGGTCCAAGCCGCTCAGGTTTGGCGCTCAGGCAGCCCTCAGAGGCACAGATTCGGCTGGGACTGCGCTTTGTGCCCTTCCCAGGTCCGAGTAGCTCAGGAGTTTGGCGAGCGTGATCGCCGCGGCTTGTCACCTTTTCTGTCGCTGCTGCTCAACTTTCTGGGTGGACCGCTGGCGTCCCCCGTGAGGCAGATTGTGACTGTCCAGCACCCTCAGAAGTCTTAGCAAAGAAGCCCGCTTGCAGTTAGGTAAGTAAAGTCTCTCCGGGTCTGCAATTGCGCCTTTCCAGTCCTTACGGCTCTGGCTGCCTGTCCCCGGCGGGGGATGGTCTGCATCCGGCTTTTTCTGTTCCGTCCTTTGTTCTGTGCTCAGTCCTGGCGGTGTCTTATGTTCGAGCTTTTCGTGCGGTAGCTATCCCACAGTCTGGTTTGCTAGCCCAAGTTAGATCGTTCTGGTTGCGCGTGGGGCGTTCCTGCCCGATTCTTACAAAGCACTGCAGCCCCAGACTTTTTGATAGCAGCCTTTCTGACTAGCGTGAGATGGTACCTCACTGTGGTTTTGATTTGCATGGAAATATTTTTTTTTAAGCAGTTTTCTAAATATCAGTATCTCTTGGTCAAAAGGTAAGCTAGGCATTCAACTACAGGCTCTTTGAAAACTGACGACAGGAGCAATTCACATCTAACTTATGAGTTGCAGTCCATGTGGTTCTCAGAGAATTCTTCACTCCTGGCAACTTTTATTGCAAAATGAGATATATGGAAGGTAAAGGAACAAAACATCTAACTTTAGAGACTAAACTGTAAAAGCCAAACAAACCAAAAGAGAGTAGGAGGGAATTAGTGGACACGAAAGTGGAAGTCATCCAAACAGAAAACCACAAACAGAGCACGAGGTTCTCAGGAGCCCCTCTTCCCTGGGAGGTACCAGAGGCGCAACCCACTCTGCCGTACCGGCAGTCCACCCCCCAGGCTCGGGAGCTGGAGCCCACAGACATGCTGGTTCCGAGTCGGCACTGCAGTTTCCAGACCCTCTGGCTAACCCTCCTCAATGCTTCATCCATTCACCTCCTCACAATGCATCTTCCTTTTAAGATTTCGGTTCCTGAATCAGTGTAGCTGCCTATCCCACATCTTACTAACATCCCAGACAATTTGCATTTTTCTGGAGTCGCCCAATTCTTTGACCCCCTCATTTCTAATGTTTCATCTCAACTGCTTTGGCCGCATGTATGCATGCGTGCTAGGTAGTTTCAGTTGTGTCCGACTCTTTGCGAGCCTATGGACTGTAACCTGCCAGGCTCCTCCATCACACTCATGAAATATTATTCTGATTTATTTGTGATAAGTGATTAACTGACTTTCTTCACTTAACCAACATTCTCTTGGACTTGACCACAACAATGTTGCTGGCTGATGTGTTGCAAACTAAAATTTTAAGTCCTAAAGAGTCAATGGGATCCTGGAGGAGTCTTCAGACTTTGGAGAGAGTGGGAATAATCTGGGAAAGCTTCGTGGAGGAAGAGGCCTGAGGAATGGTTGGTCTGGAGCTTGTCAGCAGAGACAGGAGAGGCGGAGTGAGGTGGCAATGTCCCAGGGATCCCTGAGAGGAGAAAGAGTGGAGCAAACTTGTGAAGGGGCCAGGACACCATGGTGGTCCCCGTAGGATGGTAGAAGACCTAAATGTTGGGGGGAAAGCCCGGATGAAGCACCTTCTTTGATCCTTTTCATGATTCCTGGAACTTCAGGTGGCAACCGAGGCCAGAAATCCTCCAATCTGGCTACGAACCCTGGATCCTTCCTGCTTTCTGCTCTTCTCCAAGCAGCATCCCACCTCCAGTTCTGAAAAAGTAAATTAGCAAAGAAAGGGACCAACCCCCTATCAGAGAGAGGCACAGTTAGAGGGAAAGGGTCTCAGGAGAGTTAGCCCATCCACACCCTGCTCAGGTGGAAAGAGACCATGGTTATCACTCCTGCCCTGAGAACTGGGCTTCTCAGGGGGTCTTGGGCCTTGTCTACAAGGGACAGAGGAGGAAGCCCTTCCTGAAACTCCATTCAGCCCTCTCCTGTCTTGAGACCCTCCCTGTGCCCGCTTCAGGATAAGAGGTGGCAGTGAGGAAATAGAGAGACACTAGAAGTCAGGGCGCCCACTCAGGTCAGCACTCCAGGCTTTTCCTGACCTGATTCAGTTTCCACCTTTGGGAACATGAAGCGGACACGTTCAGTTATTTCTGGACATTCCAAGGATGTTCCCATCTCCTGCTGCTGCTGCTGCTAAGTCTCTTCAGTCGTGTCCAACTCTGTGCGACCCCATAGACAGTGGGCACGTTCAGTTATTTCTGGACATTCCAAGGATGTTCCCATCTCCTGGTCCTTACTTATGAAATGCTCTTTCCTCTTTCTTCTTTTACCAAAACACTACCCATTCTCAAGGTTCTGCATAAAGGCCATCTCCTCTGTGGCTTCCCCAAGTTTCCCAGGCTCAGAGCTAATTATTCTCTCTTGGCACTCTGTCTCTCTTCAGTCAGCTCTGTAATTAGACCATGTGTGTGTGTGTGTGTGTGTGTGTGTGTGTGTGTGTGCAAGAGACAGAGGGAGAGAGAAAGAGAGATGATCGAGTATTAGGGAAGGTTAAGGGGCAATGGAGACATGGGTTGAAGGGTGCAGGTTTTCTTCAAGTCAGCCCTGGCTGAGACTGGGTGTGGCAGCCAGAATAACGCTCCCTTTCTTCCCAGATATCCACATCTTGATCTGGAAACTGTGAGTATATTACATGACATGGTAAAGCGTATGAATTAAGGCTGCAGCTGGAATTCAGTTTGCTAACCAACTGACAGTGAGATGGGAGGTCATCCCGGATTACCTGGGTGGGTCCAATCATTAGGGTCCTTATAAATGAAACAAGGAGGCAGAAGAGTCAGAGGAGGAGATGGGAAGCAGAGGTTGGACTGATGTGATTGCTGGCTTTGCTGAAAGAAGCTGGGCCACGAGCCAAGGAATGTGGGCACCCTCTTGAAGTCAGAATAGACTAGAAAATGGATTCTCTCATAGCCTCCAGAAGGAATACAGCCCTGCTGATGCCTTGAGTTGAGCCCTATTTCAGACAGCAGATCTCCAGGACTATAAGATGTGTGTGGTGGTGAGCCACTAAATTTGCAGTGATTTGTTATAGCAGCAATAGGGATGTACACCACGCGATGGCAAATATCTTTGGCAGGCCGCTGTGTCCAGGTGCCTCTCTCTGGGGAGAGTGTCCTTCTAGTGCAAAACTCTGGGTGGTTCAGAGTTTTGAGCTAATCGGGGAGGACACTTCTGTTACAACCCCTCCTGCCACTGAGGTGGGTGGTGGTGAGGACGGTGGGACTGAGGTGGGTGGTGTTTGTGAAGACGGTGGGGAAGGGGTGCACGTGAACTGGGCTTGAGTGTAGCCTCCATGGATAGGATCAGGGAGGTTAATTAGCGCTCATGCATGAGGACAGAGTACCACCATATGCCTGGTTCCACTTTGCCTGGGTGCCCTTCTTCATGTAGCTCAAAGTCACAGGGTGACCCAGGAAGAAACCCGCTTCCTCTTCAAAGCTCAAACTCCTCATTGCAAATAGAGATGGAATCAGATTTCTCTCAGACCACTGGCTGCTCAGACCCTGGCCTTGACCCTCATGCAGTGCCCCCCTTCTGGCCCGCCCCCTGCTCTGCATTCTCTTGCTGTAGACACACTGCGTTACAGAGGTCCCTGAACAGGTGTATGCCCTGCAGATAGCTTTCCTCAAGTTACTGGCTCCTCATTTGCCTGGGAAAAATCCCTCTTAGAGAATAATCTCCAAGAACTTTGGTTTTTTTTCCCGTATTCTCTGGTACCCAAACCTGATACTTCTGGTGCACAAGTTGCTTCCTGCTGGAGTGAAAGGAAGTGTGAGGGAGACCTGTCTGGTTTCACGGCTGATTTTTCCTGTAAATTGTTGGCCATAGCACACATACAGCAGCAGGGGGCGCAGTTAGCTAGATTTTCATGTGTGAAATTCAGGGATGCTGAGGATTTCATTTTAACAATTTTGTTATAGGTCTTTAAACTGATTGCAATTAATCTAGTTTGTGAAACAATTCAAATAAATGTACAAAAATAGAATAATATAGTGAACACGTGTTAGTGAAAGTCGCTCAGTTGTGTCCAACTCTTTGTTGACCCCATGGAGTCCAGGCCAGAATAATGGAATGTGTAGCCTTTCCCTTCTTCCACATTGCAGGCAGATTCTTTACCTGCTGAGCCACAAGGGAAGCCCAAGAATACTAGGGTGGGTAGCCTATCCCTTCTCCAGAGGATCTTCCCCACTCAGGAATCGAACTGGGGTCTCCTGCATTGCAGGTGGATTCTTTACCAACTGAGCTACCAGGGAAGACCCAACAAAGAGTAACAGTACATGAATTCAATAATAATAAAATGCCAAATGGTACAGCATCAACTGAACTTTGACTCTTCTCCCTTTGCATCAGGAACCAGCCAGTTTCATTAATTGCTTATTCCTCTCTTTTGGGATTTTAACTTTTTTGTTACATAAAATGTTTCCATTAGTATTCTAAAGTCGGGCTTTACAGATTTTAAATTTTATGTAAGTGGTCTCACACTTTTGTCTCCTTCTGAAACTTGCTTTCTTTTCAGTCTACGTTATATCTTTGAGACTTAATTCTGGTGATAAGTGTACTTCTAGTTCATTTATTTAAACCTCTGTCCTGGATCTTAGTGTATGAACATAACCAATTTATTCTTATTCCCCTGTTGATGGATGTTTGGTGTTCCATTTCTTTCTCGTATTAGCCTTACTACAAGGATATTTTTGTCCCTTTATTTCGTGTCTTTTTCTGTCTATGGGTTAGAGTTGTCAGGTTGTGTGATGTGAGCATCTTCAACTTTTACTGTTGTTGTTATTTAGCTGTTAAGTCATGCCGAACTCTTTTGCAACACCATGGACTGTAGCCCGCCAGGCTACAGAAGTCCATGGGATTTCCCAGGCAAGAATACTGGAGAGGGTTACTTTTCCTTCTCCAGGGGATCTTTTCGACCCAGGGATTGGCCCCCCCATCTCCTGCATTGCAGGCAAATTCCTTATTGCTGAGTCACCAGGGAAGCCTTCATCTTTAATACAGTTTGTCAAACTGTTCTCAAAAATGGTTCAAGCAAATGCTCTGCACTGGGGATACACATGAAATATTTGTTCCCATTGTTCCAACACTCAGTGTTATCAGACTCTAAAAATTTTACAAATATAATGGATATGAAATTAGTTTCTACAAATACAAAAGTCAAAAAGAGACTAGAATTTGTTTAAAAAAACCACATATAAATATATATATGTAGATCAGTTTCCAGTTTCTCTTTCAATAAATGTTTTATAGTATTTGTATACCGATGTACATGTATATAACATAAAAATAAATGAACATACATTTAAAAAAGTAGTTTCTCATTATTTCTTTTCTTTTTTATTTTTCCAGCTATACCAAGTGGCATGTGGGACCAGTTTCCTGATCAGGGATCAAATCTGCACGCCCTGCTTTGGAAGCACAGAGTCTTAACCACTGGACCATCGGGGAAGACTGTGTTATTTAAGTTTGTGTTTCTCTATCAGTGAAGATGAAGTTTTTTTGTATGTCTATTGGTTTTAGTGTTGCTTTCGTGAATTTCTTTTTTAAAAAATTAATTTTTTTTTTACTGTTGTAAAAACACTTAACACAAGATCTACCCTCTTAACAAGTTTGAAAGTGTCCAAAAAGTATTGTTGACCAAAGGCATAATGTCATAGAGTAAATTCTAGAATTCATCATCTTACATCTATTCTTTTTAGGGCTTCCCAGATGGCGCTAGTGGTAATAACCCACCTGCCAATGAAGGAGATGTTGAGTTGCAGGTTTGATCGCCGGGAATGGAAGATCCCCTGGTGAAAAGCATGTCAACCCACTTCAGTATACTTGCCTGGAGAATCCCATGGACAGACGAGCCCCGCGGGCAAACTATAGTCCACATTATGCGGTAAGTACTCTTATTATCTTCGCATTACTGGTGAAGAAAGTGAGACCCGCAGGTCAAATAAGATTATGTGTTTCGTAGCTTGTGTGAATCTTACGCTTTCTTTCTGCCCCTTTGAGTGCAGAACGTTGGCCAGGTTTACAATCCGTGCCTGTCTTTCTCAAAGGCCTGGGAGCCGCCCCTCTGAAGCGCAGGCACGAAGACAGCACGGAGGTTTCTCTGACCGCCCAATGGTTAAAGACTCCTGCCAACGCGGAGATGCGGCAGTGGCGGCGGTGTGGGTTCCATCCCACATGCTGAGTGGTACAGCCAAAAAAAAAAAAACACCACTTTTTTTAAAAAACAGGGAAGATAGCTCCATCTCTTCTGTCTCTAGGAGGATGAGCATCTCACCTTGGTGAGAATCTTCTCCAAGTCATAAAACTACCTCTTGTCATGAAGGCATGAGAATGCTTACTTTGCCTTTGGGTACAATCAAACAGCAAACACAGATGACCTGTGACCTCTCTCACTCCAGCTTTTAAAAACTCTCCAGCCCTTTGTCTTAGTAGATTTGAGCTCAGACTGAGTTCTGGGCTCTCTCCTCTGTTGCAATAGGGTAGAACGAAGTCTTTCTTGCCTATTTAACTTTGCCCAGGGTGATTTTTTTTTTTCAATTACTTACTTTTTAAAAGAAAAATGACAGGTATATAAAAACTGTACAATAGTCCATTTGTGCGCAGCTTAGCATACACGTAGGTGAACATGTGCATAAAGACAAATATGAAATGTGGTTATATAAATAAACATAATGGCAATCCTAAAGTGGTGGAATTGGGATTTCTGGCAATCTTTAATTTCTTCCCTACTCTTGCTTACACTGCTTGGAATTTTCAAATGAACATCTATTATTTATGTTGCCTTGAAAACGGATCAAATAAATAATACTGTTGTTTTATAGGTCCAGGTTCTAACTAATTAAGAGAGACAGAACAAGGTCAGATGTATGGAGAGAAAATTACTACCTTTGCTATTGATAAAATTGATACTGGATAAGTGACATATATATATAGGCACATTTTCATCACCAGGATTAGACAGATTTATACCCAGTCCCAGGCAGCACTGAACACTCATGATTTGGGAAATATCTCCACAAAATTTGGGACATGCAGGGGCAGAGTTTATTGTGTATTGAGAGAAAGGATTTAGTTTCAGCATCCATGTTATACTTGTCAAAGTCACAAATCGTAGTAAGCCCCTCCACGCCTAGTGGAGTGAGTGAGAGTGCTGTGAGAGGCCAAGAGTACCAAACAAGCAGAATCTTATCCAACCAAGTGGGAAGAACAAAATCAGAAAAGAAGCAATCCTCCATGTGCTAGGAATTTCCAGTATCCATTCCTTTCTTCTTTATCAGTGTCAGAACTCCTACATTTAGCTGAGTCCATGACCACCCAGAAGAAAAATGACATTTCTCAACCTCTCACGCAGACACGTATGACCATGCGGTTAACAGGGTCCATGCAAGGTAAGCCGAAAACGTATTATGCAACTTACAAAATTTTCTTTAAAAGAGAGGGCATGCCTTTCTTCTTTCTTTTCTTTCCTTCCTGTTGCTTGTTATGTGGGCCTGATGACTGAGGCTGTAATAGCCATCTTGGACCATGAGGTGAAGAACGCATGGTGACGATTATAGAGTAACAAGATCAAAGAACCCTGGATTCCTTATGATCGTGGACTGGGCATGGCAGCTGCAGACTTTCTGAGAGCGAGAGGGAGGAATAGGGGGAAACAGAGGAGAGAGACAAGTTTAGCATGCTGAAGCCACTGCTGCTTTGTTTATGTATTTATCTGTTTATTTCCTGCTTGACCCAATCCTAACTAATTTATACTCTGGAACTAGGAAATGGGAAGATGCATCAGACAGAAAGGAAGCACATGACATTGGCTTGGGGATTGACTAGTGGACAGCAAGGATCCAGAATTTGCAGGGAGAAAGTGAGACGACTGCTGCCATTCAGCGGTTACGCATTTGAAAGCAGAAAACTACCAGCGTTGGAAAGCTAACTGCCTGCCAGCGGAGGGTGTGTGCTATTAGTGGGAATGACGGGAAATTGCAGTATTAGTGCGGGTTGGCTGCTTCCTGCCGCTTTCATCTAAGTTCTGGGAGAGAGAGGAATTCAGGCTAGAGCTCGTCCGTCTGCAAGCAGAGATAGGAGGAAGTACAGCGCTCTGGGAGATGCTCTCTGCCCGAGGCCTCTAATTTAAATTGACTGAAAAGTCTGGAATTTGAAGTCTGGACATTTGGAAAAGATAATCACTATAATATATCCAGAAATAAAGCAGTTATATCAGTGGCTGTGAAAAGAAGAGCCGAAACAGTAGATAAACTGTGGCTCCAAGCTTTTATAGCATCCTCTAGGAAGAGTTTTCTGTCAGACAATGGGATCTGTCTGCAATAGCAAGGGATGCTGCCTTTGTGCGATAATTATTTTTTTTGTCCTGAGCAGTTCTAGATAGCTGCCATTAGCTTGATGGAGAAGAGAGAGGCCAACTGGTACAAACCAGAGTCTTCAGATTTAAAAACCCTTCAATTGTGGGTTATTTGCATGTGGGATATGTGGAATTTACTGGATACAAATAGATCAGTTCAGTTCAGTTCAGTCGCTCAGTCATGTCTGACTCTGTGACCCTATGAATTGCAGCACGCCAGGCCTCCCTGTCCATCACCAACTCCCAGAGTTCACTCAAACTCATGTCCATCGAGTCGGTGATGCCATCCAGCCATCTCATCCTCTGTCGTCCCCTTCTCCTCCTGCCCCCAATCCCTCCCAGCATCAGAGTCTTTTCCAATGAGTCAACTCTTCGTATGAGGTGGCCAAAGTATTGGAGTTTCAGTTTTAGCATCATTCCTTCCAAAGAACACCCATGGCTGATCTCCTTTAGAATGGACTGGTTGGATCTCCTTGCAGTCCAAGGGACTCTCAGGAGTCTTCTCCAAAACCACAGTTCAAAAGTATCAATTCTTTGGCACTCAGCCTTCTTCACAGTCCAACTCTCACATCCATACCTGACCACTAGAAAAACCATAGCCTTGACTAGATGGACTTTTGTTGGCAAAGTAATGTCTCTGCTTTTGAATATGCTATCTAGGTTGGACATACCTTTCCTTCCAAGGAGTAAGTGTCTTTTAATTTCATGGCTGCAATCACCATCTGCAGTGATTTTGGAGCCCTAAAAAATAAAGTCTGACACTGTTTCCACTGTTTCCCCATCTATTTCCCATGAAATGATGGGACCAGATGCCATGATCTTCGTTTTCTGAATGTTGAGCTTTAAGCCAACTTTTTCACTCCCCTCTTTCACTTTCATCAAGAGGCTTTTTAGTTCTTCTTCACTTTCTGCCATAAGGGTGGTGTCATCTGCATATCTGAGGTTATTGATATTTCTCCTGGCAATCTTGATTCTAGCTTGTGCTTCTTCCAGCCCAGCGTTTCTCATGATGTACTCTGCATATAAGTTAAATAAGCAGGGTGACAGTATACAGCCTTGACGTACTCCTTTTCCTATTTGGAACCAGTCTGTTATTCCATGTCCAGTTCTAACTGTTGCTTCCTGACCTGCATATACGTTTCTCAAGAGGCAGGTCAGGTGGTCTGGTATTCCCATGATCAGTTTCTACTAAGTTTTTAAGGAACTGTAGTGATAAAGAAACCATGAGCCTGGCTGTAAAAGCCCACGGTTTTTCCACCTGCAAAGCCTACAAACAGTGGAAAGTTGAGCAGCGGCTCCCAAGAAGGCCATCCTTCCTGAAGTTTCTAGAGTTGGTTTTGGCTACAGAAGATGATGAGTGAGGAAGGACAGGCTGGAGAGGATGAGGAAAAGGTGTTTACTTCCCCAGGGGAAGTTGGTCAGAATAAGGACTTGGGCTGCCATCAAAGAATGAAGGGATTCCTTTTTACGGGCTAGTGGCTGCTGTGGAGTTTCCCTGCTCCTCTTCACCAAACTGTAGATTTAGTCTGCGTCTCACTCCTCCATTGCATCGGGGTGTGTTCCAGGTAGATGAGATCTTGCAGCTTATAGGTCACCAGCTCATAAAGAACAATATCCAAGAGAAAGAGTTCATCACCTAGACACTCTGATCTGAGTCTGACTCTGATCCCCGACTCTGATCTGGAGGCTGTGCCTGGCTGTGTCTGGAGACTTTGCTGTTCTCCTTTTTTGAGGAGTCTGTGTGTGTCCTTTAGGGATAGGGAGGATGTACATAGATGTACATAGGTAGATGGTGGGTGGCCAAAAAGATAGATGGGGGTAACGACTGCAAGTTAGTCCCTAATGTCCATTCTTCCTTTCTTCCTCAGTCACAGAAACTTCATCTGGAGACTTGGCTGCTGGACCTATAGATGACTTTCCAGCTGCCACTGAAACTGTGGGCCACAGGGCTATGTTCTGGCCAAGAGAGTACGTACAATGAAAGAGACTGGTGCACCTGCTTGAGCATTGTCCTTAGAGGGAAAAATGCGTACGCCCTTCTTTGTTTTTCCTTCTTATTGGCCAGGATGAAAGCAGGAGAGCTGGAAGTGGAAGAGGTATCTTCAACCAGAAAGTGATGTAGAATCCAAGTCTTGGGATGGTAGAGTAACAGGGTAGAAGGCAACTGGGTTACTGGTAATTGCAGAGCCAAGTACAGTCATGTTTCACCTATGCTTGTGTAAAAGAAAGAACTACCTATTTTTGGATCTAATCTTGACATTCCCCCAAATTTATACAATCACAAAAATCTACTGCAGCGTTTACTTTTATTTTAAAATTGTAATTAATTTTGAATTTTATTGCAGTATAACTGGTTTTGGACTTCCCTGGTGGCTCAGATGGTAAAGCATCTGTCTACAATGTGGGAGACCCGGGTTCGAGCCCTGGGTTGGGAAGATCCCCTGGAGAAGGAAATGGCAATCCACTCCAGTACTATTGCCTGGAAAACCCCATGGACAGAGGAGCCTGGCAGGCTGCAGTCTATGGGGTCGCAAAGAGTCAGACACGTATTGTGTTAGTTTCAGATGTACAGCAAAAGGATTCAGTTACACATATACACACATCTATCTTTTTTTGCTGAAGAATTGATGCTTTTGAACTGTGGTGTTGGAGAAGACTCTTGAGGGTCCCTTGGACTGCAAGGAGATCCAACCAGTCCATTCTAAAGGAGATCAGTCCTGGGTGTTCATTGGAAGGACTGATGCTAAAGCTGAAACTCCAATACTTTGGCCACTTCATGCGAAGAGGTGACTCATTGGAAAAGACCCTGATGCTGGGAGGGATTGGGGGCAGGAGAAGGGGACGACAGAGGATGAGATGGTTGGATGGCATTACCAACTCAATGGACGTGAGTTTGAGTGAACTCCGGGAGTTGGTGATGGACAGGGAGGCCTGGCGTGCTGCGATTCATGGGGTTGAAAAGAGTCGGACACGACTGAGCAACTGAACTGAACTGATCTTTTTTCAAATTCTTTTCCCACTTAGGTTATTACAGAATATTGAGTAATAAACAACAATAACTTTCAAAATAATCCAGCTGAAGAGAAGGTGGTATAGAGCAGTGAAAGTCAGATTTCTGAATAATGGTTTGTCTTCAGTTTGGCTATCAAGAGGCCTAACAAACAAACAAATCTGTGTTTTTTCCCCTCAGAAATCATCTTATTTGAGTAAAAGCACTTGATATATTGCTTGGGATTTGGGGGTGGAGCTGCTTTGCAACTTGACTGGCAATTACACAGCAGGCCGGTGTGACCAATACTGTCTTGATTTGTCTCCAACGATGTACATTTTCTCTAGCATATGATATCTGTCATAAGCAAGCTTTTTTTTCTTCAACATCAGGCATGCATTGCATTTATAAGCAGGCAAAAGAGGTTAACTCTGTTTCTTGGCAGTACATAAATAATGTAAGTGCTACATAAATGCCACAGAAAGGTCAAGTATGTTGAACAAGTTGCAGTTAGTATCTCAGTTATGATACTATGTAACTACAGATATAATAACAACAGGATGCTGGCCATTTTAATTATAGATGTGTCTAAATTCTACATATATTAAACTCCTCTATATACAATGCATTATTCAAATGGAATTATTATATCACATTGAAAAGTTTAATGCTAAAAAGTACTGTTTGAAGTATGGGAAATATCATAAGCATTTCACATATATATGAAAATAAAACCCTATAGTACCCTTTTGCTTTAAATTAAATCTGCCTCCTATGGGTGGTATTTGGACTTCCCTGGTGGCTTGGCGGTTAAGAATCTGCCTGCCAATGCAGGAAATGCAGGAGACTGTGGTTTGATCCCTGGATTGGGAAGCGCCCTTGGAGTAGGATATGGCAACCCACTCTGGTGTTCTTGCCCGGGAAATCCCATGGACAGAGGAGCCTGGCGGGCTATAGTCCAGGGGGTTGCAAAGAGTTGGGCATGACTGAGACTAAACACCACACCACATGTGTGGTATTTAAAGAGATTGAAAGTTGAGTGCCTCAGATGCAAGCCCTGGTGGGTGAGAACCCAGAGCCCTCTCACACACAGGGGGCTCAGAGGAACGCCCAGTGCTTATAGGATGCAGTTAGGAGGAACCTCTCTGGTTCTGTGCTCTCATTTAACACAAGAGGTGACTGCAGACTGAAGGGGAAGTTATGCTTTTTGGATTATACTGTGTGCTTTCTTCTTCCTCCATTAGGCAGTGAGAATCCTTATTGTGACTGGCAAGTCTCAGGATTAGTGTTATGGCAGAATGTGCCTTTTGTATTACTCTTCAGTGAATTTGGTGGATTTACTAGAGAGAGCCTGTGGATGGAGGAGATGGAAAAGGAGAGGAGAGTTAATGAGGGGAGGGAAGATGCTAGAGTTACCCTTTACTGAGAGTAATCTGATGAGACAATTCCTTTCTTCCTTCTTTGTTCCTTCCATCGAACGATACCTTGCAAAATGTTATACAGGACTTCCCTGGTGGCTCAGTGGATAGGAGTCTGCCTGCCAATGCAAGGGACGTGGGTTTGATCCCTTGTCCGAGAAGATTCTGCATGCCACGGAGCAACTAAGCCCGTGTGTCACAACTACTGAGCCCACACACCTAGAACTTGTGCTCTGCAACGAGAGAAGCCATCCCATTGAGAAGCCTGCACACCGCCATGAATAGCAGCTCCTGCTTACTGTAGCTAGAGAAAGCCCGTGCACAGCAGTGACGATCCAGTCCAGCCAAATAAACAGATACATTTTAAAAAGTTAAACAAACAAGAAACATGACTATTACACAAAACAGTATGAGAATATTTGAAGGATTTACTTAATTCATCCATGAGGGAAACAGCAAGATAGGAGGGACTAGTGTATTTGTTAAATTAAAGAAATGAAATGGAAGAATAAGATTGCAAAATTAGATACAAAACTAGTTAGCATCCAGGATTAGACCTTTGGGATTATCTTTTCTACGGGACAGAAAATCATTTACAATTCACTACCTTCTCCAAACACAGAGTCTGGGCCCTACTCAATAGTAAACAGTAAGTCATACAACTGTATTTCCCAGATAACTGGATGATCCTTAAGTGGGCTTGTTGACAGTGTTTTGGGTGAACTTGAAAGGGTACACAGTGATTTTTTTTTTTTGGTCTTTCCAAATTTTGTATACTTTTTAAAATTCTTCCTTTCTAATTTCCAAACATGTTTAATGTCTTCTTTACCTGTGGTCCTTTATAAAACCATTAGGAACTCTGATCTGAGTGCTGGGGTCCAATGATGAAGAAGACATCTACAGAGTTCTAACATTTCTTTCTCTGGGTGCTGTCTTTGCTGGGATGATGACAGCTCTACATGTCACCCCAATCTGCTGTCAGAAGCGAGGACAGTCTATAGAGTCTGCCTGATTCTCACTGTAGTCTTCACCTTTCCTCTGATACAGACACCCTGACAGCTCTTGGTAAGCCTAGGGTGGGCTGTCACCTGATGGACGGTCCTGTGAAGAGGGAGCAGGCATGTTATCTGCTGCTCACGAAACTGACCCACAACAAGCAAGTGGGGTTCATGGGTTTCATGTCAATGCATCCAGCCATTTACCATGCTACTCACCCCCCATGTTTGTAAGGCGTTGCTAAACCCAGATATCCAGTATGGTGTCCATCGTACGCTCTTCTGTCCTTTACCATTCCCACCTCCTTAGAGTCAGTCCTGGCTCTTTTAAGAGCAAATAGTAGCTGTCATTCCATTTTGTTTGAACATAGTTACATGCCAAAGAACTTCTAAAGTATCTCCTATGACAGACGGAAAAACAGTGAAAGCGGCTCATTATTTCCCCGTTTTCAGCCCATGATTGTGTTAACTACAGGGTGCTTTACTGCTTTCAGAATAAATAACAGAAGGCCATGAACCAAGCCGGAGGGTTCCAGTTGCACGCGTTTCCTTGTAGTTTACAGTTTATAAATATTTCTTCAACCAACTTCTTCACCAACAGTCACGTGAGACCCAGATCTCTCCCTGAAGGCAAGTGAAGGAGAGTAAGATGAAGTTACCATGGATCAGCCTTGCTCTGCAGGTGTCTGGTTCATGAGACACTGGAGCAGAATGCTGAGTTGCACCAGAAAAATATAATTCTGTGGCGTACTTTCTAGAAGGAACTTCCTACCTTGGACTGAGAAAAATCTCAAAAATCTTTTAACAACTGCAGATGGTCATCAGTCCATAGCAATAATTTCAACAAGCTTTTTGCTAAAAAATTTTAACTTTGACAGGCTCAAAACCATAAGGCAGTATCTTTTAAAATTAGTCTTGGAATAATTAATCTTGATAATTAAGCTTGAAGTTTGGTGAGTGAGAAAACCACGTGTTTTTCTAATACCTCACAAAGTATTCCTCTATCACTTTCCTGTTTTAGTCATACTCTCTGTATTCTTCATTATGGCTTGATTGGCGCTAGAAAAACCTGCACTCATGTATGAATGCAGATATGTCTGATAGGTTCTTAAAGCTGGGCTTACATGATTTTGGTATTTTTCTCTCGCACGATGTTTTGAGGTGGAGAAGTTGACGTTTTGCTTTTAAATTCACCCTTCTATGATGTGAAGAATTTCCAAATAAGACTTTTTCTCATAAAAGATTCATGGTTAGCTTCAATTAAAAGTATGATTCCTCAAGGCTATTTTTTTAATGTCATTTATGTCAGTATATCAACCAATTATACCAGTGGAAATATTGATGAGTCTTTCTCTTATATCATCTTATAAGTATTTTGGCACAAAATGATATTATATTCTAAGATCAACTAGTCAAAGCCAGATGAATATATACTCTTCATATCTATATTAATTAATAATTAATTATTTAACTACTTAAAAGTCCTTTAGGGATTATTTTTATACATAAAATGAATGGATTTTTATAATTGTTGCAAAATCACTGCAGATGGTGATTGCAGCCATGAAGTTAAAATACACTTACTCCTTGGAAGGAAAGTTATGACCAACCTAGATAGCATATTCAAAAGCAGAGACATTACTTTGTCAACAAAGGTCCTTCTAGTCAAGGCTATGGTTTTTCCAGTGGTCATGTATGGATGTGAAAGTTGGACTATGAAGAAAGCTGAGCGCCAAAGAATTGATGCTTTTGAACTGTGGTGTTGGAGAAGACTCCTGAGAGTTCCTCGGACTGCAAGGAGATCCAACCAGTCCATTCTAAAGAAGATCAGTCCTGGGTGTTCTTTGGAAGGACTGATGCTAAAGCTGAAACTCCAATACTTTGGCTACCTGATGCGAAGAGTTGACTCATTGGAAGACTCTGATGCTGGGAGGGATTGGGGGCAGGAGGAGAAGGGGACGACAGAGGATGAGATGGCTGGATGGCATCACCGACTCGATGGACATGAGTCTGAGTGAACTCCGGGAGTCGGTGATGGACAGGGAGGCCTGGTGTGCTGCAATTCATGGGGTCGCAAAGAGTCAGACATGACTGAACTGAACTGAATCCTTGCTGTGTCAGAGGTCTCTAAGTCCACCCTCAGATTCAATGACTCATTAGAAGGACTCATAGAATTCAAAAAAAAGGTTATACTTATGGTTACAGTTTATGGTAGCAATGGTATACAGAAAGGAAAATGGTACACAAGACAGAGTCCAGGAGAGATCAGGCATGAGCTTCAAGTTATCTTCTCCCCGTGCAGTCACATGGACAGTGCCTACTTCTCCCATGTGACAACAGGAATGAGCTACTGCCAAGCAGGGGAGCTCACCTGAGCCTAGATGTCTGGGGTTTTTACTGGAGGTCAGTCATGTAGGCATGCAGCACCTGTGTGACTGGTCTTAGCTACTTAGTCTCTCGCTTCTGCAGAGGTCAGACAGATGCACTGTGGCCCAGGGCCCCAAGTGAACAGGGACAGGTACTTCCCACAAATCAGATTGTCGGTACAGGCTATTTGGTACGGCCCATGTTCCAGGTAGTTAAAGACACTCTTACCAGTCAGGCTATTCCAATGGCTTAGAGGTTGTCACCCCAAAGGCAGTAAGGACCAGTCCTTTCTTTGAGATGTAAAGGGTCTGAACACCCAGGCTGCTGAGTTCACCTTTTATTGCACACTTGCAGAATTTGTCTTCTAACAGAATGCTTATGTGAAAGTTAGCAGTGCAGCTGAATGACACAGCTTGTTTGTATTGCTGATGGTTTTAGGCTATTAGCTATGAAGGTACCTATGAGATAAGACAGTCATTGGTCATCAGAGGCCCAGTAATATCAGAACCTGAGGTAAGTATTTAGCTAAAAACTGAGGCTGAAGTCAAAGTTAAAAGGGAGATTCAAAGACAAAGGAAGACTCCTTAGTTTTTACAGATTTCACAGGTTGCATCTTCCTCCTGCTCTTCATTCCCAGTGTCAAGCCCCCAGGAGTTGCTTGGTTAAGTCCTAGAGGCCTGTGTCAGGTATTTAACAGACACATACACCTTTGCACCAGCCTAAGCCGACTAAGGTCCATCTAGTCAAGGCTATGGTTTTTCCAGTGGTCATGTATGGATGTGAGAGTTGGACTGTGAAGAAAGCTGAGCGCCGAAGAATTGATGCTTTTAAACTGTGGTGTTGGAGAAGACTCTCGAGAATCCCTTGGACTGCAAGGAGATCCAACCAGTCCATTCTGAAGGAGATCAGCCCTGGGATTTCTTTGGAGGGAATGATGCTGAAGCTGAAACTCCAGTACTTTGGCCACCTCATGCGAAGAGTTGACTCATTGGAAAAGACTCTGAAGCTGGGAGGGATTGGGGGCAGGAGGAGAAGGGGACGACCGAGGATGAGATGGCTGGATGGCATCACTGACTCGATGGATGTGAGTCTGAGTGAACTGCGGGAGTTGGTGATGGATAGGGAGGCCTGGCATGCTGCGATTCATGGGGTCGCAGAGTCAGACACGACTGAGTGACTGAACTGAACTGAACTGAAACAGCATATTAAAAAGCAGAGACATTACTTTGCCAACAAAGGTCCATCTAGTCAAAGCTATGGTCTTTCCAGTAGTCATGTGCGGATGCGTGAGGTGGACCATAAAGAAGGCTGAGCACCGAAGAATTGATGCTTTTGAACTGTGGTGTTGGAGAAGACTCTTGACAGTCCCTTGGACTGAAAGGATATCCAACAGTCAATCCTTAAGGAAATCAGTCCTGAATATTCATTGGAAGGACTGATACTGAAGTTGAAGCTCCAATACTTTGGCCACCTGATGTGAAGAAGTGACTCATTGGAAAAGACCCTGATGCTGGGAAAGACTGAAGGGAGGAGGAGAAGGGGACGACAGAGGATGATATGGTTGGATGGTGTCACCCACTCGATGGACATGAGTTTGAGCAAGCCCCGTGAGTTGGTGATGGACAGGGGGCCTGAGGTGCTCCAGTCCACAGGGTCACAAAGAGTCAGACATGACTGAGCAACTGAAATGAACTGACGGATACATTTGCACACAAACTAGACATCTCTCTTCTGAGCACCTGTTGTGTACATCATGTATATACCTCTCCTGGAATACTTAAAGTCCACTTTTCTGTCTCATAGATGGGTTAGCCTTCTTGGAATAGTAAAATAATGAGGTACTATTAAGATGCTATTATGCTAGGAGGGCCAGAAAAACCAGAATTCTGTTACTCCAGTCACATCTCCGGTCCTTAGAGATCCTAAGGGTTTATCTATATGCAAGAGAAGAATACCAAAAGCAAAAGCCAAATCAAAGCAATGCTTTATGATTGACCAGGGCTACTGGCAGCCAGCTGCAGTGCAGAACTCCAGTCAGCTGGGGAGGGTCTCTTGGAGAACTCTTTCTCTATAATTCATTCATTCAACAAACTTTTATTGAGTGCTGACTATGTATCAAAAACTTTTAATATTACTCAGCTGTAAGAAAGAATGAAATAGTGCCATTTTCAGCAACGTGGATGGATGAAGAAATTATCATACCAAAGTAAGCCAATCGAGGAAAGACAAATAACATATGATATCACATACATGTGGAATCTAAAGAAATGATACAAATGAGCCTGTTTATAAAACAGAAACAGATCCACAAACATAGAAAACAAATTTACTGTTATCGAAGGGGAAAGGGAGGGGCAGGCGTGGGTGGGAGGGATAAATTAGGAGTTTGGGACTAACATTTGCACACTACTGTAAATAAAATGCTGAAGCTGAAGCTCCAATACTGTGGTCGCCTGATGCGAAGAGCTAACTCATTGGAGAAGACCCTGAGGCCAGGAAAGATTGAAGACAGGAGAAGGGGGTGACAGAGGATAAGGTGGTTGGATGGTATCACCAACTCAATGGACATGAGTTAGAGCAAACTCCAGGAGATAGAGAAGAACAGGGAAGCCTGGCGTGCTGCATTCCATAGGGTTGTAAAGAGTTAGACATGACTTAGCGACTAAACAACAACACATATAAAATAGATAACCAAGAAAGATCTACTGTACATCACGGGTAACTATATTCAGTATTTTGCAATAACCTATAATGGAAAAGAATCTGAATAAGAATATATACATTATATGTAAAAGAATATATACGTGAAACAGAATTAGTTTGTGATATACCTGAAACTAATATAAAATTGTAAATCAACTACACTTCCATAGAAAAATTTTAAAAAGTGAAACCTGTTGTGTATGATGGAGATATAGGAGGCGTCGTCATACACAACAGACAGATAGGTAAGGAGATTGATTCTATTCAGGCTATTGCAAAGAGCAGGGCCAGATGAAAAAGAATGTCGCAGCAGGGTGGTTTTGCCTTAGCTGATATAAGGAGGGGAGAGCAAGTTGCAGATGGGGTTATTCAGAGTTGAAGTAGTTGTAGAGGGAAGGGGAGTCCAGTTGGTCATCTGAACAGGAAATGTTTTCCTCACTGGTTAGATAGTTCTAAGGGACACATGCTTCTGATCTTATCTAATCAATTAGGAGGCAGGGACGAGAAGCTGGTAGTTCTGAGACTGGCTTTGTCAGCAGGTTCGGGCAAAAGGGGGAAAGATCTGTGTTTGGCTTTGCTGGAGTGAACAAAAAAAAAGTCCCTGCCCTCACAGAGGTTACCTCTAGTGGAAGAAGGTGGGCAATCAAACAAGTACATATATCATAGGTCAGGTGGTTTAGTGCTTTGAAGAAAGGCAGCATCAGAGGGAATGTAACATTTTTCATTATGATGGTGTCACTAGGGAGGAATTCTCTGGGGAGATGGTCTGAAGGAAATGAAGGAAGAGCCTGGTGGATATCTGGGGAGGGGCGACCCAGGCCTGGGCAAGCATGTCCCTCCTGTGAGCGACAGCAAGGAGGCCGCTGGGCCTAGGCATAGACGAGAAAGGGCCCGAGGGGGACTGGACAAGATCAGAAGAGGGGGACTTCCCTGGTGGTCCAGTGGTTAAGAATCCAGCTGCCACGCAGGGGACGAGAGTTCGATTCCTGGTCCGGGAAGCTCCCACATGCTTCAGGACAACTAAGCCCGTGCACCACAACTGCTGAAGCCTGTGAGCCTAGAGTCTGCAATGAAAGAGGCCGCTGCAGTGAGGAGCCTGTGCACCGCACGGAGAGAAAGCCCATGCATGCAGCAAAGACCCAGTGCAGCCGAAAATAAATAACTTAATGAAAATGATTGAGAAAGCAGAGGAGGGCTGGAGGCTACAGCACGTGCAGCTTGTGAGAAATGAGAAGCAGGCTTTTAAACTGCGTTTTCCATAAGCCCGAAGTCATGCATGAAGGATTCTGATGATGCAAAACCACACCTGAGATAACCAGTAGAAGTGGAACAAGTGGCTCTTAGTAGGAGTGATGCGTAATGCTCAGCTGCTTCAGTTGTGTCCATCTCTTTGTGACCCTAGGAACGGTGGCCCTCCAGGTTCCTCTGTCCCTGGGTTTCTCCAGGCAAGAATACTGGAGTGGGCTGCCATGCCCTTCTCTAAGGGATCTTCCCAACCCAGGGATCGAACGCACATCCCCGCAGCTCCTGCATTGCAAGAAGATTCTATACTGCTGAGCCACCAGGGAAACCCACTTAACAGGAGAGGCCTATTTATATCTGAATCTTCTGACTCTTAGATCCTGGATCCAGTTAGAAATCTGACCAATCATGACCATATTCCTCTTTTCTGGGTGAGAGTGAACAAGCAGGTGGAGACTGTTCACTTCTCTATATTTTCTTTTGAGTTTAATGAACCTAGGGTAAGCTCCTTGGAAAAGTAATAGTTAGCATTTTATTGATCAGATACCATGTGCCAGGCACGATTCTAGACAATTTACATTTATAAATTAGCTTGAATCAAGAGAAATTAAATAACTTTCCCAATATCTTCCAGTGCCCAAGTTGGAATTCAAATGCTGGCAGCCTGGCTTTAGAGCCTGAAGGCTCTGCTATAGCTGTGTGCGTGTGCTAAGTTGCTTCAGTCGTGTCCGACTCTTTGCGAACCCATGAACATGCAGCCCACCAGATTCCTCTGTCCATGGGGATCTCCAGGCAAGAAACTGGAGTGGGTTTCCATGCCCTCCTCCAGGGGATCTTCCCAACCCAGGGATCAAACTTGTGTGTCTTACATTTCTGCCTTTAATGCTGTGGAAAATTAATGATATATCACTTATACACCCACCTAAGACCACAACAATTGAGCATATAGCTTCTTTGACATCACCAGAGGAGCTCATGAACTATGTAGAACTTAATTCAGCTCGTTTTCAAGAAGCATTTGCCTCTGCTTTTCCCCTCTTCCTGTTTTTAACCCTTGGATACAGATGGTAAAGAATCTGCCTGTAATGTGGGAGGCCTGGGTTCAGTCCCTGGGTGGGGAAGATCCCCTGAAGGGAATGGCAGCCCAATCCAGAATTCTTGCCTGGAGAATCCCATGGACAGAGGAGCCTGGCAGACTACAGTCCATGGGGTGGCAAAGAGTCGGACACCCCTGAGCCACTAAAACTTTCTCACTTCACATATTTGGTGTACATATTTGGTCACCATGTAGTTTTTAAAATGACCACCAGAGGGCAGTAAACCCAAATTTAAAACAATGCCAGTAATTAAAAAACAACAAAAAAAGGTATCTCCTGTATTGAACAATTTTGGTTTCTTCCCATTTTCATTTCTCCATACAGAAATAACGTCTCTGAATTGAATATTCTGCTCTTTGATCCCACAGAGAACTTGACTGTCAAAAATATTTCTTTCTCTTTCTCAGTTACAGTCACTTGAATCTTTCCCTGGGGGCCTGGGTGGAGCCTGGTAGCTTCCCCTGGAGCTATGCAGGGCCTGGGCTTCTACTGATTGTGTTTTCATTTTCAGCATCAATGTCAAAAGCTTATTAGTGGAAAAGAGCCAGCTACTGGGGGATAAAGTGTTTCACTTTTCAAAGAATTGGATATGAGGCACTGATACTGGTATCTTGCATCCGCAGGAAATTTCTGAAACCTCCTTCTTCACCCTTAGATGAAACCTAAGTGAAGTGAAGTCGCTCAGTCGTGCCCAACTCTTTGTGACCCCATGGACTGTAGCCTACCAGGCTCCTCCGTCCATGGAATTTTCCAGGCAAGAGTACTGGAGTGGGTTGCCATTTCCTTCTCCAGGGGATCTTCCCAACCCAGGGATCAAACCTGGGTCTCCCGCACTGCAGGCAGACACTTTACCGTCTGAGCCACCAGGGAAGCCCCTGGTGATGAAACCTAACATTCTGGCTTTTCTCCCTTTCCTGGGCTCCAGGATTCCAGGCATCTGGCTGCTGAGATTGGCCTGTGGACACTCACAGTGCCGGCAGCCTGTCCTGCTCATTCTGTTTCTCCATTTCCTGAAGGAGCTGGAGGATATTCAAGCTTGTCCTTATTGGCAGATACCATAACCTCCTCTTTTTTTTAATGCTAGAGAAACTCAAGAACATTCTGCCTGGGTCAAGCCACCTTTCTTCTGAGCAGAGATCCTTAGGGAGAGAAATCTACAAAGGAATCAAGAAAAGCAAAAGCAATAAAGTTTGGTACATGGTTAAGGTTTCCCTGGTGTGCCAGGAGCCAGGGTGAGGAACCCTGCCCGTGGCAAAGGTCGTGAGGAAGGAGGCTCGGCATACGCAAAGGCGGGATTGAGACTTAGGGGTTCCCCTGGAAATTCTCGAGCATCTACCCCCAAAACCAGAGTCTGACTGCTTTACTGTGTTATGCTTTCCACCTACTCTTCTGACATTAACAGGTGGCTGTCCCCCCACCACCTTTTTCTGGAAAAAGTTAATTTAGAGCTTTTAGATAATAAATCTCCTGGGCATAATAAGAGTGTTTCAATCCAAAAACCCCTCTGATGGCTTTCTAGCCTGCCTGCCGGACTCTTACAGCTGCGCATGTGATTATTTGCGGCCTTCCGATCGCGAGAGGCACAGAGAGCTTAAAACATCCTAGGAATGTAGGGGCTTCCGAGGAGTCAAAATCATTAGAATAGGTCTGATTAAGGATTTCATTGGTTGAGCCAATACTTGCCAAGTTTTCATATCTTTTATTTGTTGATATAGTTGGTATGTAGAAAAAACACGTAGTGGCCCTGGTATTAGCAGCATTAGATCTTTGAGTTAAGTACTTTCTTTGTTATAACCCACTGTACCTTTGTTCTACAGGAATGTAACTTTATTTAGTACTTTGAGGGTGATGCAGATTAAAGAAAAAACACTTCAAGGGAAAAAGAGTTTTCTGGTTGATAGACATTTATCTAGGAAAAGAGCCATAAAATTGTTAACAGGCCCCCTGGCCAGAAGATGATGTAAAACCACCTGGGACCTTTTGTATACGGGAAGGTATGCAAGAGGAAAGCCTGTTCTCAGTGAGGCTCAGGACTGCTGCCCCTGCATAACTCTGCATATTCCATTATTTCTTTATGTACAACTTGGGGTATATAAGCTGCTTTTGAAAATAAAGTTGTGGGTCTGGCACCGATGCTTGGCTCCCCCATGTCGCTCTTTTCTCCCTTTTCTGGCTGAATTCCCATCTGGAGCATGGAGGATCACCGTGTCTACTTATTTGCCCTGGCTTCTAAGACCCACGTGAGAGGGAGCCCAAGGCAGGGCACCCTCTGCTATTCAAGCGGGCACCAGTGGCCTACATAGACGGTGCAAGTTCCTTGTCTTGGAACTTTATTGGTTTTCCACGTAAACCAAGTTATTCAGCCTCTTTTCTCCACTAATTCTACTACACTATTCTTTCCTAATCTCTCTTTATATTTCTAAATAAGTAAGTTTTTCCTCACAGACTCTGTCCCTGCTTCGAATTCCCTGGTTCCACCGGGGCTGGACCCCGGCACTGGTGGCTCAGAGGTAAAGAATGCACCTGCAATGCAGGAGACCTGAGTTCCATCCCTGAGTTGGGAAGATCTCCTGGAGAAGAGAATGGCAACCCACTCCAGTATTCTTGCCTGGAGAATTCCATGGACAGAGGAGCCTGGTGGGCTACAGTCCATGGGTCTGCAAAGAGTCAGACAGGACAGAGCGACTAGCATTTTCACTTTCTGTTTCACACCTCTTTCCCCAGCTTTCTTGGCTTCACTGACACCTGGCTCTCCCCTGGTGATGCTTCGGCTCCTGGCCTCCACAGGTGGAGACTGTTCGTGATCTTGTGCTTCATGTTCAGAGCCAGCAACTTCATTTACCTGCACCAGCTGGCACCCTTCTCTTCTCCAGACCTTCCTGGCACACATGGAGGACTTCGGTATTTGCTCAGTCATCCTTTATATTTTAATCCCTAAGATCAACACCCAGTGTTTCCAGCCACTGTTTGTCCTTTTAACTACCTTACTTGGGAAGGGCCTGAAGCATATCCTTCTTACTCTGTTGTACATTTTTACAACCTGCTTCTTAGTAGTCAGTTATTAGCAATTATTGAATTAGACTGACCAATCAATATCTTGTACTTGTTTCCTAATTTAGAGGTATCTAGTAAATTGGATTTTGTGTGCAGTAAATCAATTCAGTCATGTCTGACTCTTTGCGACCCTATGGACTATAGCCCGCCAGGCTCCTCTGTCTATGGGATTCTCCAGGCAAGAATACTGGAGTGGGTTGCCATGCCCTCCTTCAGGGGATCTTTCCTACCCAGGAATCTAACCCATGACTCTTGTGGTTCCTGCATTGCAGGCAGATTCTTTTACCCATGAGCCACCAGGGAAGCCCTGTAAATTGGGTTAGGCTAATAATATCAAGAAGGGTAATACTAAACAATGTCCCAACCATCCGACAGTTGCACCCATCTCCCATGCTAGGAAGACCATGCTTAAAATCTTGCATGCTAGGCTTCAGCATTATGCAAACCAAGAACTTCCAGATGTTCAAGCTGGGTTTCGAAAAGGCAGAGGAACCAGAGATCAAATTGCCCACATTTGCTGGATCATAGAGAAAGCAAGGGAATTCCAGAAAAACATCTATCTCTGTTTCACCAACTACGCTAAAGCCTTTGACTGTGTGGGTCATAACAAACTGTGGAAAGCTCTTAAAGAGAGGGAATACCAGACCATCTTACCTGTCTCCTGAGAAACCTGTATGAGGGTCAGGAAGCAACAGTCAGAATCCTGAGTGGAACAACTGCCTGGTTCAAGATTGAGAAGGGAGTAAGACAGGGCTGTCTGCTGTCACCCTGTTTATTTAATCTGTACACTGAGCATATCATGAGAAATGCCAGGCTGGATGAGTTACAAGCTGGAGTCAAGATAGGTGGGATAAACATCTACAACCTCAGATATGCGGATGATACCACTCTAATGGTAGAAAGTGAAGAGGAACTAAAGATCCTCTTGATGAGGGTGAACGAGGAGAGTGAAAGAGCTGGCTTAAAACTAAGTATTAAAAAATCTAAGATCATGGCATCCGGCCCCAGCACTTCATGGCAAATAGAGAAAAGGAGGAAGTAGCAACAGATTTCCTCTCTTGGGATCTAAAATCACTGTGGATGGTGACTGCAGCCATGAAGTCAGCAGATGATTGCATCTCAGCAGGAAAGCTATGACAAACCTAGACAGTGTATTGAAAAGCAGAGACCTTACTCTGCCGACAAACATCCATATAGTCAAGGCTATGGTCTTCCCAGTTGTCACATACAGTTGTGAAAGCTGGACTGTAAAGAAGGCAGAGTGCCAAAGGATTGATGCCTTTGAACTGTGGTGCTGGAGAAGACTCCTGAAAGTCCTTTGGACAGGAAGGAGATCAAACTAGTTAATCTTAAGGGAAATCAACCCTGAATACTCATTGGAAGGGACTGATGCTGAGGCTGAAGCTGAAGCTCCAGTATTCTGGTCACCTGCCAACTCACTGGAGAAGTCCCTGATGCTGGGAAAGATTGAGGGCAGGAGAAGAGGGCATCAGAGGATGAGATGGCTGGATGGCATAACTGATGCAATGGACATGAACTTGGGCTAACTCTGGGAGATGGTGAGGGACAGGGAGGGCTGGTGTGCTGAAGTCCATGGGCTTGCAAAGAATCAGATACAACTGGGTGATTGAATAACAAGAACAACAACAATCTCAAAACTAGATGACCATACCTTAGAGGTATACAGTTACAGAGAGCTTCAGGAGAATAAATGTCCAGATTCTTAATTTTCACACATTCTTCCCTAAAATGTATTTGCCAGAGAACTGACATGTCATCAGGGACTCACGTTGGCTTCCATTTCCTGTCTCCTCTTCCACAATTTTCCTTCTCCTACTTTAAAAAGAAAAGCATATTTCTCACCCATGCAAAACATATGCATCAATCTGATGTGTAAAATTCTAGGGCATTAAACAGTTAAGTAATATATATTTAATATTAAATATTTGAAATATGGTGCCAGTGCTGAGAAAATGAATGACTCTAATAATAGCCAATCATTTTGCAAATCAAGTGGCTTCTAAATATTTGTCACATGATGATGATTATTCTTTGATAATAGATGGTTATGTGATTTTTTAAAACATATAACATAGTAGGAATTTAAAGAAATGAGCAACACTGCCAAAAGTTTATCCTTTTCTTCCAACTGACTTATTTGAAAAAATTTATCAGTGCTCACAAATAAAACTAAAAATAGAAATAGTAGTTGTGCTGAACCCTGTAGCATTAAGCAATATTCATTCTTAGATACATGAACTAATTGGGAAAAAGTTCATCTATGGAATGCATTTCCAATGATGTATTTTTATGTTCCATATTTGTCAAGATTTAGAATTTACACTGTGCTATTTTGATCAATAGTGAATAAATAAAAATTATAACTAAATTCAGAAGGAAATTTTCAACCCATGGAATTTTATGGCTACTGAAAAGATTTAAATATTAAACATATATGTGTGGCAGAAGAATATGATAGAGGAATCCATAAAATACTTTCAAGCATAAGAATATATTAGGATAAAGTTTTGTGGGGGAGTGGGGTATAAATACAGGTTAAAGAGAAAAAGTAATTTAATAAAAATTTTAACTTTAAAAACATCTTGTCTTAAAAATGTTTGATAGTGGGTGTAAAATTGCTATGGCATTTCAATTCCATTGGATACCTTTTAAAAGAGTGAAATAACAGTTTTATTTAAAATGTCAGTATTTCAATGTGGTGGAAGTCAGATCACTTGGAACTATTTAAACTTAAATAATTTATTTAAAAATCCTAAATGTCGATTTACAAATGTGTGAGAAGGTATGTAGGTTTCCCCAAAATTTTAAAGGTGCCTGCGAGTGGGATGTTTAAGGATCTCTGGGCTAGATCCCATAGGTATCTTTTTTGACTCCAAGCTCAAATGGTTCCCTCCTTCCCTTGTCCCAAACTGAATCTTGGCGGTTTCTACTCAAAGGGGATGAAGAGTGTATACTTACAATTATGAGAAGAGAAAGAGCCAAAGTGAAGATTTCCCATTGCTTTTATTCACAGAAAAATATGTCTTCACATTTGCTCTGGAATCTGACCAACTGGAGTAGCACTCTTTCTCCCCAAGAGGTGAGGTATCAGCTGTCAAAAGAAATGGAGAGGGGCTTTGTCTAGCTCCTGAGTGTTAATGTGAAGAAATAAAATGGAAGGACTGATGCTGAGGCTGAAACTCCAATACTTTGGCCACCTCATGCGAAGAGTTGACTCATTGGAAAAGACCCTGATGCTGGGAGGGATTGGGGGCAGGAGGAGAAGGGGACGACAGAGGATGAGATGGCTGGATGGCATCACCGACTCGATGGACATGAGTTTGAGTGAACTCCAGGAGTTGGTGATGGACAGGGAGGCTTGGCATGTTGCGATTCATGGGGTCGCAAAGAGTCGGACACAACTGAGCGACTGAACTGAATGGAACTGAAGGAATAAAATAAATGAAACTAGGAATGTTTCATTGCAATCTGCTTAAAGTACTGAGTAGTGGCATGTTTAACCCATGTTCACAATTTGAATAATTGCCACTGAACTGTAATAACCATCAACAACTACTTCATTATTACCTTCTATGATTTTTGTGCTTCCCCTGCCTAAGGATGTGGGAGCGTATCCAGAATTTGTTCCACTTATTGTTAGAAGAAGTCCATTTACCTTGATGCTTGATGTTTAGTACATTTTCTGATCTTTTGGACTGAATGTTTTAAAATTGGACGATAGTCCAAATGACTCATAGACATTATATTTTAGTTAATAAGTAATCAATGAATATTTAAAGGCTGCTGGGTATCTATAAAATCAAAGATTATAGCATGCCCAATGGCCCTGGGCTGTCTCTGCTGTGCTGTGAGATTATTTAGGAAAACCAGAAAGAATCAGAAGTGAATCTCCTTCTAAGGATGTATATTGCTTATGCACAAATGAACTGTATTGGTAGGAAAAAAAAAAAGGGACCATAACTATAGATATAAGGAGGATGTCATAAATATGTTTATGATAATGTATCTGAAAACAGATAAAATGTCAAATGTATAAATATATAATTTAGAGGAGTGACATTAGCAAGACAGTGGAAAAGAAAGTTCTAGCCCTTATATGTCATACCAGTAAAGAATAAACAGTTCCAAACTTAGACAACTCCTTCTGAAGATAAAAAAGAAGTAATATTATTCTACTTATTCTATGAACATACTATAACTTCGATATTAAAAGTTTTTAAGGACAATAGAAGAATCATGTAGATGTTTCTTATGAAGTGATATAAAAATAATAATCAAATTAACAGCAATCTGAATCCAACTCTCTTTAAAGGCAAGACACTGCATTAGGAAAACTGGAGTTTTTCCTGGAAAGCAAAACTATTTTAAAATAAGAAGTCTATTATTGTAGTTTACCATATTGAGAAATTAAAAGAGAAAATACATATATTTACCTAATTAAACGAAGAAATGGCATTTGGTAGCATTCAACATCCATTTGTTACTAAACGTCTTGGCAAATGAAGAGTAAAAGGGAACTTAAAAAAATGGAAATATAATTGACATGCAGTATTATGTTGGTTTCGAGTATATCGCATAGTGATTTGACATTTATATACATTATGAAATGACCATCATGTAATCACGTGCATGCATGCATGCTCAGTAGCTTCAGTCGTGTCTGACTCTTTGAGACCCCAAGGTCTATATAGCTTGCCAGGCTTACTGGAGTGGGTTGCCAAGCCCTCCTCCAGGGGCTCTTCCTGACCCGAGGATCGAACCTGGGTCTCCTGCACTGCAAGCGGATTCTTTACCACTGAGGCTCCGGGGAAGCCCATGTAAACACGTGTCCCTGTACAAATATTACTGACCATATTTCTTATGCAGTATATTACATCCTATGGCTTATCTATTTCATAACTGAAAGCGTGTACCTCCTAATTTCCTTCACCAGAGGGTATCCTGCTAAGTAAATGCGAACGTTTCTTAACATGAAAAAATTGAGGTCATTTACAAATGACCTACCGCAAATATCATACTTTTGAATTACTGAATGTATTTATTTTAAAATCAGGAATAATTCAGAGAATCCTGCTATCACTACTTGTTTTCAACCTTATACTAGATTTCTCATGTGAACATTAAGAAAAGAAAAGGAAATATATGATTAAATAGTTGGAGAAAGAAAAATGTCATTGCTTGTCAGTAACTTGATTATCTCTCTAGGAAACCTGAAACAATCTATAATTTACAAAATAGTCATATCTCAATTTCTTTTTGTAAATCTAGATTATAATGTCAGCTATTTTAGTTTTAATTTTTAGAAGTAAGTAGGTTGCTGTGTATAGTTTCCCAACATTGAAATAGGACTATAGTTTCTAGCTTCCCCTGCAACCAGGAGGAAGGTTTGTGAATTTGCTCTGGTAATCTTAGCAATTTTCATAAGACCTTAGTCTGGAGACAAGCATGTGTGAAAACTGTCTTCATTTTGCTGGCATATGTGGCAGAAGCATACAGGTTACAAAGAGAGCAATGGTTGTATTAATAGGACGGAATTCTGACACAGAAGCACACTTTATGGGTAGCATTCACTTTTCAGTTCAGTTCAGTTCAGTTCAGTTGCTCAGTTGTGTTCGACTCTTTGCAACGCCATGAATCGCAGCACGCCAGGCCTCCCGGTCCATCACCAACTCCTGGAGTTCACTCAAACTCATGTCCATCGAGTCGGTGATGCCATCCAGCCATCTCATCCTCTGTCATCCCCTTCCCCTCCTGCCCCCAATCCCTCCCAGCATCAGAGTCTTTTCCAATGAGTCAGCTCTTCGCATGAGGTGGCCAAAGTACTGGAGTTTCAGCTTTAGCATCAGTCCTTCCAACGAACACCCAGGACTGATCTCCTTCAGAGTGGACTGGTTGGATCTCCTTGCAGTCCAAAGGACCCTCAAGAGTCTTCTCCAACACAATTCTTCGGCACTCAGCTTTCTTCACAGTCCAACTCTCACATCCATATATAATCTCTGGAAAAACCATAGCCTTGACTAGATGGACCTTATATGGCAAAGCAATGTCTCTGCTTTTGAATATGCTATCTAGGTTGGTCATAACTTTCTTTCCAAGGAGTAAGTGTCTTTTAATTTCATGGCTGCAGTCACCATCTGCAGTGATTTTGGAGCCCAAAAAAAGTCTGACACTGTTTCCACTGTTTCCCCATCTATTTCCCATGAAATGATGGGACCAGATGCCATGATCTTCATTTTCTGAATGTTGAGCTTTAAGCCAACTTTTTCTCTCTCCTCTTTCACTTTCATCAAGAGGCTTTTTAGTTCCTCTTCACTTTCTGCCATAAAGGTGGTGTCATCTGCATATCTGAGGTTATTGATATTTCTCCCGGCAATCTTGATTCCAGCTTGTGCTTCTTCCAGCCCAGCATTTCTCGTGATGTACTCTGCATATAAGTTAAATAAGCAGAGTGACAATATACAGCCTATTAGTGTTAATCAAATTCTTAGCATTTAGTGCTGGACAACTTCCCAGGTGGAGCAGGTAAAGAATCTGCCTGCTGATGCAGCAGATGCAAGAGACTGGGGCTCAATCCCTGGGTCGGAAAGATCCCCTGGAGTAGGAAATGGCAACCCACTCCAGTATTCTTGCCTGGAAAATCCCATGGACAGAGGAGCCTGGCGGGAGACAGTCCACAGGGTCACAAAGAGTCAGACGCGGCTGAGCACACACACATAGCTCTCGGCAGCAGCTGTGGGTTTTGTGGGGGTTTTCTCACTAGACCAAGTCCTGTGGCAGAGATATTGGCAGTGTTCCTACAAGCTTCCACTTCATTCGTTTCTCCAGTACTTTGAGTGATTTTAGGAACCAGATGATAACCTAGTTACTTTTCTGCTGAAATTAGCTTAGTCCAGGCTAGTTTCCTGGTAGCTCAGTTGGTAAAGAATCCACCTGCAGCACAGGAGACCCTGGTTCAATTCCTGGATCAGGAAGATCCCCTGGAGAAGGGATAGGCTACCCACTCCAGTCTTCTTGGGCTTCCCTGGTGGCTCAGCTGGTAAAGAATCCACCTGCAATGTGGGAGACCTGGATTCGATCCCTGGGTTGGGAAGATACCCTGGAGAAGGCAATAGCTACCCATTCCAACATTTTTGCCTGGAGAATTCCATGGACAGAATAACCTGGTGCGTTACAGTCCATGGGGGTCACAAAAGAGTCAGACACAACTGAGGCAGTAAGCCACTTTCACCAAGTTTGCAAGAAGTATCCTTCTGATACACAATTAATTTACTTTTTGTTATCCTTAACATGCATGCTCATTTTATAGAGTTGAGTTCACTGTGTCTAAACAAGATTGGCTTTTTATGTATTGCTACTTAGTTTTATTATGCTTTTCATTTGTTGTTTAGTACTTGTTTTAATGATTATGAAATACTCCAACACTGTGTTAAATCCCTTGTCTTTATTTATTTATTTTTGGCTGCACTGGGTCTTCATTGTCTCTAGTTGTCTCAGCACACGGGTCTAGTTGCTCCATGGCATGCGGGCTCTTAGTTCCCTGACCAGGAATTGAACCCTCATCCCCTGCCTTGGAAGACAGATTCTTAACCACTGGACCACCAGGGAAGTCCCCAATCCACATTATTGTTGGACATTTGGGTTATTTCCAGGTTTGGGTTATCTTAAGCAAAGTTGCAGTAATCACTCTAATGCATTTAATTTTTTTTCTTCGGATCATTTCACGTGTGGCTTTTGTACCTACCTCTGTGTTACTTTTCAAACTATTGTCCCACATTTCTCAACATAACTTCTGAAACCCTGGAATGTAGAATATATTCAGAGACGTTTTTTACCCATTGCCTAGTATATTAGAACAAATTCCCTAAGTTTGACAGGCCAGTTGATAAATTTTTTTATCAACTGAACAAAATGAACAAAAATTATTTAACAGAAATTTCTGATAGATTATAAAAATAAACTTCAAAAAAACTTCGGGTTTTTCTATGATACGTCCAGACATTACCATGTATTAGCAGAGCTGATGTCAGAACTCTGTATACTAATACTCTCTTACCGGTGCCTTTGCTTTCCATTAAGTACCTACCCTATTCTCGACCCTGTTCTAAGCCACACCTTGTGAGGTACTACTGTGAATGGACAAAGTTCTTACTCTCATGGAATTTGCCTTCCAAAGGGAGAGACAGACATGATGAAGCAAAGAAAATTAACCATATGAAACTTCCTTTAGGTGTCCATTACCTGAAACTGTAACATTTGAATGAATTTTTTGGCCTTCTCCCTTCCATTGTTTCTCCCTCTCTTTTATGCTATTATTCAGTTGCTAAGCAACCCCATGGACTACAGTACACCGGGCTTCACTGTCCTTTACCATCTCCTGGAATTTGTTCAGATTCATGTCTATTGAGTATGTGATGCCATCCAATCATCTCATCCTCTGTCACCTCCTTCTCCTCCTGCCCTCAGTCTTTCCCAGCATCAGGGTCTCTTCCAACGAGCTGGCTCTTTGCATCAGGTGGCCAAAGTATTGGAGCTTCAGCTTTAGTATCAATCCTTCCAATGAATATTCAGGGTTGATATCCTTTAAGATTGACTGGTTTTACCTCCTTGCTGTTCAAGGGGCTCCTTTTTGACTCCTTTCCACCCTATATTTATCAATATATTTGTCTTGTATTTTGTGCTATATTTTAAGAAAATAGCGCAACATGACTGTTGTAAAGATATAGAGTCTGGATGTGGAGAGAATGATTATAACAGAAGTGAATGTGATAGAGGAAGCAGATGAAATAGGTTAAGAAGGGCAGCTCTCCAAGCCAATGTGGGTGGTGGTCAAGGAAGTCTTCCAAAAAGGGGGAGGCATGAGTGAATCTAGAATAATGAGATTCCAGGCAGAAAAGGAGTTGGAAAGGTTTCAAGTCAGAAGCTCACAGGATTAGCATGTAGAACAGCCCCCAGGGTGCATTCTAGTATGGATTACAGTGGTTGGAATAGTTGAAACTATAAGTTCCAGTTTGAGAAGGAGCCTTCTCAGAGCAAGGAGGAATATGAACTCATTGGGTATGGATGAAGACTTATAAACTGAAACCCAGACAAGAGTCATAGGGTTATGAAAAAAATTATTTAACAGAAATTCCTGATAGGATTATGAAAATAAGCTTCAAAAGGGAAGTGTTTATGAAGCATATGCTTCTGGAAGCTTTTCTTTTTAAAAATTATTTTTATACAATTTAAAAGGTTATGTTTTATTTATAGTTATTTTAAAATATTGGCTATGTTCCTCATGCTGTCCAATAATACATCCTTGTAGCCAATCCTATGCCTAGTAGTGTGCGTCTCCTACACTCCCACCCCTATATTGCCACTTGTAACCACTGGTACCACTAGTTTGCACTGGTAACCACTATTTTGTTCTCTGTAACTATGAATCAGCTTTTTGTTGTTGTTAGTATATTCACTAGTTTATTGTATTTTTTAAATTATACACATAAGTGATCAGTTCAGTTCAGTCACTCAGTCGTGTCTGACTCTTTGCGACCCCATGAATCACAGCACACCAGGCCTCCTTGTCCATCACCAGCTCCTGGAGTTCATTCAGACTCACATCCATCGAGTCAGTGATGTCATCCAGCCATCTCATCCTCTGCCGTCCCCTTCTCCTCCTGCCCCCAATCCCTCCCAGCATCAGGGTCTTTTCCAATGAGTCAACTCTTTGCATGAGGTGGCCAAAGTACTGGAGTTTCAGCTTTAGCATCATTCCTTCCAAAGAAATCCCAGGGCTGATCTTCAGAATGGACTGGTTGGATCTCCTTGCAGTCCAAGGGACTCTCCAGAGTCTTCTCCAACACCACAGTTCAAAAGCATCAATTCTTCGGCGATACCATAGAGTAATTATCTTTCTCTGATTGACTTATTTCACTTAGCCTAATGCCTTACATGCCCATCCATGTTGCTGCAAATGACAAATTTTTATTCTTTTTTTTTATGGCTGAGTAATATATACATATATGCTACTGCTGCTGCTAAGTCGCTTCAGTCGTGTCTGACTCTGTGTAACCCCAGAGATGGCAGCCCACCAGGCTCCCCAATCCCTGGGATTCTCCAGGCAAGTACCCTGGAGTGGGTTGCCATTTCCTTCTCCAATGCATGAAAGTGAAAAGTGAAAGTGAAGTCGCTCAGTCATATCCAACTCTTAGCGACCCCATGGACTGCAGCCCACCAGGCTCCTCTGTCTATGGGATTTTCCAGGCAAGAGTACTGGAGTGGGGTGCTATTGCCTTCTGCAATGTATATGTATATATACATTGTTACTAACACTGCTTTATATTATTCTACTGTCTGGGCATATGTTGCCACATATATTAAACTGCCGGTGACTTCACAGGAAGGCTGTCTTACTCTGTTGCATATTTTTGGAAAACGGTTTAAGAAGTCTTGGGATTATTCTCATTGTAAAACTTTCACCTTGTGGTAGGCTCCCATGCTGGGTTGTGTAGACCACATTCTCTTGGAAACAAGTAGATTTTCTCACATGTACTGGGCTCTAGAAACTCTGAACTCATATCTGTTTGCCTCCTATGAGCTCAGTGGCATTAGGCACTGTTGTTTCCCTAGCAGATGGGTAAATAAGGAGATCGTGTTCTGTAAACTTCTATGGAACTGTCAACAATCTCTGTCTTCGTAATGTGTGTTACAGGTATATTTGCACGAATTGCCTCACTACTGGGGGATATTTGGCGAAGCCACTGTGCTAGTCAGTTTGTGCATACATTGTCCTTTCTGCCTTTGGTCTCAGGCTAGAATGTGTCTGCATTTCATCTCACCTGATTGCCTACCTTCTCTTCACATCGACTTGTCTCAACAGAGTTATTGGCATTCAAATAAAGCCACATCAAAAGTAAAATTTGTTCCTATAAAACGATCCAGATATGAATGGAGAAATCTCAGGGAACAATGAGAGTTAAGGCTGCACTTTGGAAACAGAGTAATCAATCCACAGCATCTGCATTAAATAATATAATCTAGGATATAAAGTGTATGCTAAAGAGATGGGAATACCAGACCACCTTACCTGCCTCCTGAGAAACCTGTGTGCAGGTCAAGAAGCAATAGTTCGAACCTTACACGGAAGAACTGACTGGTTCAAAATTGGGAAAGAGTATGACAAGGCTGTATATCGCCATCCTGTTTATTTAACTTATTTGCAGAGTACATCATGTGAAATGCCAGGCTGGATGAGTTACAAGCTGGAATTAAGATTGCTGGGAGAAATATCAACAATCTCAGATGTGTAGGTGATACCACTCTAATGGCAGAAAGCGAAGAGGAACTAAAGAGCCTCTTGATGAGGGTGAAAAAGGAGAGTGAAAAAGTTGGCTTAAAACTCAACATTCAAAAAATTAAGATCATGGCATCCAGTTCCATCACTTTACAGCAAATGGAAGGGGAAAAAGTGGAAGATTTTCTCTTCTTGGGCTCTAAAACCACTGTGGATGGTGACTGCAGTCATGAAATTAGAAGACGCTTGCTTTTTGGAAGGAAAGCTATGACAAACCTAGACAGCATATTAAAAAGTGGAGACATCACTTTGCCAACAAAGCTCTGTATAGTCAAAGTTACAGTTTTTCCAGTAGTCATGCATGGATATGAGAGTTGGACCGAAAAGAAGGCAATGCTTTCACATCATGGTGCTGGAGAGGACTCTTGAGAGTCCCTTGGACTGCAAGGAGATCAAACCAGTCAATCCTAAAGGAAATCAATCCTTAATATTCATTGGGAGGACTGAGGTTGAAGCTGAAGCTTCCAATACTTTGGTCACTTGATGAAGAGCTGACTCATTAGTAAAGACCATGATGCCGGCAAAGATTGAGGGCAGGAGAAGTGGACAACAGAGAATGAGATGGTTGGATGGCATCATCCACTCAATGGACATGAGCTCGAGCAAACTCTGGGAGGTAGTGAAGCACAGGGAAGCCTGGCGTGCTGCAGTCCATGGGTCACAAAGAGTTGGACATGACTGACTGACTGAACAACAACAACAACAAAAATTAGGACGAGAAATAGTCAATGAGATATTGGTGATCCTTTATGCACTTTTAAAACACATTCTCATCCATAATGTTTTCTCAGTCCAATCGGACACATTTTGAATTTTTGAAGGTTGAAGTCTGTACTCTTGCCTGGAAAATCCCATGGATGGAGGAGCCTGGTGGGCTGCAGTCCATGGGGTCACTAAGAGTCGGACACGACTGAGCAACTTCACTTTCACTTTTCACTTTCATGCATTGGAGAAGGAAATGGCAGCCCACTCCTGTGTTCTTGCCTGGAGAATCCCAGGGATGGGGGAGCCTGGTTGGCTGCCGTCTATGGGGTCGCACAGAGTCGGACACGACTGAAGCGACTTAGCAGTAGCAGCAGCAGAGTGTATTGCCAAAGAAGATTGTTAGCATATTGCCATGATCAAGTTAGATATGATTTAAAATATATCTATTAAGGGCAAATTAGTTCATAGAATGATAATGGCTTTCTCAGAGGAATAAATTCAAAATGAATTAAGGCTTTTATTATTCATTAGATAACTAAAGGGTAGTGGATCAGGCAATATTCAAGGCCTAATTCCTGGGAATTATGGAGGTTGGATCAATCAGAGACATTGTTCAAGTTCTGCAACATATGATCATGTTTTCAGATCATGCTAAAAAACAAGAAGAGCAGATACAAGTAGGACCCTTTTGGTTTTCACAAAATTATATTCCTAACCTAGTCATCCTGTTAGCCTTTTTTCACAAAGTCACTAGATAGACATCTGAGGTTCAGCCAGACCCTAAGAAGCAGCCCTAAATAGATATACTGAGAACATGCCCCAGGCAGTCCCTATAAGCGCATACAATCTTATTGTTCAGATAATAGAAGTTTTTGCCATCATGCATATGAAGGCTTTGCATGAATGTTCCCTTGGTAGCTCTAATTTTCTTGAAGAGATCTCTAGTCTTCCCCATTCTAGTGTTTTCCTCTATTTCTTTGCACTGATCATTGAGGTAGGCTTTCTTATCTCTCCTTGTTATTCTTTGGAACTCTGCATTCAAATGGGTATATCTTTCCTTTTCTCCTTTGTTTTTTGCTTTTCTTCTTTTCACAGCTATTTGTAAGGCCTCATCAGACAGCCATTTTGCTTTTTTGCATTTCCTTTTCTTGGGGATGGTCTTGATCCCTGTCTCCTGTACAGTGTCATGACCTCTGTCTGCAGTTCATCAGGCACTGTGTCTATCAGATCTAGTCCCTTAAATCTATATCCCACTTCTACTGTATAATCGTAAGGGATTTGATTTAGGTCATACATGAATGGTCTAGTGGTTTTCCCTACTTTCTTCAATTTAAGTCTGGATTTGGCAATAAGGAGTTCATGATCTGAGCCACAGTCAGCTCCCGGTCTTGTTTTTGCTGACTGTATAGAGCTTCTCCATCTTTGGCTGCAAAGAAATAATCAATCTGATTTCGGTGTTGACCGTCTGGTGATGTCCATGTGGAGAGTCTTCTCTTGTGTTGTTGGAAGAGGTGTTTGCTATGACCAGTGTGTTCTCTTGGCAAAACTCTATGAGCCTTTGCCCTGCTTTGTTCTGTACTCCAAGGCCAAATTTGGCTGTTACTCCAGGTGTTTCTTGACTTCCTACTTTGGCATTTCAGTCCCCTTTAACAAAAAAGGATATCTTCCTGGGTGTTAGTTCTAGAAGGTCTTGTAGGTCTTTATAGAACTGTTCAACTTCAGCTTCTTCAGCATTACTGGTCAGGGCATAGGTTTGCATTACCATGATATTGAATGGTTTGCCTTGGAAACGAACAGAGATCTTTCTGTTGTTTTTGAAATTGCATCCAAGTACTGCATTTCAGACTCTTTTGTTGACTATGGTGGCTACTCCATTTCTTCTAAGGGATTCTTGCCCACAGTTGTATATATAATTGTCATCTGAGTTAAACTCACCCATTCCAGTCCATTTTAGTTCACTGATTCTGAAAATGTTGATGTTCACTCTTGTCATCTCCTTTTGACCACTTGCAGTTTGCTTTGATTCCTGGACCTTTCATTCCAGGTTCCTATGCAATATTGCTCTTTACAGCATCGGACTCCACTTCCATCACCAGTCACATCCACAACTGGGTGTTGTTTTCACTGTGGCTGTCTCTTCATTCTTTCTGGAGTTATTTCTCCACTGAACTCCAGTAGCATATTGGGCACCTACCAACCTGGGGAGTTCATCTTTCAGTGTCCTCTCTTTTTGCCTTTTCATACTGTTCATGGAGTTCTCTAGGCAGAAATACTGAAGTGATTTTTCCATTCCCTTTTCCAGTGGACCATGTTTTGTCAGAACTCTCCATCATGACCCATCCATCTTGGGTGGCCCAACACGGCAGGCTCATAGTTTCTTTGAGTTAGACAAGACTGTGGTCCATGTGATGAGAGTGGTTAGTTTTCTGTGAGTGTGGTTTTCAGTCTGTCTGCCCTCTGATGGAGGAGAAGAACCTGATGGAAGCTTCCTGATGGGAGAAACTGACTGAGGGGGAAACTGGGTCTTGTTCTGATTGGCGGGGCCATGCTCAGTAAACCTTTAGTCCAATTTTCTGTTGATGGGTGGGGCTGTATTCCCTCCCTGTTATTTACCTGGGGCCAAACTATGGTGGAGGTAATGAAGATAATGTTGACCTCCTTTATAAGGTCCCAGGCATGCACTGCTACACTCTGTCCCCAATCCTGCAGTAGGTGACCACCGACCCACACCTCTGCTGGAGACTCCTGGACACTCACGGGCAAGTCTGGGTCAGTCTCTTGTGGGGTCACTGCTCCTTTCTTCTGGGTCCTGGTATGCACAGGGTTCTGTTTGTGCCATCCAAGAGTCTGTTTCCCCAGTTCTGTGTAGGTTCTGGTGGCTCTGTGATGGGGTTAATGGTGACCTCCTTTGAGGGGGCTTATGCCATACCCGGGTATGCTACACCCAGAGCCCCTGCCCCTGCGGTCGTCCACTGCTGACCTGTACCTCCACAGGAGACACTGAAATACAGTTCGGTCTCGGTCTCTGTGGTACAGAGTACATCTTGTGAAATGCCAGGCAGGAATGAAGCACAGGCTGAAGTCAAGATTGCCAGGAGAAATATCAATAATCTCAGATACGCAGATGACACCACCCTTATGGCAGAAAGTGAAGAAGAACTGAAGAGCCTCTTGATGAAAGTGAAAGAAGAGAGTGAAAAAGCTGTCTTAAAACTCAACATTTAAAAAACAAAGATCATGGCATCCGGTCCCATCACTTCATGGGAAATAGATGGGGAAAGAGTGGAAATGGTATCAGACTTTATTTTTGGGGGGCTCCAAAATCACTGCAGATGCTGATTGCAGCCATGAAATTAAAAGACACTTGCTCCTTGGAAGAAAAGTTATGACCAACATAGACAGCATATTAAAAAGCAGAGACATTACTTAGCCAACAAAGATCCATCTATTCAAAGCTATGGTTTTTCCAGTAGTCACATGTGGATGTGAGATTTGGACCATAAAGAAAGCTGAGTTTCAAAGAATTTATGCTTTTGAATTGTGGTATTGGAGAGGACTCTTGGGAGTCCCATGGACTGCAAGGAGATCAAACCAGTCAACCTAAAGGAAATCAACCCTGACTATTCATTGGAAGGACTGATGCTGAAGCTGAAACTCCAATACTTTGGCCACCTGATGTGAAGAATTGACTAGCTAGAGAAGACCTTGATGGTGGGAAAGATTGAAGGCGGGAGGAGAAGGGGACAACAGAGGATGAGATGGTTGGATGCCATCACTGACTTAATGGACATGAGTTTGAGCAAGCTCTGGGAGTTGGTGATGACAGGGAGGCCTGGTGTGCTGCAGTCCATGGGCTGCAAAGAGTCAGAGATGACTGAGCGACAACTGAACTTAACTGATGTTACTTTCAGATGTAGCACATAGCGAATTCAAATTTTTATAAATTATACTGCATTTATAGTTATAAAATATTGGCCTTATTCCCCATGCTGTACACAATTTATCTTTTAGTTTAACTATTTTTTAGTTAGTAGTTTGAACCTCCTAATTTAAACCTCTTAATTAAACCTCCTAATTCCCTGCTCCAGTATTGCCCCACCTCATCTCATTCCATTTCTGAACTTTTAGCCTATGGTTTGTTCTCTTTATGTGGGAGTCTGATTCCTTTTTGTATAATGACTACTTTTTTCATTTTTAGGTTGCACATGAACGTGATAGCACAGTATTTGGCTTTCTCTGTCTTACTAAACATAATGCCCTCCAGATCCATTTATATTGTTGCAAATTGCAAAATTTCCTTATTTTTATGGCTGAGTCATATTCCATTGCACATATACACCATATCATCTTTATCCATTCATCTGTTAATGAACACTTAGGTTGCTTCTTTGTATAGATTTGGTATCAGGGTGATACTGGCCTCACAATGGTTCATAAATGTTCCTTTCTATGAAATTTTTTGGAATACTTTAATAAGACTAGGTATTAACTCTTTATTTTTGGTAGAATTCTCCTGTGAAACCATTTGGTCCTGACCTTTTTTTTTTTTTGGGGGGGGTTGTTTTGTGATGTATTGAACTTCATTACAGGTGATTGGTCTGTTCATATATTCTACTTCTTATTTCAGTATTGGAAGCTCGTACATTTCAAGAATTTGGTCCATTTCTTCTAGGTTGTCTTACTGGTGTACAGTTGTTCATGGTAACCTTCTAGGACCCTTTATATTTCTATGATGTTGCCTGTAACTTCTCCCTTTTAATTTACACTTTTATTGATTAGGGCCGACTCTTCGGAGTTTTTTGTTTGTCATCTTTTGTTTTAGATGAGTCTAACAGAAGATTTTCTATTATTTATATCTTCAAAGAAAAGGCTCTTGTTTTCATTGATCTCTATCGTTTTCAGTTCAGTTCAGTTCAGTTCAGTCGCTCAGTCTTGTCCGACTCCTTGCGACCCCATCAATCGCAGCACGCCAGGCCTCCGTGTCCATCACCAACTCCCGGAGATCACTCAGACTCACGTCCATCGAGTCAGTGATGCCATCCAGCCATCTCATCCTCTGTCGTCCCCTTTTCCTCCCGCCCCCAATCCCTCCTAGCATCAGAGTCTTTTCCAATGAGTCAACTCTTCGCATGAGGTGGCCAAAGTACTGGAGTTTCACTAGCCCCCATTTCGTTTATTAATGCTCTGATTTATATGATTTCTTTCCTTCTACTCAATTTGGGTTTTGTTTATTCTTATTTCTCTAAGCCCTTTAACTGTAAGTTTAGGTTATGTGAAAGTGAAAAGCTATCAGGGTTTCCCTGATAGCTCAGTTGGTAAAGAATCCGCCTGCAATGCAGGAGACCCCAGTTCAATTCCTGGGTTGGGAAGATCCTTTGGAGAAGGGATAGGCTACCCACTCCAATATTCTTGGGCTTTCCTTGTGGCTCAGGTAGTAAAGAATCCACCTGCAGGGTGGGAGATCTGGGTTCAAACCCTGGGTTGGGAAGATCCCCTGGAGGAGGACATGGTAATCCACTCCAGTATTCTTGCCTAGAGAATCCCCACAGACAGAGGAGCCTGGTGGGCTCCATGGGGTTGCAAAGGTTTGGACACGACTGAGCAACTAAGCATATTAGGTTATGTATTTGAGGCTTTCCTCTTAGAGCTGCTTCTGTTGTATTCCAGAGATTTTGGATTGTTGTGTTTTCATTTCCTTTGTCTCCAGGTATTTTTTCATTTCTTCAATTTCTTCAATGGATCACTGATTATTAGTAACATGTTATTTCACCTCCACATATGTGTGTTGTTTGCATTTTTTTCTTCTTCTTCTTGATTTATAGTTTCACAGCTTGAGGTGGCAAAAGATTCTTGGTATCATTTCAATTTTACAAGATTTACTAAGGCTAGCATATGATCAGTCCTGGAGACTATTCCATGTACACTTGAAAAGAATGTGTGCTCTACTGCTCTTGGATGGACATTTCTATGTTTATCTATTATATCCCCCTTGTCTAATATGTCATTCATTGTCTCTTTTATGAAACATCTTCAGTGATATAAGTGACACATTAGAGGCCCCTACTATTAATGAGTTACTATCACTTTCTCTATGTTGTTAATATTTGCTGTGTCTGTTTAAGTGGTCTTATTTCAGGTGCATTTATCTTTTCAGTTTTTTTTTATCTTTTTGGATTGACCCCTTGGTCATCATGTAATGTCCTTCATTATCTCTGTTAACAGTGTCTATTTTGGAGTCCATTTTTCTGATATAACTATTGATACCCAGTCTTTATTTTTATGATTTGTGCATGGAGTATCTTTCTTCATCACCTCCCTTTTGGCCTGTGCTTGTCTTTGGGTCTGAAGTGAGTCTCCCATTGCAGCATATATATGGGTCTTGTTTCTGTATCAGTTCATTTACTATGTCTATAAATGTTGTTGTTATTGTTGTTCAGTCCCTAAGTCGTGTCTGCCTTTTTGTGATCCCATCGACTGCAGTATGCAAGGCTTTCCTTTTCTTCATTATCACCAAGAGTTTTTTCAAACTCATGTCCACTGAGTCAATGATGGCATCCAACCATTTCATCCTCAGTTATCCCCATCTCCTCCTGCCCTCAGTGTTTCCCAGCATCATGGTCTTTTCCATGAGTTGGCTCTTTGCATCAAGTGGCCAAAATATTGGAGCTTCAACTTCAGTATCAATGAATATTCAGGGCCAGTTTCCTTTAGGATTGACTGGTTTGATCTCCTTGCAGTCCAAGGGACTCTCAAGAGTCTTTCCAACACCACAGTTCAAAAGCATCAATGCTTCAGCACTCAGCCTTCTTTATGGTCCAAATTCCTCATCCATACGTGACTCTTAGAAAACCATAGCTTTGACTATGTAGACCTTTGTCAGCAAATTGGTGTCTCTGCTTTTTAATGCACTGTTTAGGTTTATCATGGCTTTCCTTCCAAGGAGGAAGCATCTTTTAATTTCATGGCTGAAGTCACCATACACAGTGATTTTGGAGCCCACAAAAGTAAAGTCTATCACTGCTTCCATGTTTCCCCCCATCTATTTGCCATGAAGAGATGGTACCGAATGCCATGACCTTTGTTTCTTGATTGTTGACTTTTAAGCCATATTTTTCACTTTCTTCTTTCAGCTTCATCAAGAGGCTTTTTAGTTCCTCTTTTCTTTCTGCCATTAGACTGGTATCCTCTGCATATCTGAGGTTGTTGATATTTATCCTGGCAATCTTTATTCCAACTTTTGATTATTCCAGCATGGCATTTCGCATGATGTACTCTGCATAGAAGTTAAATAAGCAAGGTAACAATATACAGCCTTGAAGTAATCCTTTCCCAATTTTGAACCAATCCTTTGTTCCATGTCCCATTCTCACTGTTGCTTTTGACCCTCATTTTCTCAGGGAACAGGTAAGGTGATCTGGTATTCCCATCTCTTTAAGAATTTTCCACAGTTTGCTGTGATCCACACAATGGCTTTAGCGTGGTCAATGAAGCAGAAATAGGTATTTTTCTGGAATTCCAATGAATGTTGTCAGTTTGATTTCTGGTTCCTCTGCCTTTTCTAAATCCAGCTTGTTCATCAGGAAGCTCTCAGTTCACATACTGCTGAGCATTACCTTGCTAGCATGAAATGAGTGCAATCGTACAATAGCTTGAGCATTCTTTAGAATTTCCTTTCTTTGGAAATGTAATGAAAACTGACCTTTTCCGTATCTTTTAATAGGAGCATTTAATCCAGTGATTTACAGTAATGATTGTTATGTATGTGTTTATTGCCATTTTATAGTTGTTTGACGGTTATTTTTGAAGTTCTTTTTTTCTTTTTCTTTTGTTCTCTTCTTTTGTGACTTGATCGTCAGTGTGTATTTGGATTCTTTTTTGTTCTCTCTGTGTGTATGTAGATTTTCAGATCTTGGTCCCCTTGTGTTTTACAGGTGGGCTGCCGTCTATGGGGTCACACAGAGTCGGACACGAGTGATGTGATGTAGCAGTAGCAGCAGCAGCAGCCCATCTATATATAATTAACTTAAGTTGCTGATCTCTTCATTTGAAACACATCTTAAAATCCTGCACTGTGACTCTCCTCTCAGCATTATGGTTTTTGACATGATATTTTACATCTGCTTTGTATGTGCCTTAACTGCTTGATGTGCACACAGATGATTCTACTGCCTTTGTCTTTTACTCTTCCTACTAACTTTATATGTGGTTGATTTGCTATCTATATTATATACTTATCATTACCAATGTACTCTTCCTCTCTTAATTTTCATGTTTCTATTTGTGGCCTTTTCTTTTTCTCTTAGACAAGCCTCTTTAACACTTCTTATACAGCTGGTTTAGAGATTCTGGACTCTTTTGTCTGTAAAACTTTTCAGCCATCCATAAAATCTTAATGGGAGCTTTGCTATGTAGAGTATTCATAATTGTATGTTTTTCCTTTTTTTCAGTTTTTATTTTTAAATTTTTATTCTTTAAATTTTTTAGTTTTATATATTTATTTTTAAAATTTTCATGGAGCCTAATTACTCTACAATACTGTGGTGGTTTTTGGCATACGTTCACATGAATCAGCCATGGGTGTACATGTGTTCCCCATCCAGACCCTCTCCCACCTCCTTCCCCATCCCATGTCTCAGGGTCATCCCAGTGCAGCAGCCCTGAACACCCTGCCTCATTCATTGAACCTGGACTGGCCATCTATTTCACATATGATAATATGCATGTTTCAATGCTATTCTTTCAAATCATCCCACCCTTGCCTTCTCCCACAGAGTCCAACAGTCTGATCTTTACATCTGTGTCTCTTTTGCTGTCTCGCATATAGGGTCATCATTACCATTTTTCTACGTTCCATGTATATGCATTAATATACTGTATTGATGTTTTTCTTTCTGACTTACTTCGCTCTGTGTAATAGGCTCCAGTTTCATCCACCTCATTAGAATGGATTCAAATGCATTCTTTTGAATGGCTGAGTAATATTCCATTGTATACATACCACAGCTTTTTTATCCATTCATCTGCTAATGGATATCTAGGTTGCTTCCATGTCCTGGCTATTATAAATAGTGTTGTAATGAACATCGGGGTACATGTGTCTCTTTTAATTCTGGTTTCCTTGATGTGTATGCCCAGCAGTGGGGTTGCTGGGTCCTATGGCAGTTCTATTTTCAGCTTTTTAAGGAATCTCAACAGTGTTCTCCATAGTGGCTGTACTAGTTTGCATTCCCATCAACAGTGTAAGAGGGTTCCTTTTCCTCCACCCTCTCTCCAGCATTTATTGTTTGTAGACTTTTTGATAGCAGCCATTCTGACTGGCATGAGATGGAACCTCATTGTGGTTTTGATTTGCATTTCTCTGATGAGTGGTGTTGAGCATCTTTTCATGTGTTTGTTAGCCATTTGTATACCTTCTTTGGGGAAATGTCTGTTTAGTTCTTTGGCCCATTTTTTGATTGGGTTGCTTATTTTTCTGGAATTGAGCTGCAGGAGCTGCTTGTATATTTTTGAGATTAATCCTTTGTCAGTTGCTTCATTCGCTATTATTTTCTCCCATTCTGAAGACTGTCTTTTCACCTTCCTTATAGTTTCCTTCATTGTGCAAAAGCTTTTAAGTTTAATAAGGTCCCAATTGTTTATTTTTGCTTTTATTTCCAACTACTCTGGGAGGTGGGTCATAGAGGATCCTGCTGTGATTTATGTCGGAGAGTGTTTTGCCTATGTTTTCCTCTAGGAATTTTATGGTTTCTGGTCTTACATTTAGATCTTTAATCCATTTTGAGTTCATTTTTGTGTATGGTGTTAGAATGTGTTCTAGTTTCATTCTTTTACAAATGGTTGAACAGTTTTCCCAGCACCGCTTGTTAAAGAGATTGTCTTTTCTCCATTGTATATTCTTGCCTCCTTTGTCAAAGATAAGGTGTCCATAGGTGTGTGGATTTATCTCTGGGCTTTCTGTTTTTTTCCATTGATCTATGTTTCTGTCTTTGTGTCAGTACCATACTGTCTTGATGACTGTGGCTTTGTAATATAGCCTGAAGTCAGGCAGGTTGATTCTTCCAGTTCCATTCTTCTTTCTCAAGATTGCTTTGGCTATTCGAAGTTTTTTGTATTTCCATACAAATTGTGAAATTATTTGTTCTAATTCTCTGAAAATACTGATGGTAGCTTGAGAGGGATTGCATTGAATCTATAGATTGCTTTGTGTAGTATACTCATTTTCACTATATTGATTCTTCTGATCCATGAACATAGTATATTTCTCCATCTATTTGTGTCATCTTTGATTTCTTTCATTAGTGTTTTATAGTTTTCTAGGTCTTTTGTTTCTTTAGGTAGATTTATGCCTAAGTATTTTATTCTTTTCGTTGCAGTGGTGAATGGAATTGTTTCCTTAATTTCTCTCTCTGTTTTCTCATTGTTAGTGTATAGGAATGCAAGAGATTTCTGTGTGTTAATTTTCTATCCTTCAACTTTACTGTATTCATTAATTAACTCTAGTAATTTTCTGGTGGAATCTTCAGGGTTTTCTATGTAGAGGATCATGTCATCTGCAAACAGTGAGAGTTTTAATTCTTCCTTTCCAATCTGGATTCCTTTTATTTCTTTTTCTGCTCTGATTGCTGTGGACAAAACTTCCAAAATTATGTTGAATAGTAGTGGTGAGAGTGGGCATCCTTGTCTTGTTCCTGACTTTAGGGGAAATGGTTTCAATTTTTCACCATTGAGGATAATGTTTGCTGTGGGTTTATCATATATGGCTTTTATTATGTTGAGGCATGTTCCTTCTATGCTTGCTTTCTGGAGGGTTTTTGTCATAAATGGATGTTGAATTTTGTCAAAGGCTTTCTCTGCGTCTATTGAGATAATCATATGGTTTTTATTTTTCAATTTATTAATGTGGTGTATTACATTGATTAATCCGTGGATATTGAAGAATCCTTGCATCCCTAGGATAAAGCCCACTTGGGCATGATGTATGATCTTTTTAATATGTTGTTGGATTCTGTTTGCTAGAATTTTGTTAAGGATTTTTGCATCTGTGTTCACCAGTGATATCGGCCTGTAGTTTTTTGTGTGTGTGGCATCTTTGTCTGGTTTTGATATTAAGAATGAGTTTGGAAGTTTACCTTCCCCTGCAATTTTCTGGAAGAGTTTGAGTAGGATAGGTTTTAGCCCTCCTCTAATTTTTTGGTAAAATTCATATATGAAGCCATCTGGTCCTAGGCTTTTGTTTGTTGGAAGATTTCTGATTACAGTTTCAGTTTCTGTGCTTGTGATGGGTCTGCTAAGATTTTCTATTTCTTCCTGGTTCAGTTTTGGAAAGTTATACCTTCTAAGAATTTGTCCATTTCTTCCAAGTTGTCCATTTTATTGGCGTATAGTTGCTGATAGTAGTCTCTTATGATCCATTGTATTTCTGTGTGGTCTGTTGTGATTTCCCCATTTTCATTTCTAATTTTGTTGATATGATTCTTCTCCCTTTGTGTCTTGATGAGTCTGGTTAATGGTTTATCTATTTTATTTATCTTCTTGAAGAACCAGCTTTTAGCTTTGTTGATTTTTGCTATGGTCTCTTTTGTTTCTTTTGCATTTATCTCTGCCCTAATTTTTGTGATTTCTTTCCTTCTACTAACCCTGGGGTTCTTCATTTCTTCCTTTCCTAGTTGCTTTAGGTGTAGAGTTAGGTTATTTATTTGATTTCTCTCCTGTTTCTTGAGGTAGGCTTGTATTGCTATGAACCTTCCCCTTAGCACTGCTTTTACTGAATCCCACAGGTTTGGGGTTCTTGTGTTTTAATTTTCATTAGTTTCTATGTATATTTTGATTTCTTTTTTGATTTATTCTGTGATTTGTTAGTTATTCAGAAGTGTGTTGTTTAGCATCCATATGTTTGTATTTTTCATAGTTTTTTTTCCCTGTAGTTGACATCTAATCTTACCACATTGTGATCAGAAAAGATACCTGAGATGATTTCGATTTTTTAAAAAATTTACCAAGGCTAGATTTATGGCCCAGGATGTGATCTATCCTGGAGAAGCTTCTGTGTGCACTTGAGAAAAAGGTGAAATTCATTGTTTTAGGGTGAAATGTCCTATATCAATTAGGTCTAACTTGTCCATTGCATCATTTAAAGTTTGTGTTTCCTTGCTAATTTTCTGTTTAGTTGATCTATCCATAGGTGTGAGTGGGGTATTAAAGTCTCCCACTATTGTTGTGTTCCTGTTAATTTCCACTTTCATATTTGTTAGAATTTGCCTTACATATTGCGGTGCTCCTATGTAGGGTGCATATATATTTATAATTGTTATATCTTCTTCTTGGATTGATCCTTTGATCATTATGTAATGTTCTTCTTTGTCTCTTTTCATGGCCTCTATTTCAAAGTCTATTTTATCTGATATGAGTATTGCTGCTCCTGATTTCTTTTGGTCTCCATTTGCATGAAATATTTTTCCATCCCTTCACTTTCAGTCTGTATGTGTCCCTAGGTTTGAGGTGGGTCTCTTGTAGACAGCATATATAGGGGTCTTGTTTTTTATCCATTCAGTCAGTCTTTGTCTTTCGGTTGGGCATTCAACCCATTTACATTTAAGGTAATTATTGATAAGTATGATCCCGTTGCCATTTACTTTGTTGTTTTGGGTTCATGTTTATAATACTTCTCTGTGGTTCCTGTCTAGAGAAGATCCTTTAGCATTTGTTGGAGAGCTGGTTTGGTGGTGCTGAATTCTCTGAGCTTTTGCTTGCCTTGAAAGGTTTTGATTTCTCCTTCATATTTGAATGTGATCCATAAGTTTTTCCTTTTCATCACTTTGAGCTAGCTAGTTGTCAAAAAATAAGTGAAACTTCCACAGTGAATGCTAATTTACCTGGTGACTTTTGAGAAGAGGCCAATAGGATTTCTAGGTTAGGGGTATGATTTTGCCAAAACCACAAGAGTTCTGTGGTCTCAGCCTCTCTTGTTTAATAGCATGATCTGAAAAACATGACCACATGGTGCATAATTTCAGCAATGTCTCTGGTTTCTTCAACACATGTAATTCCCAGGAATTTCACAGAGGGAATTAGACCTTGAATATTACATGAAAACCATTACCTTTAATTATCATACGAATAGGAAAGACATTTCTTTTGAGCACATTCCTCTGAGAAAGTAATTATCATGCTACGTAGTAATTTGACTTTAATGATTATGAACTCTAAATCTTGTCTAACTAGATTATGCCAATATGCTAATAGACTCAACTATCTCTGTGGCAATAGAGTTAATGTACACAGATTTCAATCTCTGAAAATTCAAATTGTGCCTGAATGGACTGAGAAACTATTATAAAAGGGAAGGTGCTATTGAAATACATCAGTTCAGTTCAGTTCAGTTGCTCAGTCATGTCCGACTCTTTGCGACCCCATGAATCTCAGCACACCAGGCCTCCCTGTCCATCACCAACTCCTGGAGTTCACTCAGACTCACATCCATCGAGTCAGTGATGCCATCCAGCCATCTCATCCTCTGTCGTCCCTTTTTCCTCCTGCCCTCAATCCTTCCCAGCATCTGAGTCTTATCCAAAGAGCCAACTCTTTGCATGAGGTGGCCAAAGTACTGGAGTTTCAGCTTTAGCATCATTCCTTCCAAAGAACACCCAGGACAGATCTCCTTCAGAATGGACTGATTGGATCTCCTTGCAGTCCAAGGAACTCTCAAGAATCTTCTCCAGTATCACACTTCAAAAGCATCAATTCTTTGGTGCTCAGCCTTCTTCACAGTCCAACTCTCACAACCATACATGACCAATGGAAAAACCATAGCCTTGACTAGATGTACGTTTGTTGGCAAAGTAATGTCACTGCTTTTGAATATGCTATCTAGGTTGGTCATAACTTTTCTTCCAAGGAGTAAGCGTCTTCAGGTTTCACCAATTCCTCATGGACTTTTGCTATTCTTAAATATTCTTTTTCTTAATTTTACCAACCCCCACACTTGCTACAGTAGAAATTGAAAGAGGCCAAAGCAGAGTTGCAAGCAAGGCTTGTACCGCAACATGCAGACAACTATCAAGTACATGTGCTTATTTCCTAAGAAGACTTTCCTGGGTTCTTAAAAGTGATAACAGAGACAGGTCTGAGAGGTTGAGCAGGGGGCTATAGCTGAGGTGGTCTGCCCGCCTCTTTGCTGGTGCAGTATGCAGGGTTCATGCACAGTACCTTGCTTTTGCTCCAGGCCCCTCGGGAGTGGCAGTTGGTCCAGGACGTTTTTGTATCTTATTGCTTCTATCCTTTTTGTATGTTACTGTCTGTCCCTTATACTTCCTTTGTATTCTGTTGCTGGAGAAGACCCCTTGTCCACGTACGAGCACTCTGGCAAAGGGTCCCATGTTCCCATGTCCCAGCTTATCTCAATATTAAGTACAGCCAAAGTAATCAGAAGACACACCTTGTTTGACCTTTAATAGTCTCCTCTGCCTATTATCAAGTAGCCAGAGAATTGTTTTCATATATTTCCAAATATAACATGAGAATATAGTAATATGTGTGGTTTTTGTATGTATATGAACAATGTGATTAAGTGAGACAGAGGAGCAGAAAGGAAGAGAGAGAAAAGAGAAGGGGGAAGAAATTTAATGTAAGAATCATCCAAATCCAAAGTAAAATGATACCAGATATTATGCAAGTACTGCTGGTTGTACACAGATACACCAATAACCATTTCTGAATGGCCAGATATACTCTTGTTTATTTGTAAATGAAGTTTTTAAACAACCAGGTTGTTCCAATTAGGTCAAATCTAAATACTGAAAAACTTAGGTAAGAATTCTTACAAGATATATTAATGTACAACTAATAAATTTCTGACTTGAGAGCTTTTAACTACAATCTCTTAACTTAATTTCTTTTTCTCAATAAATCATTCAGTGCAATGATTCTCTGCAGGGGTAAGTGGTAGAGAATTATTTTTCAAAAAGAAAAGAGCTTTAGTAAGCACCAAATTCCAACCTTATCATTTCCTTAATCAGAGCATTAATGTTGCACTTCTTGGATTTTGCACTGCTTAATTTACGGATAGAGATAGTTCAGGCAATTTTATATTTTTTTTATTATTATTTTTTTGTTGTTAATTTTTATTTTTACTTTATTTTACTTTGCAATACTGTATTGGTTTTGCCATACATTGACATGAATTCACCACGGGTGTACATGCATTCCCAAACATGAACCCCCCTCCCACCTCCCTCCTCATAACATCTCTCTGGGTCATCCCCGTGCACCAGCACCAAGCATGCTGTATCCTGCGTCGGACATAGACTGGCGATTTGATTCTTACATGATAGTATACATGTTATAATGCCATTTTCCCAAATCATCCCACCCTCTCCCTCTCCCTCTGAGTCCAAAAGTCCGTTATACACAGCTGTGTCTTTTTTGCTGTCTTGCATACAGGGTCGTCATTGCCATCTTTCTAAATTCCATATATATGTGTTAGTATACTGTATTGGTATTTTTCTTTCTGGCTTACTTCACTCTGTATATCGGCTCCAGTTTCATCCATCTCATCAGAACTGATTCAAATGAATTCTTTTTAACGGCTGAGTAATACTCCATTGTGTATATGTACCACAGCTTTCTTATCCACTCATCTGCTGATGGACATCTAGGTTGTTTCCATGTCCTGGCTATTATAAACAGTGCTGCGATGAACTTTGGGGTACATGTGTCTCTTTCAATTCTGGTTTCCTCGGTGTGTATGCCCAGCAGTGAGATTGCTGGGTCATAAGGTAGTTCTATTTGCAATTTTTAAAGGAATCTCCACACTGTTCTCCAAAGTGGCTGTACTAGTTTGCATTCCCACCAACAGTGTAGGAGGGTTCCCTTTTCTTCACACCCTCTCCAGCATTTATTGCTTGCAGATTTTTGGATCGCAGCCATTCTGACTGGTGTGAAGTGGTACCTCACTGTGGTTTTGATTTGCATTTCTCTAATAATGAGTGATGTTGAGCATCTTTTCATGTGTCTGTTAGTCATCTGTATGTCTTCTAGTTCAGGAAATTTTAAAGGTTCTCTTAGCAAGACTCCCCAAATGAGGCTTTATTACACCCAGCAAATTTCCCAAGTGAGGACAAGGTGCCACACCTTGTTCTTATATAAAGTCCCTCCCAATTATACATTCAGATGTCAAAGCCCACTAGTCAAAAAACCACTATGGTTGAATTCAGTTGGGTTAGTACTCATTGCAGTGAGGAGAATGTAAACCATGGGAAATCAGAGAGGTGCCTTAGACCTTGGGTGTTAGAAAGGACTTCTTACAGAACTGAGGCCTGTGTGAGGTGATTTGGGGGAAGGTTGAGGGAAGCACCCTTCTGCTCTGCATTGGTGATTCAAGGGAGCATCACTTATGCTGTGACTGAGTGTCTTAACAAACCTTATCTGGAGCAGAAGAGAATAGAGGGAAGCCAAAGCTCTAATAGTAAATGAAGTTGCAGTCATGCTTTAGCTAGGAGAGGGAGATATTTGGTGTTTTATGGTTTCGGACTGACCGTGTTTTCGTCTGTACTGAAGACTGCCAATATGATGAACTGGTCAAATTTATGGAAGTGACTGTGTGCCCTTCTCTGATGTTGGTGTTTTGTGAGAGTGTTTGTGTCCAACAAGAGCGAGTCATTTCCAAGCTGTGAGCCTAGGCTAGGTCCTAACAGTTCCAAACCCCGGGAGTGTCAGGCCAGTTCCCAGACCTCAGAACTGCTTCCATCTTTCTCACTTGCTAAGTCACGCCAACTAGAGTAATTATGGGTCAGTCGATAGCAGAGCTTGGTGGAATCAAAGTGGACCTTTATACCTAGGAAATATTGATCCACATAGAGAAAGCTCTAGTCACCAGGAATATACACAAGGATTGTGACTTGTTTTTAAAAATTAGATAAATATGTAGGAGGTCCACTTATAAGATTCAAAGTATCTATCACTTGACATAACTATTGGATGACCACTGGGCTGACAGCTAAAAAAATAAGTACTGTTTTTGATATCACTCATCATTTTATTTGAATGAATAGAAACTGATTAGAGATAAGAGAGATATGACAGGGCTGGAAAGTAGTAGCAGTGAAACAAATCAAGGGGCATTCTGGCCAAATCCAGTAGGATCAGATATAGAAGGCTGAGGCTGATTCCATCTCAGTGATAACTTTTAGCAGTAAATGAACCTAAGCCATGGGGTAAAACCTGAAACAGAAAAAAAATATTGTGAAGAGGTTTTCCAAAAAGAATGAAGAGTGTGTTTCCCTTCCTGGGACCCTGCAAGACTAACAAATGTCAAATGACACTGAATTCATTGGAGTCAAAAAGGGATGAAATTTGTATTCCTGGAAGATAAACACCTAATTCCCATCCAGAGGCATTAGGACATGCAGGCTGGGATGGAAACGTAGGTCAGCAGGAACTTTAGAGAAAACAGAGAGACATCCAATATGGATTAGTTCTTCATGTATATGGCACAAACCAGTCCAGTCTTCTGATAAGAGACAATTATTCATATTCTCACCCATAGGCTATGCAATATAGAACTTAGAGGTGGGTGCCAAGCATTGTCTCAGACACAGAAAGAGTATAATGCAGTATTTCAAAGGTTCCTCATGTCTTTCCTTGTTTATGAAAAGTCCATACTGGGAAAAGTTTTTATTGTAATTTTTAATTTTGTTATCTTTAAAATACTTATTTCATAGCATTGCTGTGATTTAAATTACATTATATATGTGAAGTTATAACACATTCTCTATCGTATATTCAGAATCAACCACATTTGTCATTGATTTTACTAGGCTGTTGAAAGAGAGAATCGAACCAGAAATAGGAAGACTGTACCCTAGACCCTCAGTGGATTTCCACATTCTGAGAAATACCCTGAATGATACTCAAAAAACTATCTACATCAAGGAAGCCTCATTATAATGCTATTTCCTAGTTTTGGAATATTCTTTAAAAGGAACAAAGACCTTTCTGGTAGAAAAAAGCAAATATAAAGAAGTTCCTGGCTTCAGGGAGACCCATAATTTGGTCTTTCCAGTGTCAATTCTGCTAGAGATGAATTTTGCCTGTTAGGGGCCAGTATTTCCAGAGCCACACAGGTGAAATTGGTCAACAAGAAACTGCAGACTTCTGGCAGCCCCAGTGTCTCTCTGTGACTCAATTTGTAAATCCACAAGGAATTAGGGAATAAAGAGAAGATAACAGGGCTTTTCTCATGACTTCTTCTGCCCTCTAAATATAGTCTAATCTGAGAATAGGGAACACAGCAAACCCATAAAGAATGTACTCAAAGTGTAAACGTACGAAAATAAAGGAGGCACTGTTCATAGGACGTGGTGGTCTTGGCAGCCGTGGTGATTGTGGCAGCCGCAGTGGATGTGGTGGGAGCGGCCGTGGATGTGGCGGCAGCCGTGGACTCCGTGGCGGCAGCAGAGGTGGTGGTGGGATCAACAGTGGTTGTATCAGAGGCTGAAATTAGGACACATTGCAGTCAAGGCATTTGATTCTTCCTCAGGCAATAAAATTTGTGCTGCCCAAGTCTGGACATGCTTTCCTCATTCTGAATTCTTCTCTGCAAATGATATCAATAATGTCTCACCCTTGCTCTGGCTACCAACTCTGCTTGAGAAGTGGTATCTCCTTTCTATGCATGCAATAAAATCACTTGCCACAGATTCCTGCATGAAAGAAGGGGCATATTTGTCTCACACTTGGAGGGCACAAAGATTCCGTGTACTACAGCACTACTTGTGAGAGCCCCTTAGAAATAATGGGATATATTTGTATTATTCTGATAATAATAAAGCTAAGCAAAGGCTCTGTCGCCTACCCTGTCTTCAAAGGGAACCTGCCAAGATTGATGAGATTTATTTCCCCCTACAGAGCAAACGATCAATGCAAAGAAATAGAGGAAAACAACAGAATGGGAAAGACTAGAGATCTCTTCAAGAAAATTACAGATATCAAGGGAACGTTTCATGCAAAGATGGGCTCAATAAAGGACAGAAATGGTATGGACATAACAGAAGCAGAGGATATTAAGAAGAGGTGGCAAGAATACAAAGACGAACTATACAAAAAAGATCTTCACGACCCAGATAATCACGATGGTGTGATCACTCACCTAGAGCCAGACATCCTGGAATGTGAAGTCAAGTGGGCCTTAGAAAACATCACTACGAACAAAGCTAGTGGAGGTGATGGAATTCCAGTTGAACTATTTCAAATCCTCAAAGATGATGCTGTGAAAATGCTGCGCTCAATATGCCAACAAATTTGGAAAACTCAGCAGTGGCCACAGGACTGGAAAAGGTCAGTTTTCATTCCAATCCCAGAGAAAGGCAATGCCAAAGATGCTCAAACTACCACACAATTGCACTCATCTCACATGCTAGTAAAGTAATGCTCAAAATTCTCCCAGCCAGGCTTCAGCAGTACGTGAACTGTTAACTTCCTGATGTTCAAGCTGGTTTCAGAAAAGGCAGAGGAACCAGAGATCAAATTGCCAACATCCGCTGGATCATGGAAAAAGCAAGAGAGTTCCAGGAAAACATCTATTTCTGCTTTATTGACTATGCCAACAATAAACTGTGGAAAATTCTGAAAGAGATGGGAATACCAGACCACCTAACCTGCCTCTTGAGAAATCTGTATGCAGGTCAGGAAGCAACAGTTAGAACTGGACATGGAACAAGAGACCGGTTCCAAAGAGGAAAAGGAGTGTGTCAAGGCTGTATATTGTCACCCTGCTTATTTAACTTCTATGCAGAGTACATCATGAGAAACACTGGGCTGGAGGAAACACAAGCTGGAATCAAGATTGCCAGGAGAAATATCAAGAACCTCAGATATGCAGATGACACCACCCTTATGACAGAAAGTGAGGAGGAACTAAAAAGCGTCTTAATGAAAGTGAAAGAGGAGAGTGAAAAAGTTGGCTTAAAGCTCAGCATAAAGAAAACTAAGATCATGGCATACGGTCCCATCACTTCATGGGAAATAGATGGGGAAACAGTGGAAACAGTGTCAGACTTTATTTTTTAGGGCTCCAAAATCACTACAGATGGTGACTGCAGCCATGAAATAAAAGACGCTTACTCCTTGGAAGAAAAGTTATGACCAACCTAGATAGCATATTCAAAAGCAGAGACATTACTTTGCCGACTAAGGTCCGTCTAGTCAAGGCTATGGTTTTTTCCAGTAGTCATGTATGGATGTGAGAGTTGGACTGTGAAGAAAGCTGAGTGCCAAAGAATAGATGCTTTTGAACTGTGGTGTTGGAGAAGACTCTGGAGAGTCCCTTGGACTGCAAGGAGATCCAACCAGTCCATTCTGAAGATCAGCCCTGGGATTTCTTTGGAAGGAATGATGCTAAAGCTGAAACTCCAGTACTTTGGCCACCTCATGCGAAGAGTTGACTCATTGGAAAAGACTTTAATGCTGGGAGGGATTGGGGGCAGGAGGAGAAGGGGACGACCAAGGATGAGATGGCTGGATGGCATCCCTGACTCGATGGATGTGAGTCTGAGTGAACTCCAGGAGTTAGTGATGGACAGGGAGGCCTGGCGTGCTGCTATTCATGGGGTCGCAAAGAGTCAGACACGACTGAGTGAAATGAACTGAACTGAACTGAACAAATTGAGCAAACAGCAAATCAGACCCCCAAATTGTGAGCTAAAACCACCTCAACACCATCTCCATACCCACACTCTAGCCAGGCTGTCTCAGGCCTCATGTGGGAGAGAATATTTTTTAAGGGGAACCCCACATGGCACATGTGGCATAGTGTATTAAGTCAAACAAGCGTCAGTGCCCTCTTGCACAGAGAACCCAAGTCCCCAAGCTGTGGAGGCTGAAGAGAGGGATCTTCAGGATGCCTGACACACACAGCATAGAATGGGCAGGGTGCTGTGGAGAAAGCCCAAGAATGACTAGCAGTTTGGTCCACATCCTTGGGATTCACTTTAAAGAAGAGACACAAACCTCAGCCTGGGAACTAGGCATTGATGCCATTACAAATCTCAAAGCTTAGAGCCCTTCTTCTACCTGATGCCTACATTACACATCCTGTATCCTGCCCTCCCTGTGATCCTAACGCCCTCATTTCTGCCTCACTTTCAGGCTGTACATTCTCTTCCTTCCTTCAGGCCTCTCCCTGAAACAATGGCCATGTATTCAATCCTTCAAATCAGCATAACCAGAAAGATTTTCATGCACCTTCCCAAAATTCTCAGGTCACAACATCAGACCACATCCTCTTGTTCTTTTGCTGGAGAAAAATCAATGATTGACCCAAAATTTTTGTAAATCCATGCAAGAGACTAAATATTATCAAATGCTGTATAAAAAATAAGCTGATTTTTGTTTCCATGAATTTCTTCGTAGCTCAGTTAGTGAAGAATCCACCTGCAATGCAGGAATCCGTCTGCAGTGCAGGAGACCCTGGTTTGATTCCTGGGTCCAGAAGATCTTCTGGAGAAAGAAATGGCATCCTACTCCAGTATTCTTGCCTGGAAAATGCCATGGACAGAGGAGCCTGGCAGGCCACAGCCCATGGGGTCGCAAAGAGTCGGAAACGACTTAGCGACTAAACCATGAATTTTTATATGAGGAACAATACTTTCCCAGGCTTTTTCATAGAATTCTTATAGCCTGTCTCTCGTGCAAGCTCTGACATGAGACTGGGATGGAAACGGTCACTGTAAGAAGGAGATGAAGTGCAAGTGCAAACTCACCAGGAGAAGAATCAGCAGGAACTTCTGCTGCATCCTCTGAAAGAGAAAAGGGAAAAACAGGATGTGCACTGAAGACCAGTTCTGGGTATGGAGAGAATAAGAATATGGGCAATGGTGCAGGCTTCCACAGATGAATCCCTTTAGCCTTTGGTACACACATTGAGGGGGAAAAGATGCACAGAGAATATAAAACCCCACAAAACCATAATATGCGATCACTTTTGCTTTCCTGAAGTAAACCTCTGATTTTGCATACTTTAAATAGATTTGACTGACTCTAACCATGAAGCTGGGGTCCAAGGTTAGAACTGAACAAAGATCTGACTGAATTAGGAAAAGCCAAAGAGTAGAGTCAACTCAATCATGAATGGTCTATGAAAATGGCAATGGAACAGGGGAATGGAGTAGAGGACAGGAGGGGCCGTAATGCTAGACTCCTGCAAGCCCACTTCCACACAGCTTGATGTACTGCTCATCAAAACCTTGTTTTCAGGTAAGAATCTTTATGTGCGGCCATAAACCAGGAGAAGGCAATGGCACCCCAATCCAGTACTCTTCTCTGGAAAACCCCATGGATGGAAGGGCCTGGTGAGCTGCAGTCCATGTGGTCACTAGGATTCAGACACGACTGAGACTTCGCTTTCACTTTTCACTTTCATGCATTGGAGAAGGAATTGGCAACCCACTCCAGTGTTCTTGCCTGGAGAATCCCAGGGCCAGGGGAGCCTGGTGGGCTGCCGTCTATGGGGTCGTATAGAGTCGGACACGACTGAAGCGACTTAGCACCAGCAGTAGCAGCTGAAACCAGGAAGGTGGAAACTGCCACCAGTGCCACGAACACCAAAAATTAGGCAAGAAAAATAAATGAAACCCAAATTGGAAAGGAGGAAGTAAAACTATCATTGTTTGCAGATGACATGATATTCTTGAAGACACCACCAGAAAAATACGAGAGCACATCAATAAATTCAGTATAGTTGCCGAATAGAATATGAATATACAGAAATCTCTGTGTTTTCATATACTAACAATGAACTATAAGAAAGAAAAATTAAGGAAACAATCTCATTTAAGATTGCATCAAAAAGAATAAAATACTATGAATAAGCCTACCTAAGGAGTTAAACGACATGGACTTGGAAAAAGCATAAAACACTGATGAAATAATTGCAAATGACAAAAATGTATGTAAAGACACTGCATGATCATGGATTGGAAAAATTAATATTGTTAAAATGACCGTACTACCCAGGGCAGCATATAGTTTCAATGTGATCCCTATCAAAATACAAATGATGTTTTTCTCAGAAATAGAACAAATATTTTAAAAATTTAGATGGAAATTGCAAAGAGCCCAAATAGCCAAAAGAATCTTGAGACGTTAGAGTGGAGCTGAAGTCATGGTCCTTGACTTCAGACGATATTAAATAGCTACAGTTATGGTAAGATACTGACAGAGAAACAGACACAGAGACCAGTGCAACAGGACAGATTGCCCAGAAATCAATTCATACACTTGTGACCAATGTTTATCTGACACAGGAGGCAAGAATATACAACAGAGAGAAGATAATCTCTTCTATACCTGGTTCTGGGGGAACTGGCCAGTTAGATGGAGAAGAATGAAATTAGAACATTTCCCCACAACCTATAAAACAGCAAACTCAAGGGAGTCCCTTGGCGGTCCATTGGTTAAGACTTTGCATTCCATGGTTCAATCAATGATAGGAAAATTAAGATACTACATGTCACTTGACATGGCCAGGAAATAAGTAAATAAAAGGTAAACTCAAAATGAATTAAAGACCTAGAGGTAAGGCCAGAAAACACAAAACTCCTAGGAGAAAACAAGCAGAACACTCATTGACATAAACTGTAGCAATACTTTTTTTGGATCCCTCTCCTAAGACAAAGGAAAGAAAAATAAACAAGTTGGGCCTATATAAACTTAAAAGCTTTTGCAGAGTGAATTAAACCATTGAAGGAATGCAAAACAACCAAAAAATGATAGAAAATATTTGCAAATGAAATGCCCAATAAGAGTTTAATATCCCAAGTGGGTAAGAAGCTCACACACCTGAATATCGAAGAAACAACCAAATTGAAAAATGAATCGAAGACAGAAATAGACATTTTTTAAAGAAGCAATCCAGACGGCCGATAGGCATATGAAAGAATTCTTAAGTCTGTAACCATCCCAGAAATGTGAATCAAAACCACAATGAGCTATCATCTCATATCTTTTAGAATGGCTATTATCACAATACATAACAAGTGTTGGAGAGAGATGTGGGGAAAAGAGAACCCTTGTGCACAGTTGGTGGGAACATAAATTAGTTTAGTTATCTGGGGAACAGTATGAAGTTTCTCAAAAAAATTAGACAGAGAACTACCATATGATCCAGCAGTTCCTCTCATGATATTTATCTGAAGAAAGCTAAAACACTAACTCAGAGAGCTGTCAGCACCCTGCTGTTTATAGTAGCATTATTTACAATGGCCAACATATGGAAGCAACTTCAGTGTTCATCAACAGATAAATGTATGAAGAAGATATTACATATATATAATGGAATATGACAAAGCCTTAGAAAAAGAATGACATTTTGTAATGTGCAACAACATAGATGGTTCTGGAGGGTATTATGCCTAGTGAAGTAAGTTAGACAAAGAAAGACAAATAATGAATATTATCACTGATACATGGAATCAAAAAAATGAAAAAAGTAGTGATTATACAAAAAAGAATCAGGCTCACAAGTATAGAGAACCAACTATTGATTACCAGCTGGGGAGGGGCAATATAGAAGTGAGGCATTGAGAGTTATAATCTAATGAGCATAAACGAAGGATAACCATATATTGTATTGCATGGGGAACATAGCCAATATTTTATAACTATAAATTGAGTGAAATAATGTATCGGTTCAGTTCAGTCGCTCAGTCGTGTCCGACTCTTTGCGACCCCATGAGTCGCAGCACGCCAGGCCTCCCTGTCCATCACCAACTCCCGGAGTTCACTCAGACTCACGTCCATCGAGTCAGGGATGCCATCCAGCCATCTCATCCTCTGTCATCCCCTTCTCCTCCTGCCTCCAATCCCTCCCAGCATCAAAGTCTTTTCCAATGAGTCAACTCTTTGCATGAGGTGGCCAAAGTACTGGAGTTTCAGCTTTAGCATCATTCCTTCCAAAGAAATTCCAGGACAGATCTCCTTCAGAATGGACTGGTTGGATCTCCTTGTAGTCCGAGGGATTCTCAAGAGTCTTCTGCAACACCACAGTTCAAAAGCATCAATTCTTTGGTGCTCAGCCTTCTTCACAGTCCAACTTTCACATCCATACATGACCACAGGAAAAACCATAGCCTTGACTAGATGGACCTTAGTCGGCAAAGTAATGTCTCTGCTTTTGAATGTGCTATCTAGGTTGGTCATAACTTTTCTTCCAAGGAGTTAGCGTCTTTTAATTTCATGGCTGCAGTCACCATCTGCAGTGATTTTGGAGCCCCAAAAAATAAAATCTGACACTGTTTCCACTGTTTCCCCATCTATTTCCCATGAAGTGATGGGACCGGATGCCATGATCTTAGTTTTCTTTATGTTGAGCTTTAAGCCAACTTTTTCACTCTCCTCTTTCACTTTCATCAAGAGGCTTTTTAGCTCCCCTTCATTTCCTGCCATAAGGGTGGTGTCATCTGCATATCTGAGGTTCTTGATATTTCTCCCGGCAATCTTGATTCCAGCTTGTGTTTCTTCCAGTCCAGCGTTTCTCATGATGTACTCTGCATAGAAGTTAAATAAGCAGGGTGACAATATACAGCCTTGACGTACTCCTTTTCCTATTTGGAACCAGTCTCTTGTTCCATGTCCAGTTCTAACTGTTGCTTCCTGATCTGCATGCAGATTTCTAAAAAGGCAGGCAGGTGGTCTGGTATTCCCATTTCTCTCAGAATTTTCCACAGTTTATTGTGATCCACACAGTCAAATTACTATGTTGCATACCTGAAAGTAATATAACATTGCAAATCATATATACTACAATATTTTTTTTTTTAAACTGACGGATTCTTAAAGTTCCATTATGCATTACTCTCAACCCACAATCTATCTGTTCCTCTCTTCAAATCTGTAACTGGTTTTTCTGGCAGCGGTGCTGAGTAATTTAACAGTAATTCCAGATAAAAGTTAACAGAATGTCCAATAACTTGATCAGGTTTTTTAATTAATACTTGATTGCGTGCAAAGTAAATTCCAGCAAGTATGATGATGGAAGATGAGGATACGTTTTAGGGTAAAGGGAGCTGAGAATTTCATGGACTGTATAGTCCATGGGGTTGCAAAGAGCAGGACACGACTGAGTGACTTTCATTCTCACTTTTCACTTTCAAACGGAGCTGAGCCAGAGGAGGAGGACTGAATGTATTCCAAGGCCTGCTTGGTACCACATTCATAACCATACTGCCCTCAGGTGTCAGGAAGGACACTCTTGTAGTAGAAGTGTTTTCAGATGTCCAGGAGGGTAATGTGATGGTCAAAGGCTGAAAGTGTAAGTGTGAGGATTGAGGGGGCTGAGGACGAGGAAAATGGGTGCTTATGTAAGTATTCCAGGGTAAGCCACACAGAGTATTCAGAAGGATGTTTCCCCAAGGTGTCAGGGAGGACAGTCTCAGTGTGTATTTATTTTCATATGATCAGGACAGGTGTTTGGGAAGCTGGAGAACGTTGCACAGCCTGTAAAATTTACCTAAATAGAATAAAGGCACTTTGTTAGTGAAGTATGGATGAAGGTAAAGGATAATGGGAGCTATAGACAAACAGTGTGTGACAAACACTTCCAGAGAGATAGAGAGACTTGGAGAAAGAGCTTCTGGAAAAGATACTCAGAAAAAGAATTCCAAAAGATAATAAATGAAGAAGAAACAGTGGAGTATCCTCAGAGAAATGGAGAAAAAAAGTAAAGTGATAAAACTAGTATAATATTTCTTCTGATTGCTTTGGTTCATGGGAGAGCATTTTTTGGTTTTCTGTGTTTTTCACCATGGAGCATCCATTTAAAATTTATGGGAACAAGAGTGGCACTTATAGGGAATTGATATGAACCAGTGAGTGCAATGAGCCTAGATTGGGAAAAGAATGAAAACTGGGAAACAGTTTGGAATTTCTTTTCCTTAATTACAGAAAGTAAACAGTGGAGAGAATTTGCTTAGGAGAAATCTTTCTTGACAGTTGAATAACGAACTCAGGGGAGGTTTGGAAAGATCTTTCCTGAATTTTCAGTACAGGAACTCTTTTGAGGTTTTTCAGGTCCAGCTGAGTAGTGACTATGCTTCACTTGTGTGTAGAATTCCTATCTTCATGTGTAACTGCATGCTGTTTTTTTGTGTAGCCCTATATATCCATATTTTTGTGACTATATAATTTTGAGTCAATAAAGAATCTTTGTACATAAACACCATTGGAATTCTTCCCTAGTTTATTCTGTTTATGGGATTCCTCTCTAATTAATATTTTTTTGTTGTTTATTTCATATCTTAACTCACATTCATAGCCTGAGGGTCTCTTCCAAGGTCTCCCCCACATGCTACTTAACCTTTTGTTTTCACATTATACTTCCTCCTAATACCTTCCTTAAAGACCTCCCTTTTGTGTTATGCGTATTATATGATTTGTTTTTCACTCATTATTTCATTCATTTATTCACTCATTCCATCATTCATTCTAGATAACTCACATTTATCAAGAGCCTATCCAGGGGCATTCTTCTAGATCTTGATAGAGTCGACAACTTTTTTTTTTTCTCTTCGAGCTTGTTTTCTTGACGGGGACAGAAAACCAGAGAAGCCATGATCAAAGAAACAGTAAGACAAAAAAATATCAGAGTGATAAATATTGTGATGAATATAGAATCAAATTATCTGCACACAAGTTGAGGATTCCTTTAGTTTGAAAGCCATTGGAGACTTCCATGAAGAGGTGCTTAAGTCGAGATGAACAGTGATAATGGTTGACAACAGACAAAGGTATTGATGAGTAGTGGAAATGCGCTGTGTCTGCACACCGTGCTTAGTGCGTGCATTCAGATTTCTAATGTTGGACAGTCACTGTGCAGCCCTGTGTGCTTCTCAGCTCCTCTGATGGAAGAATAGAAGATGATCATCACCCCAAGGCGTCTCTTCACCTCTCTTCTCTGTTATAAACTCGTATCCTATCCCCTTGCTAGTCTGTGTCTGGTGAATGCTGGTTTATTGGAAACAGCTGTGTCATTGCCCATCCCAGTCCATCACTGCTGCAGAATCTTCCAGCTTCTGTGTGGTGTATGGCAATTGGTGAGCAGTCTGAATTGGACCAAGTCCCTGATGCTCCCCTATAAGAACTCCAGCCATACTGAGGCTTCTTTTTTGGTTTCCTCTCAGTGTTTTGCTCCCTTATTAAATGATCCAGTTCAGAGTGCACACATAGGTAACTGGGGCCAGGTTTGTAATCAGTGGGGAAATCCAGAGATTAGAAAGAGATGCAACATTTGCATGAAGGAATATTAAAATGTCACAAATTTAAGATGTCCCAGTCATATATTTTTTAAATTGCTTAATATAGAAATTGGATCAAGATGAAAGAACTACTTGAATTTAAAACCTCTAATATTTATTGTGAATAAAATTAAAACATATGGGTTAGGTTGGAAAACTTTGTGATTTGTTTAAAAGGTAAAGAATGCTAGAATTTATTATGTATCATAAGTCCTTAAAATGATAGGAAAACAAAACAGAATAGATTAAAGATTTGAATAGGTAAATCTCAGAAGAGGAAGTTTAAATGGTCAATAAACACATGGAATATGTTCTATTTATAATCATCCAGGAAATGCAAAAGAGTATAATAAACACTGCTTTTGACATTATCAAGTTGGCAAGATTTAACTGAGGTAAATTTACCGCTGGCAAGAAGGTTGGAAAGATGTGCTCCTAGTTTTGTTTCTGTTAATATTAATTTTTAGAGTCTTTTAGGAAAGAAATTTTGTACAGTTTAACAAAAATATACATATAATTTATTCAAAAACCTCTGGCAATCTAGAGCACTGATACAAAAAATTTGGTAAATATCATTTTAAAAGCATATCTTTGGCTTCATGATTAACAGTAGCAAAAAACTAGAAATGACTTCAGTTTCCATCCACAGGGAATGCTAGAGTCAATTAAGACATAATGAAGCCACTGGAAGAAATTACATACTAGATATAATGGCTGACTTTGATTTCAAAGGTGTAAGGCTGTCTGCACAATGAGGAAGAATGGTCCAGAAGGTAATACCATTTGGTATATCATTTTTAAAGAAACATAAATACACACATTTGTATATATACACATTTGTTTATAAACACATTTGTCTGTTACAAGGGGAACCTGAAGCAACTCACTTAACAGGTGTTTTCTGGTGGTGCTAACAGTGAGCGTGCAATGTCAGGCATGGAGGAGCATGACTTCACATGAGCAGAAATGTGTTTAGCTAATATATAATTACCCAAGTAGTAATGTCAGTTATCTCATTGCATTAGATGATGTGGTAAAATTTGCATTCTTATACATACTTCCACTTTTTGTTTCATAATAAAAATTCTAAACATAATTAAGTGATGGAAAAGGCAGCAGTAAAAATTTTGGAGATGCATTATGGATTTAATTTGAGTTGTTAACTGCACTTCATTTTAGTTTAACATTGTGGATTTAATAAGCCTTTCTGGGTTACTTGATCTAAAATTATAACCTCCCTTTTCACCTCCAAAAACTCTTTCCTTTCTTCTTCTCGGTATTATTACTTATTAGGCCAGTAACATTACATACAAAATATTTCTTTCCTTCATGTTTCTTCCTTTCCTTTTCCGTCTTTTCTTCTCCTTTCCTTCCTTGCATCCCCTCTCCCTCCCACTCTTCCTGTTTACTTTCTTATGTATGAATTTGCACAATAAGTTGCATAGCATGGAATTTTTGTGCAATTTGTTCATTGTTTCTCTAAGATGACACCACCCTTATGGCAGCAAGAGAAGAGGAATTAAAGAGCTTCTTGATGAAGGTGAAAGAGGAGAGTGAAAAAGCTAGCTTAAAATTCAACATTCAAAGAACTAAGATCATGGCATCCAGTCCCACCACTTCATGGGAAATAGATGGGGAAACAATGGAAATAGTGACAGACTTTATTTTCTTGGGTTTCAAAATCACTGTGGACAGTGACTGCAGCCATAAAATCGAAAGACGCTTGTTCCTTGGAAGAAAAGCAATGACAAACCTAGACAGTGAATTAAAAAGCGCAGATATTACTTTGCCTACAAAGGTCTGTATAGTCAAAGCTACGGTTTTTTTCAGTAGTCATGTATGGAGGTGGTGGACCATAAAGAAGGCTGAGCGCCAAAGAATTGATGCTTTCAAACTATGTGTTGGAGAAGGCTCTTGAGAGTCCCTTGGACTGCAAGGAGATCCAACCAGTCAGTCCTAAAAGAAATCAACCCTGAATATTCATTGAAAAGACTGATGCTGAAACTGAAACTCCAATACTTTGGCCACCTGAGGCAGAAGGCTGAATCATTGGAAAAGACCCTGATGCTAGGAAAGATTGAAGGCAGGAGGAGAAGGGAATGACAGAAGAGGAGATGGTTGGATGGCATCACCAACTCAATGGACATGAGTTTGAACAAACTCCAGGAGATAGTGAAGGACAGGGAAGCCTGGCGTGCTGCAGTCCATGGGGTCGCAAAGAGTTGGACATGCCTGAGCGACTGAATAGCAACAAGTCACTCAATGAATATTTGTAGAATGAATGAATTGCTGCAATAGATTCATAAAGTGTTAAACTTTCTCTTTTCTTTCTCTTTGACTTTGAAACTTTTCACAAGACACATTTAGATTCAGAAAAATCTTATCAATGCTGAGCTCTCCCTGCGTGTCATCTGACCTGATCTCTGTGTGCAGCAGGGAGGTGATAGCATGAGGAATGCACAGCCCCTCTAAAGAGGACGGTTCTTCAATCAGCCTATTGCATCCCGATTAATCTTTTTTGAGGAGACAATGGCTGAGTAAGCTTCAAAAGTGTCTGAAAGTCTCTGAAAAGAGCACTGCAGATTTGAGTAAATCGAGAAGGCTGGGTGTGTGGTTGGTAGTCATGGTGTCAGTCTATATCATGAGCCAAGAGGAAGCCTGGAGAAGTTGATGCCTATAAAATCTTTAATTTGGCAAACTCCTGAATTAAAGGCTGTGTCAGAATCAAGGGATTGATGTTATGATTTCCAAGAGCCCCTGGCTATGCTGTTGATTTTCCAGTGGTTTCTCTGAGCACCAACATTCCTGGCATGAACGAACCTGGATTCTGGTCTTGCAGCTTCTGATTGGCACCCTCTGCCTATATAATGTCAGGATGTGGAATCCTAGAGTCGGAATCCCATCTGAACTCTGAAGCTTTCCTCTCTGTGCTGCCTGCTACTACCACTGACCACCATGAAGTTTTTGGTGTTCCTGGCACTGGTGGCAGTTTCCACCTTCCTGGGTTCTGGCCGTACGTAAAGATTCTTACCTGAAAACAAGGTTTTGATGAGCAGTACATCAAGCTGTGTGGAAGTGGGCTTGCAGGAGTCTAGAATTACGGCCCCTCCTGTCCTCTACTCCATTCCCCTGTTCCATTGCCATTTTCATAGACCATTCATGATTGAGTTGACTCTACTCTTTGGCTTTTCCTAATTCAGTCAGATCTTTGTTCAGTTCTAACCTTGGACCCCAGCTTCATGGTTAGAGTCAGTCAAATCTATTTAAAGTATGTAAAATCAGAGGTTTACTTCAGGAAAGCAAAAGTGATCGCATATTATGGTTTTGTGGGGGTTTATATTATCTGTGCATCTTTTCCCCCTCAATGTGTGTACCAAAGGCTAAAGGGATTCATCTGTGGAAGCCTGCACCATTGCCCATATTCTTATTCTCTCCATACCCAGAACTGGTCTTCAGTGCACATCCTGTTTTTCCCTTTTCTCTTTCAGAGGATGCAGCAGAAGTTCCTGCTGATTCTTCTCCTGGTGAGTTTGCACTTGCACTTCATCTCCTTCTTACAGTGACCGTTTCCATCCCAGTCTCATGTCAGAGCTTGCACGAGAGACAGGCTATAAGAATTCTATGAAAAAGCCTGGGAAAGTATTGTTCCTCATATAAAAATTCATGGTTTAGTCGCTAAGTCATTTCCGACTCTTTGCGACCCCATGGGCTGTGGCCTGCCAGGCTCCTCTGTCCATGGCATTTTCCAGGCAAGAATACTGGAGTAGGATGCCATTTCCTTCTCCAGAAGATCTTCTGGACCCAGGAATCAAGCCAGAGTCTCCTGCACTGCAGACGGATTCCTGCATTGCAGGTGGATTCTTTACTAACTGAGCTACGAAGAAATTCATGGAAACATAAAAATCAGCTTATTTTTTATACAGCATTTGATAATATTTAGTCTCTTGCATGGATTTACAAAAATTTTGGGTCAATCATTGATTTTTCTCCAGCAAAAGAACAAGAGGATGTGGTCTGATGTTGTGACCTGAGAATTTTGGGAAGGTGCATGAAAATCTTTCTGGTTATGCTGATTTGAAGGATTGAATACATGGCCATTGTTTCAGGGAGAGGCCTGAAGGAAGGAAGAGAATGTACAGCCTGAAAGTGATGCAGAAATGAGGGCGTTAGGATCACAGGGAGGGCAGGATACAGGATGTGTAATGTAGGCATCAAGTAGAAGAAGGGCTCTAAGCTTTGAGATTTGTAATGGCATCAATGCCTAGTTCCCAGGCTGAGGTTTGTGTCTCTTCTTTAAAGTGAATCCCAAGGATGTGGACCAAACTGCTAGTCGTTCTTGGGCTTTCTCCACAGCACCCTGCCCATTCTATGCTGTGTGTGTCAGGCATCCTGAAGATCCCTCTCTTCAGCCTCCACAGCTTGGGGACTTAGGTTCTCTGTGCAAGAGGGCACTGACTCTTGTTTGACTTCATACACTATGCCACATGTGCCATGTGGGGTTCCCCTTGAAAAATATTCTCTCCCACATGAGGCCTGAGACAGCCTGGCTAGAGTGCGGGTATGGAGATAGTGTTGAGGTGGTTTTAGCTCACAGTTTAGGGGTCTGACTTGCTGTTTGCTCTGTAGGGGGAAATAAATCTCATCAATCTTGGCAGGTTCCCTTTGAATACAGGGTAGGCGACAGAGCCTTTGCTTAGCTTTATTATTATCAGAATAATACAAATATATCCCATTATTTTTAAGGGGCTCTCACAAGTAGTGCTGTAGTACACGGAATCTTTGTGCCCTCCAAGTGTGAGACAAATATGCCCCCCCCTTTCACGCAGGAATCTGTGGCAAGTGATTTTATTGCATGCATAGAAAGGAGATACCACTTCTCAAGCAGAGTTGGTAGCCAGAGCATGGTGTGACAGTATTGATATCATTTGCAGAGAAGAATTCAGAATGAGAAAAGCATGTCCAGACTTGGGCAGCACAAATTTTATTGCCTGAGGAAGAATCCAATGCCTTGACTGCAATGTGTCCTAATTTCAGCCTCTGATACAACTACTGTTGATCCCACCACCACCTTTGCTGCCGCCACATCCCCGGCCGCTCCCACCACATCCGCTGCGGCTACCAAAACCACCACGGCTGCCAAGACCACCAAGTCCTATGAAAAGTGCCCTCTTTATTTTCGTAAGTTTACACTTTGAGTACATTCTTTATGGGTTTGCTATGTTCCCTATTCTCAGATTAGACTATATTTAGGGGGCAGAAGATGCGGACACGACTGACCAACTTCACTTTCACGCATTTGCAGAAGGAAATGGCAACCCACTCTAGTGTTCTTGCCTGGAGAATCCCAGGGACTGGGAAACCTTGGTGGGCTGCCGTCTATGGGGTCGCACAAAGTCGGACACGACTGAAGCGACTTAGCAGCAGCAGCAGCAGGGGGCAGAAGAAGTCATGAGAAAAGCCCTGTTATCTTCTCCTGTCCTCTAATTCCTTGTGGATTTACAAATTGAGTCACAGAGAGACACTGGGGCTGCCAGAAGTCTGCAGTTTCTTGTTGACCAATTTCACCTGTGTGGCTCTGGAAATACTGGCCCCTAACGGGCAAAATTCATCTTTAGCAGAATTGACACTGGAAAGACCAAAATATGGGTCTCCCTGAAGCCAGGAACTTCTTTATGTTTGCTTTTTTCTACCAGAAAGGTCTTTGTTTCTTTTAAAGAATATTCAAAAAATAGAAAATAGCATTATAACTATCATTATGTAGATAGTTTTTTGAGTATCATTCAGGGTATTTCTCGGAATGTGGAAATCCATTGAGGGTCTAGGGTACAGTCTTCCTATTTCTGGTTCGATTCTCTCTTTCAACAGCCTAGTAAAATCAATGACAAATGTGATTGATTCTGAATATATGACAGAGAATGTGTTATAACTTCACATATATAATGTAATTTAAATCACAGCAATGCTATGAAATAAGTATTTTAAAGATAACAAAATTAAAAATTACAATAAAACTTTTCCCAGAGCATTATGCAGTCAGAAAAAGGTATGGACTTTTCATAAACAAGGAAAGACATGAGGAACCTTTGAAATACTGCATTACACTCTTTCTGTGTCTGAGACAATGCTTGGCACCCACCTCTAAGTTCTATATTGCACAGTCTCTGAGTGAGACTATGAATAATTGTCTCTCATCAGAAGAAGGCTGTATTGATTTGTGCCATATACACGAAGAACTAATCCACATTGGATGTCTCTCTGTTTTCTCTAAAGTTCCTGCTGACCTAGGTTTCCATCCCAGCCTGCATGTCCCGTTGCCTCTGGATGGGAATTAGGTGTTTATCTTCCAGGAATACAAATTTCATCCCTTTTTGATTCCACTGAATTCAGTGTCATTTGACATTTGTTAGTCTTGCAGGGTCCCAGGAAGGGAAGCACACTCTTCATTCTTTTTGGAAAACCTCTTCTTTTGGAAAACATTTTTTTTTTCTGTTTCAGATTTAAACCCCTTGCTTCGGTTCATTTTCTGCTAAAAGTTATCACTGAGATGGAATCAGCCTCAGCCTTCTATATTTGATCCTACTGGATTCAGCCAGAATGTCCCTTGATTTGTTTCACTGCTACTACTTTCCAGCCCTGTCATATCTCTCTTCTCTCTAATCAGTTTCTATTCATTCAAATAAAATGATGAGTGACATCAAAAATGGTATTTATTTATTTAGCTGTCGGCCGAGCAGTCATCCAATAGTTATGTCAAGTGATAGATACTTTGAATCTTACCCAGCTCTTGCCTATATTACTGTAAATAAGTGGACCTCCTGCATATTTATCTAATTTTTAAAAACAAGTCACAATCCTTGTGTATATTCCTGGTGACTAGAGCTTTCTCTATGTGGATCAATATTTCCTAGGTATAAAGGTCCACTTTGATTCCACCAAGCTCTGCTATCGACTGACCCATAATTACTCTAATTGGCGTGACTTAGTAAGTGAGAAAGACGGAAGCAGTCCTGAGGTCTGGGAACTGGCCTGACACTCCTGGGGTTCGGAACTGTTAGGACCTAGCCTAGGCTCACAGCTTGGAAATGACTCGCTCTTGTTGGACACAAACACTCTCACAAAACACCAGCATCGAAGAAGGGCACACAGTCACTTCCATAAATTTGACCAGTTCATCATATTGGCAGTCTTCAGTACAGACGAAAACACGGTCAGTCCGAAACCATAAAACACCAAATATCTCCCTCTCCTAGCTAAAGCATGACTGCAACTTCATTTACTATTAGAGCTTTGGCTTCCCTCTATTCTCTTCTGCTCCAGATAAGGTTTGTTAAGACACTCAGTCACAGCATAAGTGATGCTCCCTTGAATCACCAATGCAGAGCAGAAGGGTGCTTCCCTCAACCTTCCCCCAAATCACCTCACACAGGCCCCAGTTCTGTAAGAAGTCCTTTCTAACACCCAAGGTCTAAGGCACCTCTCTGATTTCCCATGGTTTACATTCTCCTCACTGCAATGAGTACTAACCCAACTGAACTCAACCATAGTGGTTTTTTGACTAGCGGGCTTTGACATCTGAATGTATAATTGGGAGGGACTTTATATAAGAACAAGGTGTGGCGCCTTGTCCTCACTTGGGAAATTTGCTGGGTGTAATATAGCCTCATTTGGGGAGTCTTGCTAAGAGAACCTTTAAAATTGCCTGAACTATCTCTGTCAGTAAATTAAGCAGTACAAAATCCAAGAAGTGCAACATTAATGCTCTGATTAAGGAAATGATAAGGTTGGAATTTGGTGCTTACTAAATCTCTTTTCTTTTTGAAAAACAATTCTCTTCCACCTACCCCTGATGAGAATCATTGCACTGAATGATTTATTGATAGAAGGAAATTAAGTTAAGAGATTGTAGTTAAAAGCTCTTAAGTCAGAAATTTATTAGTGGTACATTAATATATCTTGTAAGAATTCTTACCTAAGTTTTTCAGTACTTAGATTTGACCTAATTGGAACAACCTGGTTGTTTAAAAACTTCATTACAAATCAAGAGTATACCTGGCGATTCAGAAATGGTTATTGGTATCTGTGTACAACCAGCAATACTTGCATAATATCTGGTATCATTTTACTTTGGATTTGGATGATTCTCACATTAAATTTCTTCTCCCTTCTCTTTTCTCTCTCTTCCTTTCTGCTCCTCTGTCTCACTTAATCACATTGTTCATATACATACAAAAACCACACATATTACTATATTCTCATGTTATATGTGGAAACATATGAAAACAGTTCTCTTTGGCTACTTGATAATAGGCAGAGGAGACTATTAAAGGTCAAACAAGGTGTGTCTTTTGATTACTTTGGCTGTACTTAATATTGAGATAAGCTGGGACCTGGGGACCTGAGACCCTTTGCTAGAGTGCTCGCACGTGGACAAGGGGTCTTCTCCAGCAACAGAATACAAAGGAAGTATAAGGGACAGACAGTAACATACAAAAAGGATAGAAGCAATAAGATACAAAAATGTCCTAGACCAACTGCCACTCCTGAGGGGCCTGGAGCAAAAGCAAGGTACTGTGCATGAACCCTGCATTCTGCACCAGCAAAGAGGCGAGCAGACCACCTCAGCTATAGCCCCCTGCTCAACCTCTCAGACCTGTCTCTGTTACCACTTTTAAGGACCCAGGAAAGTCTTCTTAGGAAACAAGCACATGTACTTGATAGTTGTCTGCATGTTGTGGTACAAGCCTTGCTTGCAACTCTGCTTTGGCCTCTTTCAATTTCTACTGTAGCAAGTGTGGGGGTTGGTAAAATTATGAAAAAGAATATTTAAGAATAGCAACAGTCCATGAGGAATTGGTGAACCCTGATGTATTTCAGTAGTACCTTCCCTTTTATAACAGTTTCTCGGTCCATTCAGGCACAATTTGAGTTTTCAGAGATTGAAATTTGTGTACATTAACTCTATTGCCACAGAGATAGTTAAGTCTATTAGCATATTTCCATAATCTAAATAATCTAAAGATTCATAATCTAAATCTTAGACAAGATTTAGAGTTCATAATCATTAAAGTCAAATTACTACGTAGCATGATAACTACTTTCTCAGAGAAATACGCACAAAAGAAATGTCCTTTCCTATTTGTATGATAATTAATGGTAGTGGTTTTCATGTAATATTCAAGGCCTAATTCCATCTGTGAAATTCCTGGGAAATACGTGTGTTGAAGAAACCAGAGACATTGCTCAAATTATGCAACATGTGGTCATGTTTTTCAGATAATACTAATAAACAAGAGAGGCCGAGACCACAGAACTCTTGTGGTTTTGGCAAAATCATACCCGTAACCTAGAAATCCTATTTGCCTCTTCTCAAAAGCCACCAGGTAAATTAGCATTCACTGTGGAAGTCTCACTTATTTTTTGATAAATTGACCTATCATTAACTATATATTAATGATGCTGTTTTAAGTAATGTTTTCAAATTTTTCAATTTTGATCATAGGAAACATGTGGACATATCTTTGAGTTTTATATAACTGCTTTCTATCTCATGATCTTATTTTGCTTATTGTTTCTAGCACATATTTGTATGTGTGTGTGTATGTGATTATACAGATACACAACCATGTTATCTGTATGTAAATTTAGTTTCCCTCATTATTTCTAAGGTTTTCAAATTTCTTTTTTCCTGCCTATTGCACTGGCTAAGACATCTGAACAGATATTAAGTAGAAGTAAAAAGTACCAAGACCTACCCTAAATTCAAGTTTTTTATTTTAGGGGAAGGATTTCACTTCTCCTCTATTATGGATACCATTTTTGATTTCTAGTAATTTTCACTGACTCCTAGCTCAAAGTGATGGAAAGGAAAAACTTGCAACTATGAATACTTTACATAGCAAAGCTCCCATTAAGATTTTATGGATGGCTGAAAAATTTTACAGACAAAAGATAAAAGAGTTCAGAATCTCCAAACTAGCTGTATAAGAAGTGTTAATAAGGCTTCTCTAAGAAAAGGCCACAAATAGAAACATGCAAATTAAGAGAGGAAAAGAACATGGTAATGATAAGTATATAATATAGATAGCAAATCAGCCACATATAAAGTTAGTAGGAAGAGTAAAAGACAAAGGAAGTAGAATCATCTGTGTGCACATCAAGCAGTTGAGGTATATACAAAGCAGATTTAAAATAGCATGTCAAAAACCACAGAAAAAACCATAACGATGAGAGGAGAGTCACACTGCAGGATTTTAAGATATGTTTCAAACGAAGAGATCAGCAGCTTAAATTAATTACATATAGATGGGCTACTACCTGTAAAACACAAGGGGACCAAGATCTGAAAGTACATACACACAGAGAGAATGAAAAAAAATCCAAACACAACACTGATGACCAAGTCACAGAAGAGAACAAAAGAAAAAGAAAAAAGAACTACAAAAATAACCCTCAAACAAGTATAAAATGGCAATGAACACATACATAACAATCATTACTGTAAATCACTGGATTAAATGCTCCTATTAAGGATATGGAAAAGATCAGCTTTCATTTCAATCCCAAAGAAGGAAATGCTAAAGAATGCTCAAGCTATTGTACAATTGCACTCATTTCATGCTAGCAAGGTAATGCTCAGCAGTATGTGAACTGAGAGCTTCCTAATGAACAAGCTGGATTTAGAAAAGGCAGAGGAACCAGAGATCAAACTGACAACATTCATTGGAATTCCAGAAAAATACCGACTTCTGCTTCATTGACTACGCTAAAGCCTTTGTGTGGATCACAGCAAACTGTGGAAAATTCTTAAAGAGATGGGAATACCAGATCACCTTACCTGTTCCCTGAGAAAATGAGGGTCAAGAAACAACAGTTAGAACTGGACATGGAACAAAGGATTGGTTCAAAATTGGGAAAGGATTACTTCAAAGCTATATATTGTTACCCTGCTTATTTAACTTCTATGTAGAGTACATCATGTGAAATGCCAGGCTGGAAGAATCAAAAGTTGGAATAAAGATTGCCAGGATAAATATCAACAACCTCAGATATGCAGAGGATACCAGTCTAATGGCAGAAAGAAAAGAGGAACTAAAAAGCCTCTTGATGAAGCTGAAAGAAGAAAGTGAAAAATATGGCTTAAAAGTCAACAATCAGGAAACAAAGGTCATGGCATTCGGTACCATCTCTTCATGGCAAATAGATGGGGGAAACGTGGAAGCAGTGATAGACTACTTTTGTGGGCTCCAAAATCACTGTGTATGGTGACTTCAGCCATGAAATTAAAAGATGCTTCCTCCTTGAAAGGAAAGCTGTGATAAACCTAAACAGTGCATTGAAAAGCAGAGACATCAATTTGCCGACAAAGGTGTACATAGTCAAAGCTACGGTTTTCTAGTAGTCATGTACGGATGAGGCAGTTGGACCATAAAGAAGGCTGAGTGCTGAAGCATTGATGCTTTTGAACTGTGGTGTTGGAAAGACTCTTGAGAGTCCCTTGGACTGAAAGGAGATCAAACCAGTCAATCCTAAAGGAAATCAACCCTGAATATTCATTGATACTGAAGTTGAAGCTCCAATATTTTGGCCACTTGATGCAAAGAGCCAACTCATGGAAAAGACCATGATGCTGGGAAACACTGAGGGCAGGAGGAGATGGGGATAACTGAGGATGAGATGGTTGGATGCCATCATTGACTCAGTGGACATGAGTTTGAACAAATTCTGGGTGATAAAGAAGAAAAGGAAAGCCTTGCATACTGCAGTCGATGGGATCACCAAAAGGCAGACACAACTTAGGGACTGAACAACAATAACAACATTATAGACATAGTAAATGAACTGATACAGAAACAAGACCCATATATATGCTGCAATGGGAGACTCACTTCAGACCCAAAGACAAGCACAGGCCAAAAGGGAGGTGATGAAGAAAGATACTCCATGCACAAAAGAAATCAAAATAAAGATTGGGTATCAATACTTATATCAGAAAAATGGACTCCAAAATAGACACTGTTAACAGAGGTAACGAAGGACATTACATGATGACCAAGGGGTCAATCCATAAGGATAAAAAAAGCTGAAAAGATAAATGCATCTGAAATAAGACCACTTAAATAGACACAGCAAATATTAACAACATAGAGAAAGTGATAGTAACTCATTAATAGTAGGGGCCTCTAATGTGTCACTTATATCACTGAAGATGTTTCATAAAGAGACAATGAATGACACATTAGACAAGGGGGATATAATAGATAAATGTAGAAATTTCCATCCAAGAACAGTAAAGTACACATTCTTTTCAAGTGTACATGGAATATTCTCCAGAACTGATCACACGCTAGCCTTAGTAAATTTGTAAAATTGAAATGATACCAAGAATCTTTTGCCACCTCAAGCTGTGAAACTATAAATCAAGAAGAAGAAAAAAAATGCAAACAACACACATATGTGGAGGTGAAATAATATGTTCAGTTCAGTTCAGTTCAGTCACTGAGTCGTATCCGACTCTTTGCAACCCCATGAATCGCAGCACACCAGGCCTCCTGGTCCATCACCAACTCCCAGAGTTCACTCAGACTCACGTCCATCGAGTCGGTGATGCCATCTAGCCATCTCATCCTCTGTCGTCCCTTTCTCCTCCTGCCCACCATCCCTCCCAGCATCAGAGTCTTTTCCAATGAGTCAACTCTTTGCATGAGGTGGCCAAAGTACTGGAGTTTCGGCTTTAGCATCATTCCTTCCAAAGAAACCCCAGGGCTGATCTCCTTCAGAATGGACTGGTTGGATCTCCTTGCAGTCCAAGGGACTCTCCAGAGTCTTCTCCAACACCACAGTTCCAAAGCATCAATTCTTCGGCACTCAGCCTTCTTCACAGTCCAACACTCACATCCATACATGACTACTGGAAAAACCATAGCCTTGACTAGACGGATCTTAGTCGGCAAAGTAACGTCTCTGCTTTTGAATATGCTATCTAGGTTGGTCATAACTTTTCTTCTAAGGAGTAGATGTCTTTTAATTTCATGGCTGCAGTCACCATCTGCAGTGATTTTGGAGCCCCCCCCCAAAAAGTCTGACACTGTTTCCACTGTTTCCCCATCTATTTCCCATGAAATAGATGGGACGGAATGTCATGATCTTTGTTTTCTGAATAATATGTTACTAATAATCAATGATCCTTTGAAGAAACTGAAAAAGAAATGAAAAAATACCTGGAGACAAAGAAAATGAAAACACAACAATCCACAATCTGCGGGATACAACAAACGCAGCTCTAAGAGGAAAGTCTCAAATACATAACCTAATATGCTTAGTTGCTCAGTTGTGTCCAAATCTTTGCAACCCCATGGAGTCTGCCAGGCTCCTCTGTCTGTGGGGATTCTCTTGGCAAGAATACTGGAGTGGGTTGCCATGTCCTCCTCCAGGGGATCTTCCCAATCCAGGGATCGAACCCAGGTCTCCCACACTGTAGGCGGATTCTTCACCAGCTGAGCCACAAGGGAAACTCAAGAATATTGGAGTGGGTAGCCTGTCCCTTCTCCAAAGGATCTTCCCAACCCAGGAATAGAACGGGGGTCTGCTGCATTGCAGGCGGTTCTTTACCAACTGAGTTATCAGGGAAGCCCTGGTAACTTTTCACTTGCACATAACCTAAACTTACAGTTAAAGGAGTTAGAGAAATAAGAATAAACAAGATCCAAATTTAGTGAAAGGAAAGAAATCATACAAATCAGAACATAAATAAACGAAATGGGTTCTAGTAAAACAATAGAAGGGATCAATGAAAACAAGAGCCTTTTCTTTGAAGAGATAAACAAAAATAGAAAATCATCTGTTGGGCTCATCAAAAACAAAAGATGACAAACAAAAAACTCCGAAGAGTCGGCCCTAATCAATAACAGTATGAATTAAAAGGGAGAAGTTGCATGTTACCTCACAGAAATATAAAGGATCCTAGGAGGTTGTCATGAACAACTATACACCAGTAAGAGAACCTAGAAGAAATGGACCAAATTCTTGAAATAGTCAAGCTTCCAACACTGAAATAAGAAATAGAATATATGAACAGACCAATTACCTGTAATGAAGTTCAATACATCACAAAACAACTGCCTGCCACCCCCCACCCCACACACAAAAAAGTTCAGGACCAAATGGTTTCACAGGAGATTTCTACTGAAAATCAAGAGAAGAGTTAATACCTAGTCTTATTAAAGTATTCCAAAAAATGTCATAGGAAGGAACATTTCTCAACCATTGTATGAGGCCAGTATCACCCTGATACCAAATCTATACAAAGAAGCAAACTAAGTGTTCATTAACAGATGAATAGATAAAGATGACATGGTGTATATAAGCAATGGAATATGACTCAGCCATAAAAAGTAGGAAATTTTGCTATTTGCAACAATATAAATGGATCTGGAGGGTACTACGTTTAGTGAAATAAGTAAGACAGAGAAAGCCAAATACTGTGTTATCAGTTTCATGTGCAACCTAAAAATGAAAAAAGTAGTCATTACACAAAAAGGAATCAGATGCCCACATAAAGAGAACAAATCACAGGTAAAGAGTGCAGAGATGGAAGTGAGGTGGGGCAATACTGTAGCAGGGAATTAGGAAGTTTAAAATACTAATTAAAAAATAGTTAAACTAAAAGATATATTGTGTACAGCATGGGGAATAAAGACAATATTTTATAACTATAAATGTAGTATAATTTATACAAATTTGAATTCACTATGTGCTACATCTGAAAGTAACATCAGTTGAGTTCAGTTGTCACACAGTCATCTCCATCTCTTTGCAAAGCATGGACTGCAGCACGCCAGGCCTCCCTGTCCATCACCAACTCCCGAAGCTTGCTCAAACTCATGTCCATTAAGTCAGTGATGTTGTCCAATCATCTCATCCTCTGTTGTCCCCTTCTCCTTCCACCTTCAATCTCTCCCAGCATCAGGGTCTTTTCTAGCGAGTCAGTTCTTCACATCAGGTAGCCGAGTATTGGAGTTTCAGCTTCAGCATCAGTCCTTCCAATGAATATTCAGGGTTGATTTCCTTCAGGATGGACTGGTTGGATCTCCTTGCAGTCCATGGGACTCTCAAGAGACTTTACCAACACCACAGTTCAAAGCATCAGTTCTTTAGCACTCAGCCAACTGTCACATCCATACATGACTACTGGAAAAACCATAGCTTTGAATAGATGGATCTTTGTTGGCTAAGTAATGTCTCTGCTTTTTAATATGCTGTCTAGGTTGATCATAACTTTTCTTCCAAGGAGCAAGTGTCTTTTAATTTCATGGCTGCAATCACCATCTGCAGTGATATTGGAGCCCAAGAAAATAAAGTCTCTCCCTGTTTCCATTGTTTCACCATCTATTTGCCATGAAGTGATGGGACCAGATGCTATGAGATTCGTTTTTTGAATGTTAAGTTTTTAGCCAGGTTTTTCACTCTCCTCTTTCACGTTCATCAAGAGGCTCTTCAATTCCTCTTCACTTTCTGCCATTAGGGTGGCATCATCTGCATATCTGAGGTTATTGATATTTCTCCTGACAATCTTGACTTCAGCCTGTGCTTCATTCCTGCCTGGCATGTCACAAGATGTACTCTGTACCACAGAGACTGAGACAGAACTGTGTTTCAGTCTCTCCTGTGGAGGTACAGGTCAGCAGTGGACTGCCGCAGGGGCAGGGGCTCTGGGTGTAGCATACCCGGGTATGGCATAAGCCCCCTTGAGGGAAGTCGCCATTAACCCCATCACAGAGCCACCAGAACCTACACAGAACTGGGGAAACAGACTCTTGGACGGCACAAACAGAACCCTGTGCATACCAGGACCCAGAAGAAAGGAGCAGTGACCCCACAAGAGACTGACCCAGACTTGCCCGTGAGTGTCCAGGAGTCTCCAGCAGAGGTGTGGGTCGGTGGTCACCTGCTGCAGGGTTGGGGACAGAGTGTAGCAGTGCATGCCTGGGACCTTATAAAGGAGGTTGCCATTATCTTCATTACCTCCACTATAGTTTGGCCCCAGGTAAATAACAGGGAGGGAACACAGCCCCACCCATCAACAGAAAATTGGACTAAAGGTTTACTGAGCATGGCCCCGCCAATCAGAACAAGACCCAGTTTCCCCCTCAGTCAGTTTCTCCCATCAGGAAGCTTCCATCAGGTTCTTCTCCTCCTCCATCAGAGGGCACACAGACTGAAAACCATAATCACAGAAAACTAACCACTCTCATCACATGGACCACAGCCTTGTCGACTCAATGAAACTTTGAGCCTGCCATGTAGGCCACCCAAGATGGATGGGTCAAGGTGGAGACTTCTGACAAAACATGGTCCACTGGAGAAGGGAATGGAAAACCACGACAGTATTCTTGCCTTGAGAACCCCATGAACAGTATGAAAAAGCAAAAAGATAGGGCACTGAATGATGAACTCCTCAGGTCGGCAGGTGCCCACTATGCTACTGGAGATCAGTGGAGAAATAACTCCAGAAAGAATGAAGAGATGGAACCAAAGGAAAAGCAACACCCAGTTGTGGATGTGACTGGTGATGGAAGCAAGGTCTGATGCTGTAAAGAGCAATATTGCATAGGAACCTGGAATGAAAGGTCCAGGAATCAAAGCAAATTGCAAGTGGTCAAACAGGAGATGGCAAGAGTGAACATCGACATTTTAGGAATCAGCGAACTAAAATGGACTGGAATGGGTGGATTTAACTCAGATGACCATTATATCTACAACTGTGGGCAAGAATCCCTTAGAAGAAATGGAGTAGCCATCATAGTCAAAAGACTCTGAAATGCAGTACTTGGATGCAACCTCAAAAACGACAGAAAGATCTCTGTTTGTTTCCAAGGCAAACCATTCAATATCATGGTAATCCAAGCCTATTCCCCTACCAGGAATGCTGCAGAAGCTGAGGTTGAACGGTTCTATGAAGACCTACAAGACCTTCTAGAACTAACACCCAAAATAGATGTCCTTTTCATCATAGGGGACTGGAATGCAAAAGTTGAAGTCAAGAGATACCTGGAGTAACAAGCAAATTTGACCTCGCAGTACAGAATGAAGCAGGGCAAAGGCTAATAAAGTTTTGCCATGAGAACACACTGGTGGTAGCAAACACCCTCTTCCAACAACGCAAGAGAAGGCTCTACACATGGATATCACCAGATGGTCAATATTGAAATCAGATTGATATATTCTTTGCAGTAAAAGATGGAGAAACTCTATACAGTCAGCAAAAACAAGATCCAGAGCTGACTGTGGCTCAGATCATGAACTCCTTATTGCCAAATTCAGGCTTAAGTTGAAGAAAGTAGGAAAGAACACTGGACCATTCAGTATGATCTAAGTCAAATTCCACAATTATACAGTGAAAGTGAGAGATAGATTCAAGGGATTAGATCCAATATACAGAGTGCCTGAAGAACTATGGATGGAGGTTTGGACATTATACAGGAGGCAGTGATCAAGACCATCCACAAGAAAAAGAACTGCAGAAGATAAAATGTTTGACTGAGGAGGCCTTACAAATAGCTGTGAAAAGAAGAGAAGCTAAAGGCAAAGAAGAAAAGGAAAGATATACCCATTTGAATGCAGAGTTCCCAAGAATAGCAAAGAGAGCTAAGAGAGCCTTCCTCGGTGATCAATGCAAAGAAACAGAGGAAAACAACAGAATGGGAAAGACTAGCAATCTTTTCAAGAATATTAGAGATACCAAGGGAACATTTCATGCAAAGATGGGCGCAATAAAGGACAGAAATGGTATGGACCTAACAGAAGCAGTAGATATTAGGAAGTGGTGGCAAGAATACACAGAAGCACTATACAAAATAGATCCTTGTGACCCAGATAAGCACTAAGGTGTGATTATTCACCTAGAGCCAGACATCCTGGAATGCGAAGTCAAGTGGGCCTTGGGAAGCATCACTACGAACAAAGCTAGTGGAGGTGATGGAATACCAGTTGAGCTATTTCAAATCCTAAAAGATGATGCTGTGAAAGTGCTGCACTGAATATACAAGCAAATCTGGAAAACTCAGCAGTGACCACAGGACTGGAAAAGGTCAGTTTTCATTCCAATCCCAAAGAAAGGCAATGCCAAAGAATGTTCAAACTACTGCACAATTGCAGTCATCTCACATGCTAGCGAAGTATTGCCTAAAATTCTCCAAGCCAGGCATTAGCAGTACATGAACCGTGAACTTTCAGATGTTCAAGCTGGATTAGAAAAGGCAGAGGAACCAAAGATGAAATTGCCAACATCTGTTGGATCATAAAAGAAGCAAGAGAATTTCAGAAAAAACATCTAGTTCTATTTTATTGACTATGCCAAAGTCTTTGAATGTGTGGATCACAACAGACTGTGGGAAATTCTTGAAGAGATGGGAAAACTAGAGTACTTTACCTGCCTCCTGAGAAATCTGTATGTAGGTGTAGAAGCAACAGTTAGAACTGGATACGGAACAATGGACTGGTTCCAAATTGGGAAAGGAGTATGTAAAGGGGTGTATACTGTCACCCTGCTTGTTTAACTTATATTCAGAATCAGTTCATTTAGTTCAGTCGCTCAGCCATGTCCAACTCTTTGCAATCCCATGGACTGCAGCACGCCAGACCTCCCTGTTCATCATCAACTCCTGGACTCATGTCCATTGAGTTGGTGATGCCATCCAACCATCTCATCCTCTGTCTTCCCCTTCTCTTCCCGCCTTCAATCTTTCCCACCATCAGGGTCTTTTCTAGCGAGTCAGTTCTTCACATCAGGTGGCCAAAGTGTTGGAGTTTCAGCTTCAGCATCAGTCCTTCTAATGAATATTCAGGGTTGATTTCCTTTAGGATGGACTGGTGGATCTCCTTGCAGTCCAAGGGACTCTCCAGAGTCTTCAACACCACAGTTCAAAAGCATTGGTTCTTTGACACTCAGCTTTCTTTATGGTCCAACTTTCACATCCATACATGACTACTGGAAAAACCATAGCTTTGACGAGATGGACCTTTGTTGGCTAAGTAATGTCTCTGATTTTAATATGCTGTGTAGGTTGGTCATAATTGTTCTTTCAAGGGGCAAGCATCTTTTTTTAATTTCATGGCTGCAGTCACCATCTGCAGTCATTTTGGAGCCCCCCAAAATAAGGTCTGTCACTGTTTCCATTGTTTCCCCATCTATTTTCCACAAAGTGATGGGACCAGATGCCAAGATCTTAGTTTTATGAAAGTTTAGTTTTAAGCCAACTTTTTCACTCTCCTCTTTCACTTTCATAAGAGGCTCTTTAGTTCTTTTTCACTTTCTGCCATAAGGGTGGTGTCATCTGCATATCTGAGGTTATTGATATTTCTCCTGGCAATCTTGATTCCAGCTTGTACTTCATCCAACCCAGCGTTTCTCATGATGTACTCAGCATATAAGTTAAATAAACAGGGTGACAATATACAGCCTTTCCCCATCTGGAAACAGTCTGTTGTTCCATGTCCAATTCTAACTGTTGCTTCCTGACCTGCATACAGATTTCTCAAGGTAGGTCAGGTGGTCTGGTATTCCCATCTCTTTGAGAATTTTGCATAGTTTGTTGTCATCCACACATTTAAAGTCTTTGGCATAAGTCAATAAAGCAGAAATAGATGTTTTTCTGGAGGTCTCTCACTTTTTTGATGATTCAACACATGTTGGCAATTTGATCTCTGGTTCCTCTTTCTTTTCTTTTTTAAATATAAATTTATTCATTTTAATTGGAGGTTAATTACTTTACAATTGTATTGGTTTTGCCATATATCAACATGAATCTGTCACAAGTATACATGTGTTCCCCATCCTGAAGCCCCCTCCCTCCTCCTGTCTTTTCTAATCCAGCTTGAAGATCTGAAAGTTCATGGTTCATGTACTGCTAAAGCCTGGCTTGGAGAATTTTAAGCATTACTCTGCTACAGTGTGAGATGACGGCAATTGTGCGGTAGTTTGAACATTCTTTGGCATTGCCTTTCTTTGGGATTGGAATGAAAACTGACCTTTTCCAGTCCTGTGGTCACTGCTGAGTTTTCCAGATTTGCTTGTATATTGAGTGCAGCACTTTCACAGCGTCATCTTTTAGGATTTGAAATAGCTCAACTGGTATTCCATCACCTCCACTAGCTTTGTTTGTAGTGATGCTTCCCAAGGCCCACTTGACTTCGCATTCCAGGATGTCTGGCTCTAGGTGAATAATCACACCTTAGTGCTTATCTGGGTCACAAGGATCTTTTTTGTATAGTGCTTCTGTGTATTCTTGCCACCACTTCCTAATATCTACTGCTTCTGTTAGGTCCATACCATTTCTGTCCTTTATTGCGCCCATCTTTGCATGAAATGTTCCCTTGGTATCTCTAATATTCTTGAAAAGGTTGCTAGTCTTTCCCATTCTGTTGTTTTCCTGTTTCTTTGCGTTGATCACCGAGGAAGGCTCTCTTAGCTCTCCTTGCTATTCTTGGGAACTCTGCATTCAAATGGGTATATCTTTCCTTTTCTTCTTTGCCTTTAGCTTCTCTTCTTTTCACAGCTATTTGTAAGGCCTCCTCAGTCAAACATTTTATCTTCTGCAGTTCTTTTTCTTGTGGATGGTCTTGATCACTGCCTCCTGTATAATGTCCAAACCTCCATCCATAGTTCTTCAGGCACTCTGTATATTGGATCTAATCCCTTGAATCTATCTCTCACTTTCACTGTATAATTGTGGAATTTGACTTAGATCATACTGAATGGTCCAGTGTTCTTTCCTACTTTCTTCAACTTAAGCCTGAATTTGGCAATAAGGAGTTCATGATCTGAGCCACAGTCAGCTCTGGATCTTGTTTTTGCTGACTGTATAGAGTTTCTCCATCTTTTACTGCAAAGAATATATCAATCTGATTTCAATATTGACCATCTGGTGATATCCATGTGTAGAGCCTTCTCTTGCGTTGTTGGAAGAGGGTGTTTGCTATGACCAGTATGTTCCCTTGGCAAAACTTTAATAGCCCTTGCCCTGCTTCATTCTGTCCTCCGAGGTCAAATTTGCTTGTTACTCCAGGTATCTCTTGACTTCCTACTTTTGCATTCCAGTCCCCTATGATGAAAAGGACATCTATTTTGGGTGTTAGTTCTAGAAGGTCTTGTGGGTCTTCATAGAACCGTTCAACTTCAGCTTCTGCAGCATTCCTGGTAGGGGAATAGGCTTGGATTACCATGATATTGAATGGTTTGCCTTGGAAACGAACAGAGATCTTTCTGTCGTTTTTGAGGTTGCATCCAAGTACTGCATTTCAGAGTCTTTTGTTGACTATGATGGCTACTCCATTTCTTCTAAGGGGTTCTTGCCCACAGTTGTAGATATAATGGTCATCTGAGTTAAATCCACCCATTCCAGTCCATTTTAGTTTGCTGATTCCTAAAATGTCGATGTTCACTCTTGCCATCTCCTGTTTGACCACTTGCAATTTGCTTTGATTCCTGGACCTTTCATTCCAGGTTCCTATGCAATATTGCTCTTTACAGCATCAGACCTTGCTTCCATCACCAGTCACATCCACAACTGGGTGTTGTTTTTCCTTTGGTTCCATCTCTTCATTCTTTCTGGAGTTATTTCTCCACTGATCTCCGGTAGCATAGTGGGCACCTGCCGACCTGGGGAGTTAATCTTTGAGTGTCCCATCTTTTTGCTTTTTCATACTGTTCATGGGGTTCTCAAGACAAGAATACTGTGGTGGTTTTCCATTCCCTTCTTCAGTGGACCATGTTTTGTCATTGCACACAGAAACGAACAGAGATCATTCTGTCGTTTTGAGATTGCACTCAAGTAGTGAGAGTAACATCATATTGTAAATGAAACACATTTCAATAAAAAGTTAAATATCTAAAATAAAGATATGTCCTTGAAGTTTCAGTGTGAATTACTCTCAATCCAGAATTCATTTCTGTCCTCAAACTTGTAACCTCCATTTTTTAAGAATAGTGCTGAATAATTCAAGAGTAATTCCAAATAAAATTTACCACAAAATCCAAGTAACTTGTTCATGTTTTTGTAAAAATTCTTGACAGCATGCAAAGTAAACATCCCTCAGGTATCATGGTAAAAGATAAGGTAAGTTTTCGTGGAGAGGGTGGAGAGTAGGAAGAAGGAGAAATGTAGGTATTGTAATCTTCTGCTCTGGACTTCTTTTCACCTCTTCTCTGTTATAAACTCTGTATATGATCCCCTTGTTTATGTGTCTGGTTAATGCTGGCTTATTGGAAATTCAGCCATGTGTGCATGCCCATCCCTGTCCTTGAGTGCTGCAGAATCTTCCAATTTCTGTGTGGTGTATGGCAAGCGGTAGATATCTGTATTGAGACCATGTCTGTGACATTCCATTCTGAGGCCTCCTGTCAAGCTGAGGCTTCTTTCCTGGTTTCCTCTCAGGGTCTGGCTCCCGTGATAAATGTTCCAAAAGAGAGTGCACTGTGACCGGGGCCAGGCTTGTGATCATTGGTTAAATCCAGAGATTAGAGAAAGATGTGACCCTGACATGAATTAATATTAAAGGATCACAAATTTAAGATGTCCCAACTACATATTTGAAAACTTGCTTAATATAAAAATTATGCAAAAATGATAGGACTACTTGAATTTAAATATTTGAATAGGTAAATCACAGAAGAGGAAATTCAACTGATAAATACATACAATATGCTTATATTTACTGTAATCCAGGATATGCAAATGACCATAACAAATACTGCTTTTGACATGATCAGATTCGGAAAATTAAAGTAGGTAAATTCACTGCTGGCAAAATGGCTGGAAAAATGTGCTCTTATTTTCTGTTTCTATTAACTCTAATTTTTAGGTTCTTTTGGGTATCATCTAATAAAAATATATATGATTTATTAAAAAAAAACTCTGGCAATCTAGAGCATGGATATAAAATACTTAATAAGGGTACACGAAAAAACTTATCAGTGGCTTCATGACTGGTAGCAGGAAAAAACCAGAAATGATCTCAATTTCCATCAACAAGCAATGATAGAGTCAATTAGGACTTAAAGAAGCCACTGGAAGCAATGATTCAGATCTATAGTGGTTGACTTTGATTTCAAAGATGTGTTGCTATGTGCACAATGAGGACAGATAGTCCAAAATGTAACGCTGTTTGGTATACCATTTTGTAAGAAACATATATATTAACTACATTTGCATATATACACATTTGTCTATGATAAAGGAAACATGGAGCAATTCACTTAACAGTTGCTTTTTGGTAGTGCTAATAGTGATAATATGGCATGGAGGAGAAAGAGTTCATATGTGTGGAAAAGTGTTTAGCAAAGATAATATTTAATAGTAATTTCAGTTATTCTGTTAGATGGTCTGGTTAGATACACTTTCAGTTTTGGTTTCATAATAAAAAATTTTAAAATAATCGAGTAATGCAAAAGAGCAGTAGTAAAAAGTTCTGGAGATCATTATAGATTTGAGTTGTTAACTGGACTTAATTTTAATTTGAGACTAATTGGCTTTTTTGGACTACTTTATCTAAAACTGTAAACTTACTTTCCATTTCCAACTCCTTTCCTGTATTATTATTCATTACTCATTACATTATTCATTATACCTTACATACAACATATTCATTTCCTCTCTGCTTTCCTTCTTTCCTTCTTTCCTTCCTATCTACTTTTTATGTATGAATTTCCACAATAGGTTGTACAGCATGGAATTTTTATGTGCTTTCGTCATTGCTGTTTCTCTAATGTCTAATCCTCAATGTATGTTTGTAGAATGAATGAATTGATAAATGGATTCATTAACAAATGTTAGTTTAGCTATCTATTTTCATTCTCTTTCACTTGGAAAATTTTCACAAGACACATTTAAATCCAGAGAGACCATATCAGTGTTTGGTGCTCTCTGTGTGACTGTCATCTGATCTTATCTATATGTGCATGACGGAGGCCATAGCTTGAAGAATGCACAACAACAGAGGATGCTCCTTGAATCAGGCTGCTCTACTCTGCTTAATTCCCTTTGAGGTGACTTAGGACTGAGTAAGCTTTCAGAGTCTCTGAGAGGAGCACTGCTGATGTGAATAAATCAGGAAGGCTGGCTGTGGGGCTGGTAATCGTGGTGTCAGTGGATGTACAAGGTAAGGGAAAGTCTAGAGGAGAAACTGATGGCTGTAAAATCTTTAATATGGCAAACTCTTGAATTAAAGCCTGTGTCAGAATGAAGAGATTGACATTATGGTTTACAAGAGCCTCTGGCTGTGCTGTTGATTCTCCAGTGGTTTCTCTGAGTACTAACATTGCTGGCATTAATGTTGCCATTAATGCCAGGTTAGCTGGCATTTACTAACCCGGATTCTGGTCTGGCAGCTTAAGATTGGTGCCCTCTGCCTGTATAATGTCAGGATGTGGAATCGTGGAGTCAGAGTCTTGCCTTCCTCCGGGCTCTGAAAATTTCCTTTATGTACACCTTGCTCTGCAATTGACCATCATGAAGATGCTGGTATGAACTCTGTGTAGGCATGGTTTTGGGAGGGCCTAGAATGCTGGTCCCTCCTGTCCTCTACTCCACTTCCCTGTTCCATCACAATAGAGTTGACTTTACACTTTGGGTTTTCCAAATTCAGTCAGATGTTTAGTCATTTCTAACCTTGGAGCCCAGTTTCATGGTCAGAGGCTGCAAAATCTGTTTAAGAACATAAATCAGAGGTTTATTTCAGGAAAGCAAAAGTGACCACATACTATGTTTTTGTAGGATTATATGTTTCCTCCTTCAGCATGTGCACCAAAGACTAGTTATTCATCTGTGGAAGCCTGCACCACTGTCTATGTTCTTCTTTCCACACCCAAAACTGGTGTTCAACTAACATACTATTTTTCATTTTTCTCTTTCAGAGGATACAACAGAAGCTTCTACTGATACTTCTCCTGATGAGTCTGTACTTGCACTTCATCTCCTTCCTGCAATGACCATTTCCCATCTCAACCTCATGTCAGAGCTTCCACGGGGGAGAGGTTATTAGGAATCCTAAGCACAACCCTGGGAAAACCTTCTTCCTGATTCAAAAATTCATGATGAATATAGAAAATCAGTATATTTCTTACGTGTTATTCAATAATATGAAGTCTCTGGCATGAATTTATATTAATTTTGGATCAGTCATTTATTTTTTCTATCAGAAAAGCCAGGAAAATGTGATTTGAGCTTGTGGCCTGAGAATTTTGGGCAAGTTCATGTAAGAGTCTTTCTGATGACACTAAATTGAAGGGCTGATTATTTGACCAGTGAGTCAGAGAGAGGCCAGTTTGTCCCAGAGTGAAGCAGGAGAATGTACTTCACGGAAGTAGAACAGAAATAATGGCATTAGGACCACATGGAGGGCAGGATACAGGATGCAGAATATAGGGGTCAAGTAGAAGAAAGGCTCTAAGCTCAGCTCTTTGTAATAGGATCAAAGCCTACTTTCCAGGCTAAGGTTTCTTTCTTTAATTTGAAACCCAAGGTTGTGGAGCAAACTCCTAGTCATTCTTGGGTTTCTCCCATAGCACCCTGTCCAGGCTATGTGTTGTGTTCATGCAGGCATTCTGATGATCTCTTTTCAGCCTCCACAGCTTGGGGACTTCTGTCCTCTGGGCATAAGGGCATTGATTCTAGTCTGTCCTCACTCACTGTGCCACATGTGCCATGAGGAGTTCAATTTGAAGAATATCTCTCTCCTGCACGAGGCCTGAGTCAGCATGGCCAGTGTGTGGGTATGGAGACGGTGTTGAGGTGGTTTTAGCTCACAGTTACGGGTCTGACTCATATACATATACAGAGCTGTTTGTTAGCAGCTCTGTATATCTGTGTGTTCAGTTGTGTCTGACTCTTTTGTGACCCCATGGACTGTAGCCACCAGTCTTCTCTGTCCAAGGGATTTCCCAGGCAAGAACACTGGAGTGGGTTGTCATTTCCTTCTCCAGGGGATCTTCCCAACCCAGGAATTGAACCCACATCTCCTGGGTCTCCTGCATTGGAGGCAGATTCTTTACCACTGTGCTATCTGAGAATCCCTAATGAAAGTGAAAGTCGCTCTGTCCTGTCCAAGTCTTTGCAACTGCATGGACTATCACAGAGTTCTCCAGGCCAGAATACTGGAGTGGGTAGCTTTTTCCCTTCTCCAGCAGATCTTCCCAACCTGGGAATCGAACCAGGGTCTTCTGCATTGCAGGCAGACTCTTTACCAACTGAACTATCAGGGAAGCCCTGTAGGGAGAGACAGATAAAGGCAAGTTCCTTTTGAACATGGGGTTGGATGAGAGAGTCTTTGCTTATTTTTATTATTACCAGAATATACCCATATTTCCTGCTATATCTAAGTGGCTCTCATAATTACTGTTGTAGCACATGGAGTACCCCCAGAAAGTGAGAAAACGATGCCCTCCTTTCATGTTGCAGTCTATGGGAAGAGATTTTACTGCATTCAAAGAAAAGAGCTACTATTACTCTAATCTGAGATGCACTGTCTCATTCTTTCTTCACTTCTATTCACATCTAAGTTATTCCATAGGAAGGCACCACAACGTCAGTCTAAAAGTTATTTTCCTTCTTGCTTCTGAGCAGTGGTCCCTGTGAACAGAGACACATGCGGACTTGGTCTCTTGTGCTCACTCCCTGGAGCCAGTATTTGACTGTCTTTTCTCAGCCTCATTCCCCTTGGATGGAAACTTTAAATGCTTTGTGTCCCACCAATAACAGGGCTAGGAAGAATGAGGAAAGAGGAGAGAGGGTAGTCAGGGTAAAGGTATGACCGAATTGGTGACATTTGCAGAGATGACGGCGCAGATTTTGTTGCCTGAGGAAGAGTCAAATGGCTTGACTAGAATGTCTCTCCTAATTTCAGCTTCTGATGCTGCCGCCTTGACCACTGCTGCGCCTACCACAACTGCCCCCAGCATGACTACAGCTGCTGGCACCACAGACACTCGGAATTGTCCCTTTTATTTTTTTTAAGACTCACCCCCTCTACCTCACCCAGAAGTATTTTGCTTATCAGTCTCCTGGATTCCCTGTGTTACCTATTCTCACAATAGACTACAGTTTGGGAGCCAAGGAAGTCAGGAGAAAAGCAATGTTAGAGGAGCCAGGAGTTTGCAGTCTTTTGTTTACCAATTTTAATATTGGCATTTAATAGGAAAATAATCATCTTCAGTAGAACTGTAGAAGACCAAAATATGTGCCTCCATGTGGCTAGGTACCTCTTTATGTTTGCTGTTTACCAGGAAATTCTTTGCTTCTTTTAAAGAATTTTCCAGAAAGAGGAAACAACTTTACAATGAGGCTTCCTTATGGCAGAAAGTTTTGAGTGTTATTCAGGCTATTTCTGGGAAGGTGGAAATCTATTAAGGATCTCAGTATAGTCCTTCTACTCCTGTTCATTTCTCCCTGTCCTTTAACATCCTGGAAAGATCAATGGCAAATATGGTTGATTTTGAATATCTGACAGGAAATATGGTATCAAATTCACAGTCATTATGTAAGTTAAATCTCACAGTAACTCTGTGAAATAAATATTTTAAAGATGATGAAATAAAACATTATAATAGAAACTTTCGCCCGAACACTGTACAGTAAGAAAAGGGATGGGTTTGTATGTAAGCAATGGAAGTCCTGAGAAAACCTTTGAAATATTGCTTTACACTCTTTTAGTACCTGAGCCAATGCTTGGCACACAAAGCTCTGTACTCAGAGAACCAGAGATGAGGAAATGACCAATTTCTTTGCTCATAAGAAGGCTGCCTTGCTTTGTGTCACAGAACTCAGAAAACTAACACATATTGGTCTTTCTGTTTTCTCTAAACTTCCAGCCAAACTAGGCTTGCATTCAAGACTGCATGTCCAACTGTCTCTGGAAGGCTTAGGTGTTTGTCTTCTGAGGATACAAATCTCATGTCTTTTTCACTCCACTGAAATCAGTGTCATTTGACATTTGTTAGTCTCCCTGCATATTCCAGGGAAGGAAGCCACACTCTCTCTTTTTTGGAATTCTTTTCATAATGTTTTTCTATTTCAGATTGGTACCCATGGCTTCAGATAATTGTCTGCTGAGAGTTATTAGTGAGATGGAATCAACCTCAGCTTTCTGCATTTGATCTACTGGATTGGGCCAGAAAGTCCCTTGATTTGTTTTGATGCAAGTGCTTTCCAGCCCTATCATATCTCTTCTATTGCTAATCAGTTTATCTTTAGTCAAATATAAAAAAGTAATGAGCAACATCAAATAATGATTGCTCAAATAATAATGAGCAACATCAAAAGTACTATATTTCTAGGTGTTGGGTGGTGGTCGTCCCATAGTTTAGTCAATCCAAATGACGGGTACTTTGATTCTTACATAGTTCTTTTTTATGTTACTGTTAATAAATGTTTATCTAATTTGTTGAAACAAGACACAGTCCTTGCATATATCACTAGTGATTTGTACTTTGTCTTAAGAGAATGCACTCATGAATATTTCCTAGGTACAAGTGTTCTTTTTGATTCCATCAAACTCTACTATTAACTGACCCATAATTACTCTTGTATCTATAGTGACTTTGCAGATGAGGAAGAGGGAAGTGGTTCCTGAGATCTAGAAACTGGCCCAACGCACATAACTTTGGAATTTTTAGTGGTTGACCTGGTCTCACAGCTTGGAAATGGTGCTCTATAGTTGGACACAAACAATCTCACAAATTATCAACAGCAGAAAAGGGCACACAGTGACCTTCATAATTTTGACCAACTTCTAAATTTCAGTACAGACAAAAACAAGGTCAGTGTGTAAACCATAAAATAGTAACTATCACCTACTATGTAATGAGTAACTATCACCTTCTACTATGTAATGCAGTTTTATTAGCTATTAGAGATTAGGCCTCACTCTAATCTTTCCTCCCCTAGATAAGGTTTATTAAGACACTCAGTCACAGCATTATTCCCTTAAAGTCACCAAGCCAAGGGGCCTGGTTCCCTAGACCCTCCCCCAAATCACCTCACACAGGCCCCAATCCTGAAATAAATCCTTTCTAACACCCTTCAACTGAGGTACCTCTCTGGGATCCCCTATGGTTTATGTTCTCCTCATTGCAATGAGTACTAAACTCATACTTTTCCACTACAGCTGTATTTCTGGTAGTTTTTGGCTGGAGGGCCTAGATACCTGAATGCATAACTGGGATGGACATTATATAAGAACAATGTGTGGTACCTTTGTCCTTTTCACTTTGGAAATTTGTTAGATTTAATTATGCCCAATTTGGGGGATTTTGTTCATATGAGAACCTTTAAAAGTGTCTGTACTCTCACTATCAGTAGATTAAGCAGTGCAAAATTCAAGAAGTGCGACATTAATGCTCTGTTTAAGGAAATGATTGAGACTGAAATTTGATGTTTACTAAATCTCTTTTCTTTTTTTAAAAGTAATTCTCTTCTACTTGTCCCTGCTGAGAATCATTGCTCACAGCACCATCAAAGGGGTAGGCAGACCACCTAAGCTATGCCTCCTGCCCAACCCACAGACCTGCCTCTGTTGTTACCACTTTAAGGAACCAAGCAAATTCTCTTCGGGAGTAAACAAGGGTACCTATTGTTTGTTTTCAATCCTGCCTGCTGCAGCATGAACCCTAGTAAAGTCTTGCCTGCAACTCTGCTCTGGCCTCTTATTAGTTTCTATTGAACCAAGGGCAGGGGTTGGTAAAAATATGAAAAAGACTATTTAAGAAAAGTAACAATCCATGAGGGGTTGGTGAACCCTTATGTAGTTCAATAACACCTTCCCTTTCATAATAGTTTCTCAGTCCACCCAGGTATAATTTGCATTTTCACAGACTGAAATCTGTGTACTTTGCCTGTATCGCCACAGGGATAGTTGAATCTAATAGCATATTACCATAATCTAGTTAGATAAGATTTGGAGTCATAATCTTTAAAGTCAAATTAGTATATATCATGATGGTTGGCTTTAGTTAATGGTTTAGTTAATTTGGTTAATGGTTAGCTTTCTCAGAGGAATACACTGTAAAGAATTAAGACTTATTTGGCACTGGTGAACAGAGGTTAAATTTAGGCAACAAAAACTACACGAGGCAGATTCTTCTCACAGACCATTTGACAAATAGTTGCTAGCTTCTCAGTGGTATTTGATAAAAATAACTTCACTATTGAAGAGCATCAGACTCTTCTGAGGGCCTTAATACCTATGGTTTCCTGTCATATTCTAAATGATGGGAGTGCTATGCTTGGTCGCTCAGTCATGTCTGACCCTTTGAAACCCATGGATGGTAGCCTGATAGGCTCCTCCATCCAAGGAATTCTCCAAGCAAGAATACTGAAGTGGGTAGCCATTTCCTTCTCCAGGGGATCTTCCTGATCCAAGGATCGAACCTGGGTCTCTTGTAGTACAGGCAGATTCTTTACCATCTGAGCTACCAGGGAAGCCCAAAAGGAAGGGTGACAAACAGACAAATACATGAGGCTGACATAGAAAAGCTTCATCAGAGTGGAAATTTATTTTTAAGTGTGTGTTAAGAATGAAATATCAGGGATCAACCGCCACATACAGACAAGTTGTATTGTTACTTGTTTCTTGAAACACAGGGATCTCAAAGAAATTCCCTGACTTCATTCCAAGTGGTCTAGGGCATAAAATGACTGGATTACCAATGGAAGTTCTTGAATTGAGGACAACGTTGCTGTTCAGAATTTGGTTTCAAACAGATCCTTGAAGATAATAAAACACTGATGAAAGAAAGCAAGGGTAAATGTTTCCACTGTGTAGAGCGGAATGTTCCTTGTTTATCCGTGAAAAAGATTTTTAGGCTCCTGCCCTGTGAGAAGCATTTAGATATGATAGACAACAACAAAAAGAAATGATGTAATAGAGAAAATTCATCCAATATTAATAGGAAAGTATTGGATTAATAATGGCTGTGGGTGAAAAGACCTTACACTAGCAAGTGGGTCATACTGCACCTCTATTGATAGCCCTGTGGTTCTAAAACTGGGTATAGGGCCTGGGCACTCATGTTACTCTAGAATTTGCTTATCACCATTATTCAACACAGCATTGAAAGTTCTGGCCACATCAATCAGGCAACAAAAGGAAATGAAAGAAATCCAAACTGGGGAGGAAGAAGTAAAACTATCACTACTTGCGGATGACACGCTACTATACATAGAAAATCCTAAAGACACCAGCAAAAAAACCAGAAACAAAACAACAAACTACTAGAACTCTTCAATGAATTCCATAAAGGTACAGAATAAAAATTAATATCAGAAATCTCTTGTGTATCTATGCACTAACCGTCAACTACATAAGAGAAAGTAAGGAAACCATCCCATTTACAATCACATTAAAAGGAATAAAATACCTATGAATAAACTTACCTACAGAGGTAGATGACCTGAAAAGAACTGAAGATGACAAAAAACAGATTGAAAGATATATCATACTAATGGGTTGGAAAAACTACTTCTGTTAAACTAACCATGCTCTCCAACTTCAGCTGGTACTTCATACCTATAGACATCAAATCAGTACAGTACTGACACCAAAACTGATACATAAACCAATGGAACAGAGCAGATTGCCCCAAAATCAACTCACATACTTATGGTCAATTAACATTCAACAAAGGTGACAAGAATAGACAGTGGAGAAAGATAGTCTCTTCAATAAGTTCAGTTCAGTTCAGTTTAGTCGCTCAGTCATGTCTGACTCTTTGCGACCCCATGAACGGCAGCACGCCAGGCCTCTCTTTCCATCACCAACTCGGGGAGTCCACCCAAACCCATGTCCATTGAGTCGGTGATGCCATCCAACAATCTCATCCTCTGTTGTCCCCTTCTCCTCCTGCCCTCAATCTTTCCCAGCATCAGGGTCTTTTCCAATGAGTCAGCTCTTCACATCAGGTGGCCAAAGTATTGGAGTTTCAGCTTCAATATCAGCCCTTCCAATGAACACCCAGGACTGATCTCCTTTAAGAGGGACTGGTTGGATCTCCTTGCAGTCCAAGGGACTCTCAAGAGTCTTCTCCAACACCACAGTTCAAAAGCATCAATTCTTTGGCACTCAGCTTTCTTTATAGCCCAACTCTCACATCCATACATGACCACTGGGAAAACCATAGCCTTGACTAGACGGACCTTTGTTGACAAAGAAATATCTCTGCTTTTTAATATGCTGTCTAGGTTGGTCATAACTTTCTTTTCTGAATGTTAAGCTTTAAGCCAACTTTTCCACTCTCCTTTTTCACTTTCATCAAGAGGCTCTTTAGTTTTTCTTCACTTTCTGCCGTAAGTGGTGCTAGGAAAACTGGACAGCTGCATGGAAAAGAATGAAACTTGAACATTTTATCACATCCTATATAGATACAAACTGAAAATGGATTAAAGACATAAATGTAAGATTGGAAACCATAAAACTTCTAGAATAAAACATTGGCAAAACAAAATTCTAACATAAATTGTAACAACACTTTTCTGGATCTGTTTCCCAAAGGAAACAAAAACAAAATAAATAAGTTGGATCTAATTAAAATAAATAAGTTGGACCTAAAAGCTTTTGCATAGCAAATGAAACCACTGGAGAGTGAAAAGACAAGCTAGTGAATGAAAGAAAATATTTATAAATGAAATGACTGACACAGTGTTAATATCCAAAATATATAAACAGCAAATACAATTCAATTTCAAAAAAAAAACAGAACCACATTAAAAAAGGGTGGAAGACCTAATTAGACATTTTTCCAGTGAAGACATACAGATGGCCAACAGCCTAAGGAAAGATCCTCAACTTTGTAAACAGTCAGAAAAATGCAAATCAAAACCACAATGAAGTATCATTTCACTTCTCTCAGAATGGCTATTATCAAAAGATGGCAAATCATAAATGTTGATGTAGATATGGAGAAGAGGCAACCCTAGTACACTGTTGGTGGGGATGTAAATTGGTTCAGCCAATGCAGAAAACAATATCAAGTGCTCAAAAAACCTAAAACTGAACTATTCAATGATCCATCAATTCCACTCCTGGGTATATATCGGAAGAATATAAAAACACTAACTTGAACAGATACAGGCAACCCAATGTCCACAGCAGCATTATTCACAATAGCTAATATATAGGAGGAACCTAAGGGTCCATCAAGAAATGACTGATAAAGAGAATGTGGTGTATATCTACAATGAAATATGACTCAGTCATAAAAAAGAATGAAAGTTTGCCATTTGTAGCAACATGGATGGTTCTGGAGGGTAATATGCTTAGTGAAATAAGTCAGACAGAGAAAGCCAAATACTGTATGCTATCACTTAATTGTGGAATCTTAAAAATAAAACTAACTAGTGATTATACAAAAGATAAACAGAGTCACAGTCATAGAGATCACACTATTGGTTACCATTTAGGTGACAGAGGTGGTAGGGGCAACAGAGGGAAAGGGATTCAGAAGTTTAAACCACTAAATATAAAATAAATAAGCTACAAGGGTACATTGTTTAACTTGGGAATAAGTTCAATATTTTATAACTGTCAATTGAGCATAACGTATAAAAATTTGGAGTTACTTCGTTGTACATCTTAAAGTGATATAATATTACAAATCAAATATACCTCAATAAAAAAATGTAAAAACATAAACGTGTCCTTGAAGTTTTATTATGAATTACTCTCAACCCAGAATCTATTCTTCTTATCAAATCTGCAACCCTCTTTTCATAATGGTGCTGAATAATTCAATAATAATTCCAGATAAAAATTCACAGAATATCCAAGTACCTGGCTCAGGTTTTTGAATAAGTACTTGACTGTGTGCAAAGTAAATATCCAGCAAGTGTGATGACGGAAGACTAAGGTAAATGTTAGGATAGAGAGAGGTGAGCAGGAACAAAAAGGACTGATGGTATTTCAAGGTCTGCTTGGAACTGTATGCAGAATGAATCTGTCCTCAGGCATCAGGAAGGACACTCTTGTAGTAGAATTTTTGTCAGATATGCAGGAGGGTAATGTGATTCTCAAAGACAGAGAGTAAATGTGAGGGTTGAGGGGGCTGATGAGGAAAAAGGATGCTTATCTAAGTATTCTAGGGTAAACCACACAGTATTGTGAAGGATATTTTCCCGAGGTGTCAGTCCTGGTGTGTAATTATTTTCAGATTTTCACGAATGGAGTCTGGGAAGCCTGAGAATGTACAGCCTGTAAAATTTATGCAACTATAATAAAGGCAATGTGTAAAAATACTTTAGATGAGGGTAAAGAATGATGGGAACTACAGATAAACTGAGTGAGATAATGAGACTTGTAAAAGGAAATAAGAAAATACTCAGAAAAAGAAAAAGAAAACAAAACATAATGAAGAAGAAACAGTGGCATATTCCCAGAGAGACACCCAGAAAAAAAAGTAAAGTGTGAACAATGGGGATAACACTTGTCTGATTGCAGGAAAGAGTATTTTGTGGTTTGTTCTGGGTTTCTAGAGTGGAGCAGCCATTCAAAATTCATGGGAGCAAGAGCTGCACTTGGGGAGAACAAGATGGCAGAGGAGCAGGTAGAAGTGGATTACATCTCTCTCCACAGATACACGAGGAATACACCTTCAGACACAGAAGTGCATGCAGAACATCAGCTGAGAGCAGACAGGAGAACCTGACCAGTGGAAAAGAGTATATAGAGCCACGCAAAACTCGAGATCAAGCCCTGAGCCTCTGGAGTGGGAGCACTGACTCCAAGACCCTGGACTACCACAGAACTAACCTGAGGGAGTATCTCACCAATAGTGAGAACTCACATAAAGGAAACCACTTGAATACAAGACCCGGCATCACCCAAACACCAGGAGCACCCTGTGCAGGACACCTCATCTAAACAACAAAACAAAAATACAAACCCAATCATCAGCAGACAGGATTACCACCTCACTCAGCCTTGCCCATTAGAGGAAGAAAAAGAAAACAGCTCAGCACAAATCTCACCCTATACAAAGCTTACACAAACCACTGGACCAACCTTATGAGGGCAGAAACCAAAAGGAAGAAATCATTCAACCTTCTTCAAGGAAAGAATTCAACTTTCCTTGAAGCCTGGGAAAAGGACACCTCAAACACAATAAGTTAAAAAAAGAAAAGAAAAGGCAGAGAAATACTATACAAATGAAAGAACAAACTAGAAACATAGAAGTCCAAATAAATGAAGAGGAAATAGGAAAACTACCTGAAAAAGAATTCAGAATAATGATAATAAAGATGATCAAAAACCTTGAAAACAAAATGGAGAAAATGCAAGAATCAGTCAACAAAGACCTAGAAGAATTAAACAATAAACATATGGAGACAAACAACACAATTACTGAAATTAAAAATACTCTAGAAGGAATCAATAGCAGAATATCTGAAGCAGAAGAATGAATCAAGCTGGAAGATAAAATGGTGGAAATAACTTCTGAAGAGCAGAATAAAGTAAAAAGAATGAAAAAAACTGAGGACAGTCTCAGAGACCTCTGGGACAATATCAGAGCTACCAACATTCGAATTATAGGGTTCCCAGAAGAAGAAGAGAAAAAGAAAGGGTATGAGAAAATTTTTGAAGAGATTATAGTTGGAAATTTCCCCAACAAGGAAAAGGGAATAGTCAATCAAGTCCAAGAGGCACAAAGAGTCCCATACAGGATAAACCCAAGGAGAAACACACCAAGACACAAACCAATCAAACTAACAAAGACTAAACACGAAAGAATAGTAAAAGCAGCAAGGGAGAAGCAACAAGTATCATACAAGGGAAACTCCATATGCTTAACAGCTGATCTTTCAGCAGAAACTCTGCAGGCCAGAAAGGAAGTACTGAAAGGGAAAAATCTACAACCAAGATTACTGTACCTGGCATGGATCTCATTCAAATTTGATGGAGAAGTAAAAAGCTTTTCAGACAAGCAAAAGTTAAGAGAACTCAGTACCACCAAATCAGCTTTACAACAAACGTTAACAGGAAGTATATAGTCAATACAAGAGAAGAAAAAAGATATACAAAATCACCCCCAAACAATTAAGAACATGGCAATAGGGACACACGTATCAATAATTACTTTAAATGTAAATGGACTAAATGCTTCAACCAAAAGACACAGACTGGCTGAATGGATACAAAAACAAGACCCATATACATGCTGTCTACAAGAAACCCACTTCCGACCTAAAGACACATATAGACTAAAAGTGAGAGGATGGAAAAATATATTCCATGCAAATGGGAAGAAAGAGAAAGCTGTAGTAGCAATCCTCATATCAGAAAAAATAGACCTTAAAATAAAGTAGATTACAAGAGATAAGGAAGGACACTACATAATGATCAAGGGATCAATCCAAGAGGAAGACATTACAACTGTAAATATTTATGCACCCAACATGGGAGCACCTCAATACATAAGACAAACCCTAAGAGACATAACAGGAGAAATTGACTGTAACACAATAATAGTAGGAGACTTTAACACCCCACTCACACCAATGGACAGATCATCAAAACAGAAAATTAATAACAAAACACAAGTCTTATATGATACATTAGAGCAGATGGATCTCACTGACATCTTCAGGACATTCCATCCAAATGCAGAAGAATACACCATCTTCTCAAGTGCACATGGAACATTCTCCAGGATAGACCAAATCATGGGTCACAAATCAAACCTCAGTAAATTTAAGAAAATTGAAATCGTATTCAGCATCGTCTCCAACCACAAGGCTATGAGACTAGATATCAATTCCAAGAAAAAAAACTGTAAGAAACACAAACACATGGAGACTAAACAACACGTTTCTAAATAACCAACAGGTTACTGAAGAAATCAAAAGGGAAATAAAAAACTTTCTAGAAACAAGTGACAGTGAAAACACAACTTGAAACCTATGGGAGGCAACAAAAGCAGTTCTAAGAGGGAAGCTTATAGCAATTCAATCCTACCTCAAGAAACAAAAAAAACATCAAATAGACAACCTAACTTTACACCTAAAACAACTGGAAAAAGAAGAACAAAAAATCCCCAAATTAGTAGAAGGAAATAAATCATAAAGATCCAAGCAGAAATAAATGAAAAAGAAATGAAAGAAACAATAGTAAAGATTAATAAAACTAAAAGATGGTTCTTCAAGAAGATAAACAAAATTGATAAACCTTTAGCCAGACTCATCATGAGAAAAAGAAAGAATCAAATCAAGAAAATTAGAAATGAAAAAGGAGAGGTTACAACAGACAAAAAGGATTTTAAGAGACTATTCTGAACAACTATATGGCAATAAAATAGATAACTTGGAAGAAATTGACAGATGCTTAGAAAAGTTCAATCTTCCAAGATTGAACCAGGAGGAAATAGGAATTATGGACAACCTAATTACAAGCACTGAAATTGAATCTGTGATCAAAAATCTCCCAAAAAACAAAAGCCCAGGACCAGATGGCTTCACAGCTGAATTCTATCAAATATTAGAGAAGAGCTAATGCCTATCCTTCTAAAACTCTTTAAAAAAATTGCAGAGGAAGGAATACTTCCAAACTCATTCTATGAGGCCACCATCACCCTGATACCAAAACCAGACAAAGACAACACAAAAAAGATAACTACAGGCCAATATCACTGATGAACATACATGCAAAAATCCTCAACAAAATTTTAGCAAACAGAAGTCAGCAGTATATCAAAACACTCACACACCACGATCAAGTTGGGTGTATTCCAGGGATGTAAGGATTCTTCAACATATGCAAGTCAATGTGATACACCATATTAACAAATTGAAAGATAAAAACCATATGATTACCTCAATAGATGCAGAAAAAGCCTTTGACAAAATTCAGCACCCGTTTATGATTAAACTCTTCCAAACATTGGCACAGAAGGAACTTACCTCAACATAGTAGAGGCCATATATGATAAGCCTATGGCAAACGTTATTCTCAATGGTGAAAAACCGAAAGCTTTCCCCCCTAAGATCAGGAACAAGACAAGGGTGTCCACTTTCACCACTATTATTCAATGTAGTCCTGGAAGCCCAAGCTACAGCAATCAGAGAAGAACAAGAAATAAAAGGAATTCAGATCAGAAAAGAAGAAGTAAAGCTCTCACTGTTTGCAGATGACATGGTACTGTACATAAAAAACCCTAAAGATAGTATTAGAAAATTACTAGAGCTAATCAGTGAATTTAGAAAAATTGCAGGATACAAAATCAGTAAACAGAAATCACTTTCATTCCTATGTAATAACGATGAAAATCAGAAAGAGAAAGTAAGGAATCAATCTCGTTCACCATTGCAACAAAAAGAACTAAATATCTAGGAATAAACTTACCTAAGGAGACAAAAGAACTGTACACAGAATATTATAAGACACTAATGAAAGAAATCAAAGATGATATAAACAGATGGAGAGATATTCCACGTTCCTGGGTAGTAAGAATCAATATTGTGAAAATGACTATACTACCAAACACAATCTACAGATTCAATGCGATCCCTATCAAATTACCAATGGCATTTTTCATAGAACTAGAACAAAAAATTTCACAATTCATATGGAAACACAGAAGACCCCAAATAGGCAAAACAGTCTTGAGAAAGAAGAATGGAGCTGGAGGAATCAACCTTCCTGACTTCAGATTATGCCTCAAAGTAACAGTCATCAAGAGAGTAAGGAACTAGAACAAAAACAGAAATATAGACCAATGGAACAAGATAGAAAGCCCAGAAATAAACCCATGCACCTATAAGTACCTTATTTTTGACAAAGGAGGCAAGTATACACAATGAGGCAAAGATAGCCTCTTCAATAAATGGTGCTGGGAAAACTGGACAGCTACATGTAAAAGAATAACATTAGAACACTTCCTAACACCATACACAAGGATAAACTCAAAATGGATTAAAGACCTAAACGTAAGACCAGAAACTATAAAACTCTTAGAGGAAAACATAGGCAGACAATTTGATGACATAAATCAAAGCAAGATCCTCTATGACCCACCTCTTAGAGTAAAGGAAAAAAAAAAAAGAAGTAAACGAGTGGGACCTGATTAAACTTAAAGGCTTTAGCACAGCAAAGGAAACTATAAGCAAGGTGAAAAGACAACCCTCAGGATGGGAGAAAACAAGAGCAAATGAAACAACTGACAAAGGATCAATTTCCAGAATTTACAAGCAGCTCATACAACTTAATACCAGAAAAACAAATAACCCAATCAAAATGTGGGAAAAAGATCTAAACAGACATTTCGCCAAAGAAAACATACAGATGGCTAACAAACACGTGAAAAGATGCTCAACATCGTTCATTATTCAGTTCAGTTCAGTCGCTCAGTCGTGTCCGACATTCTCTTTGCGACCCCATGAATCGCAGCACACCAGGCCTCCCTGTCTATCACCAACTCCCGGAGTTCACTCAAACTTACATCCATTGAGTCGGTGATGCCATCCAGCCATCTCATCCTCTGTTGTCCCCTTTTCCTCCTGCCCCCAATCCCTCCCAGCATCAGAGTCTTTTCCAATGAGTCAACTCTTCGCATGAGGTGGCCATGGAGTTTCAGCTTTAGCATCATTCCTTCCAGAGAACACCCAGGACTGATCTCCTTTAGAATGGACTGGTTGGATCTCCTTGCAGTCCAAGGAGCTCTTGAGTCTTCTCCAACACCACAGTTCAAAAGCATCAATTCTTCAGCGCTCAGCTTTCTTCACATTCCAACTCTCACATCCATACATGACCACTGGAAAAACCATAGCCTTGACTAGACGGACCTTTGTCACTCATTATTACAGAAATGCAAATCAAAACTACAATGAGATATATCACCTCACACCAGCCAGAATGGCCATCATCAAAAAGTCTACAAACAATAAATGCTGGAGAGGGTGTGGAGAAAAGGGAATGCTCTTGCACTGTTGGTGGGAATGTAAATGGATACAGCCACTATGGAAGATGCTTTGGCTATTCCTTAAAAAACTAGGCATAAAACCACCATATAACCCAGCAATCCCACTCCTAGGCATATACCCTGTGGAAACAAAAATTGAAAGAGACACATGTATCCCATGTTCACTGCAGCACTATACAATAGCTAGAACATGGAAGCAACCTAGATGCCCATTGACAGATGTACGGATAAAGAAGTTGTATAAATACACAATGGAATATTACTCAGCCATAAAAAGGAATGCACTCCACTTGATTTGTTCATAGTGATGCTTTCTAAGGCCCACTTGACTTCACATTTCAGATGTCCAGCTCTAGGTGAGTGATCACACCATTGTGATTATCTGGGTCATGAAGCTCTCTTTTGTACAGTTCTTCTGTGTATTCTTGCCACTTCTTCTTAATATCTTCTGCTTCTGTCAGGTCCATACCATTTCTGTCCTTTATCGAGCCCATCTTTGCATGAAATGTTCCCTTGGAGTCTCTAATTTTCTTGAAGAGATCTCTAGTCTTTCCCATTCTGTTGTTTTCCTCTATTTCTTTGCATTAATCGCTGAGGAAGGCTTTCTTACCTCTCCTTTCTATTCCTTGGAACTCTGCATTCAGATGCTTATATCTTTACTTTTTTCCTTTGCTTTTCGCTTCTCTTCTTTTCACAGCTATATGTAAGGCCTCCTCAGACAGCCATTTTGCTTTTTTGCATTTCTTTTCCATGGGGATGGTCTTGATCCCTGTCTCCTGTACAATGTCATGAACCTCAGTCCATAGTTCATCAGGCACTCTGTCTATCAGATCTAGTCCCTTAAATCTATTTCTCACTTCCACTGTATAATCATAAGGAATTTGATTTAGGTCATACGTGAATGGTCTAGTGGTTTTTCCTACTTTCTTCAATTTAACTGAATTTGGCAATAAGGAGTTCATGATCTGAGCCACAGTCAGCTCCCGGTCTTGTTTTTGCTGACTGCATAGAGCTTCTCCATCTTTGGCTGCAAAGAATATAATCAATCTGATTTTGGTGTTGACCATCTGGTGGTGTCATTCCCTTAGAGAAATGGAGTAGCCATCATGGTCAAAAAAAGAGTCCGAAATGCAGTACTTGGATGCAATCTCAAAAACGACAGAATGATCTTTGTTCGTTTCCGAGGCAAACCATGTAGTATCATGCTAATCCAAGCTTATGCCCCAACCAGTAACACTGAAGAAGCTGAAGTTGAATGGTTCTATGAACACCTACAAAACCTTTTAGAACGAACACCCCCAAAATATGTCCTTTTCATTACAGGGGACTGGAATGCAAAAGTAGGAAGTCAAGAAACAACTGGAGTAACAGGCAAATTTGGCCTTGGAGTATGGGATGAAGCAGGACAAAGGCTATTTCATTCATTTAGTTAGGCTCATTTCTCAAGAGCCTACTCAGTGCTTGGTATTCTTCTAGGTTTCTTTGTTCTCTTAGAGTTCATTTATTTGAAGGAAGACAACACTGAAGAAACCAGGGACAAAGAAACAGTGAGACAAGAAAATATCAGGGAGTGATAAACCTTATATGAAAATAGAATCTAACTTGATTTCCATGAAGAGGCGCTATTTGAGACTGAACAGTGATAATGGAAGCTATTAAACCAGAAGAAATGCGCTAGGTCTGCATGCTGTGCTTACGCACACAGTCAGATTTATATTGCTAAACAGTCATTGTGTGGCCCTGTTTGTTTCTCAGCTCCTCTGATGGAAGAACAGGATGAGGGCTGATCTTCGATCCCAACACCGAATCCTCCTGGGCCTCACATCACCCTAAGACTTCTAATTACATATTTTCTCTCTTATGTAAACTTAGTACCATATCCTCTTGTTTATCTGTGTCTAGTTAATTCTTGTCTTTATGAAACTCACTTATGTATCCTTGCCCATCCCAGTGCTGGACTACTGCAGAATCTTCCAGTCTTTGTGAGGTATCTGACAAGGGGCAAGGGGCCTGATTTTGGACCAAGTCCTTGATGTTCCTCTCAAGACCTCCCTTCAGGCTGAGGCTTATTTTTTGGTTTCCTTTCAGGGCCGAGGTCCTTTACTAAATGATTCACATGAGAGTGTGCACTGCTGGTGGGGCCAGGTTTGTGATCATTGGGTAAGTTCAGAGGGTAAAAAGAGATGTGAAGTTTGTATGGAGGAATACTGAAGTGTCACTTATTTAAGAAGTCATGTTATCTGTTTTGCAAACTGTTTAATATAGGAAGTATAATAAAAATGATAGAAAAGATGGCAGAGGAATAGGACGGGAAGACCACTTTCTCCCTCACAAATTCCTCAAAAGAACATTTCAACGCCGAGCAAACTCCACAAAACAACTTCTGTAGGCTGGCAGAGGACATCGGGCAACCAGAAAAGCAGACCATTGTCTTCAAAAACAGATTTTTAATCTTTGCTCTTAGGGTTTTTGTTGTCAATTTTGTACATTTAAAAACCCAAACTTCACTACCCAAGTTTACCTGAGAGCGAGATTACTGGCTTGACCACTCTCTTCTCCTTTGGACTCTCCTTTTTCTCCACCAGGTGGCCTCTGTCTCTTTTCTCCCCCATCTCTTCTCTATCCAACTCTGTGAATCTCTGTGTGTTCCAGATGGTGGAGAACACCTAAGGAACTGGTTACTGGCAGGATTTGTCTCTCTCCTTCTCATTCCTCTCTCTTATCCTCCTGGTCACCTCTGTCTACTTCCTCCCTCTCCTCTTCCCCGTATAACTCCGTAAATACCTCTGAGCTGTCCAGACTATAGAGCGCACATTAGGAACTGACTACTGGCTAGCTTGCTCTCTCCTCTTTTGATCTCACCGCATCTCATTCCAGTTACCTCTAACGACCCCCTCCATCTTCTCTTCTCCTTGTAACCCAGTGAACCTCTCTGAGTGTCCCTCAATGCGGAGAAACTTTTCATCTTTAACCTAGATGTTTTATCATCGGTGCTGTATAGATGGAGAAGTCTAGAGGCTACTGTAAAAATAAAACTGAAAACCAGAAGCAGGAGGCTTAAATCCAAAGCCTGAAAACATTAGAGAACTCTTGAATTCAGGGAACATTAAGCAATAGGAGCTCAACAAATGCCTTCATACCTACACTGAAACCAAGCTCCACCCAAGGGCCAACAACTTCCAAAACAAGACATACCACTCAAATTCTCCAGCAACACAGGAACACTCCCCTAAGCTTCAATATACAGGCAGCTCAAAATTATTCCAAAACCTTTGATGTCTCATAACCCATTACTGGTCACTCCACTGCACTCCAGAGAGAAGAAACCCAGCTCCACCCACCAGAACTCCAACACAAGCCTCCCTAACCAGGAAACCTTGACAAGCTACTGATAGAACCCCACCCACAGTGAGGAAGCTCCATAATAAAGGGAACTCCACAAATTACCAGAATATAAAAAGGCCACCCCAAACGCAGCAATATAACCAAGATGAAGAGACAGAGGAATACTCAGCAGGTAAAGGAACAGGAGAGTTGCCCACCAAACCAAACAAAAGAGGAAGAAGTAGGGAATCTACCTGAGAAGGAATTCCGAATATTGATAGTGAAAATGATCCAAAATCTTGAAATCAAAATGGAATCACAGATAAATAGCCTAGAGACAAGGATTGAGAAGATGCAAGAAAGGTTTAACAAGGACCTAGAAGAAATAAAAAAGAGTCAAAATATAATGAAAAACGCAATAAATGAGATCAGAAACACTCTGGAGGCAACAAATAGTAGAATAACGGAGGCAGAAGATAGGATTAGTGAAATAGAAGATAGAATGGTAGAATTAAATGAATCAGAGAGGAAACAAGAAAAACGAATTAAAAGAAATGAGGACAATCTCAGAGACCTCCAGGACAATATGAAACGCTCCAACATTCGAATTATAGGAGTCCCAGAAGAAGAAGACAGAAAGAAAGATCATGAGAAAATCCTTGAGGAGATAATAGTTGAAAACTTCCCTAAAATGGGGAAGGAAATAATCACCCAAGTCCAAGAAACACAGAGAGTTCCAAATAGGATAAACCCAAGGTGAAACACCCCAAGACACATATTAATCAAATTAACAAAGATCAAACACAAAGAACAAATATTAAAAGCAGCAAGGGAAAAACAACAAATAACACACAAGGGGATTCCCATAAGGATAACAGCTGATCTTTCAATAGAAACTCTTCAGGCCAGGAGGGAATGGCAAGACATACTTAAAGTGATGAAAGACAATAACCTACAGCCCAGATTACTGTACCCAGCAAGGATCTCATTCAAATACGAAGGAGAAATCAAAAGCTTTACAGACAAGCAAAAGCTGAGAGAATTCAGCACCACCAAACCAGCTCTCCAACAAATTCTAAAGGATATTCTCTAGACAGGAAACACGAAAAGGGTGTATAAACCCGAACCCAAAACAATAAAGTAAATGGTAACTGGACCATACTTATCAATAATTACCTTAAACGTAAATGGGTTGAACGCCCCAACCAAAAGGCAAAGACTGGCCGAATGGATACAAAAACAAGACCCCTCTATATGCTGCTTACAAGAGACCCACCTCAAAACAAGGGACACATACAGACTGAAAGTGAAGGGCTGGAAAAAGATATACCACGCAAATAGAGACCAAAAGAAAGCAGGAGTGGCAATACTCATATCCGATAAAATAGACTTTAAAACAAAGGCTGTGAAAAGAGACAAAGAAGGCCACTACATAATGATCAAAGGATCAATCCAAGAAGAAGATATAACAATTATAAATATATATGCACCCAATATAGGAGCACCGCAATATGTAAGACAAATGCTAACAAGTATGAAAGGGGAAATCAACAATAACACAATAATAGTGGGAGACGTTAATACCCCACTCACACCTATGGACAGATCAACTAAACCAGAAAATTAACAAAGAAACGCAAACTTTAAATGATACATTAGATCAGTTAGACCTAATTGATATCTATAGGACATTTCACCCCAAAACAATGAATTTCACCTTTTTTTCAAGTGCTCATGGAACCTTCTCCAGGATAGATCACATCCTGGGCCATAAATCTAAACTTGATAAATTCAAAAAAATCAAAATCATTCCAAGCATCTTTTCTGACCATAATGCATTAAGATTAGATCTCAATTACAGGAGAAAAACTACTAAAAATTCCAACATATGGAGGTTGAACAACACACTTCTGAATAACCAACAAATCACAGAAGAAATCAAAAAAGAAATCAAAATATGCATAGAAACTAATGAAAATGAAAACACAACAACCCAAAACCTGTGGGACACTATAAAAGCAGTGCTAAGAGGAAAGTTCATAGCAATACAGGCATACCTCAAGAAACAAGAAAAAAGTCAAATAAATAACCTAACTCTACAACTAAAGCAACTAGAAAAGGAAGAATTGGAGAACCCCAGAGTTAGTAGAAGGAAAGAAATCTTAAAAATTAGGGCAGAAATAAATGCTAAAGAAACAAAAGAGACCATAGCAAAAATCAACAAGGCCAAAAGCTGGTTCTTTGAAAGGATAAATAAAATTGACAAACCACTAGCCAGACTCATCAAGAAGCAAAGAGAGAAAAATCAAATCAATAAAATTAGAAATGAAAATGGAGAGATCACAACAGACAACACAGAAATACAAAGGATCATAAGAGACTACTATGAGCAGTTGTATGCCAATAAAATGGACAATGTGGAAGAAATGGACAAATTCTTAGAAAAGTACAATTTTCCAAAACTGAAGCAGGAAGAAATAGAAAATCTTAACAGACCCATCACAAGCACGGAAATTGAAACTGTAATCAGAAATCTTCCAGCAAACAAAAGCCCAGGTCCAGATGGCTTCACAGCTGAATTCTACCAAAAATTTCGAGAAGAGCTAACACCTATCCTACTCAAACTCTTCCAGAAAATTGCAGAGGAAGGTAAACTTCCAAACTCATTCTATGAGGCCACCATCACCCTAATACCAAAACCTGACAAAGATGTCACAAAAAAAGAAAACTACAGGCCAATATCACTGATGAACATAGATGCAAAAATCCTCAACAAAATTCTAGCAATCAGAATCCAACAACACATTAAAAAGATCATACACCATGACCAAGTGGGCTTTATCCCAGGGATGCAAGGATTCTTCAATATCCGCAAATCAATCAATGTAATTCACCACATTAACAAATTGAAAAATAAAAACCATATGATTATCTCAATAGATGCAGAGAAGGCCTTGGACAAAATTCAACATCCATGTATGATAAAAACTCTCCAGAAAGCAGGACTAGAAGGAACATACCTCAACATAATAAAAGCTATATATGACAAACCCACAGCAAACATTATCCTCAATGGTGAAAAATTGAAAGCATTTCCCCTAAAGTCAGGAACAAGACAAGGGTGTCCACTTTCACTGCTACTATTCAACATAGTTCTGGAAGTTTTGGCCACAGCAATCAGAGCAGAAAAAGAAATAAAAGGAATCCAAATTGGAAAAGAAGAAGTAAAACTCTCACTGTTTGCAGACGACATGATCCTCTACATGGAAAACCCTAAAGACTCCACCAGAAAATTACTAGAGCTCATCAATGAATATAGTAAAGTTGCAGGATATAAAATCAACACACAGAAATCCCTTGCATTCCTATACACTAATAATGAGAAAGTAGAAAAAGAAATTAAGGAAACAATTCCATTCACCATTGCAACGAAAAGAATAAAATACTTAGGAATATATCTACCCAAAGAAACTAAAGACCTATATATAGAAAACTATAAAACACTGATGAAAGAAATCAAAGAGGACACTAATAGATGGAGAAATATACCATGTTCATGGATCGGAAGAATCAATATAGTGAAAATGAGTATACTACCCAAAGCAATTTACAAATTCAATGCAATCCCTATCAAGCTACCAGCCATATTTTTCACAGAACTAGAACAAATAATTTCAAGATTTGTATGGAAATACAAAAAACCTCGAATTGCCAAAGCAATCTTGAGAAAGAAGAATGGAACTGGAGGAATCAACTTGCCTGACTTCAGGCTCTACTACAAAGCCACAGTCATCAAAACAGTATGGTACTGGCACAAAGACAGACATATAGATCAATGGAACAAAATAGAAAGCCCAGAGATAAATCCACACACATATGGACACCTTATCTTTGACAAAGGAGGCAAGAATATACAATGGAGTAAAGACAATCTCTTTAACAAGTGGTGCTGGGAAAACTGGTCAACCACTTGTAAAAGAATGAAACTAGATCACTTTCTAACACCGCACACAAAAATAAACTCAAAATGGATTAAAGATCTAAATGTAAGACCAGAAACTATAAGACTCCTAGAGGAGAACATAGGCAAAACACTCTCAGACATAAATCACAGCAGGATCCTCTATGATCCACCTCCCAGAATTCTGGAAATAAAAGCAAAAATAAACAAATGGGATCTAATTAAAATTAAAAGCTTCTGCACAACAAAGGAAACTATAAGCAAGGTGAAAAGACAGCCTTCTGAATGGGAGAAAATAATAGCAAATGAAGCAACTGACAAACAACTAATCTCAAAAATATACAAGCAACTTATGCAGCTCAATTCCAGAAAAATAAACGACCCAATCAAAAAATGGGCCAAAGAACTAAATAGACATTTCTCCAAAGAAGACATACAGATGGCTAACAAACACATGAAAAGATGCTCAACATCACTCATTATCAGAGAAATGCAAATCAAAACCACAATGAGGTACCACTTCACACCAGTCAGAATGGCAGCGATCCAAAAATCTGCAAGCAATAAATGCTGGAGAGGGTGTGGAGAAAAGGGAACCCTCCTACACTGTTGGTGGGAATGCAAACTAGTACAGCCACTATGGAGAACAGTGTGGAAATTCCTTAAAAAATTGCAAATAGAACTACCTTTTGACCCAGCAATCCCACTGCTGGGCATACACACCGAGGAAACCAGAATTGAAAGAGGCACATGTACCCCAATGTTCATCGCAGCACTGTTTATAATAGCCAGGACATGGAAACAACCTAGATGTCCATCAGCAGATGACTGGATAAGAAAGCAGTGGTACATATACACAATGGAGTATTACTCAGCCGTTAAAAAGAATTCATTTGAATCGGTTCTGTTGAGATGGATGAAACTGGAGCCGATTATACAGAGTGAAGTAAGCCCGAAAGAAAAACACCAATACAGTATACTAACACATATATATGGAATCTAGAAAGATGGCAATGACGACCCTGTATGCAAGACAGGAAAAAAGACACAGCTGTGTATAACGGACTTTTGGACTCAGAGGGAGAGGGAGAGGGTGGGATGATTTTGGAGAATGGCATTCTATCGTGTATACTATCATGTAAGAATTGAATCGCCAGTCCATGTCTGATGCAGGATACAGCATGCTTGGGGTTGGTGCATGGGGATGACCCACTGAGATGTTATGGGGAGGGAGGTGGGAGGGGGGTTCATGTTTGGGAACGCATGTAAGAATTAAAGATTTTAAAATTAAAAAAGAACAAAAGAAAAAAAATAAAAAATAAAAAGAACAACAACAAAAAAAGATAGATTACTTAATTTGAAACTTTAAAAATATATTGTGAATAAAATTAAAATTGTGTTAGATTGTAAAGCCTTGTGATTTTTCTAACAGTTTAAAAATATTAAAATCTCTTTTATATGCTGTCTTTAAAATGATAAGATCAGAAGACAGAATAAACTATTTGAATAGAAAATCATGAATGAGGAAGTTCAAATATCAATAAATGCATACAGTATGCTCAAATTTACTATAATCCAGAAAATGCAAATGAGCATAACAACTACTGCTTTGACCGATCAGGTTACAAAAAAAATTGAGATACATTCACTTCTGGCAAGATGGTTGGAAAGAAGCACTCTCATATTTTCTTTCCTTTAATAATATTTTTTTTAGTTCTTTGGGAAAACAATTTGATAGTACCTATTAAAAACATTCATGAGTTTATTAATAAGTCTGGCAATCTAGAGCATTGATATAAAATATTTGGTAAGAGTACATTAAACAGGCATATCAATGGCTTTATGACTGGTAGCAGTGAAACATTTTAGAGAACATTCTGGATTTAATTTCAGTTGTTAATTGGACTTAATTTTAATTTGAGAATATGAATTTAGCATTTTTGGGCTTTTGTTGTTGCTTAGTCTCTAAGTTGTGTGTGACTCTTTGTGACTCTATGGATTGTAGCCCGCCGCCAGGCTCCTCTGTCCATCGGATTCTCCAGGTCAGAATACTGGAGTGAGTTGCTGTTTCCTTCTCCAGATCTTTCTGACTCAGTGATTGAACCTGGGTCTCTTGCATTTCAGGCAGCTTCCTTACCATCTGAGCCACAGGGAAGCCCATTTTTGTGCTACATATTGTAAACATAACCTCACTTTCCATCTATAATTCTTTTGTTCCTTCTTACTTGTGTTATTATTTATCAGGCTTTATCACCTAGAAAGTGAAGAGGAACTAAAAAGCCTCTTGATGAAAGTAAAAGAGGAGAGTGAAAAAGTTGGCTTAAAGCTCAACACTCAGAAGGCGAAGATCATGGCATCTGGTCCCACCACTTCATGGCAAATAGATGGGGAAACAGTGGAAAGTGTCAGACTTTATTTTTTTGGGCTCCAAAATCACTGCAGATGGTGACTGCAGCCATGAAATTAAAAGACGCTTACTCCTTGGAAGGAAAGTTACGACCAACCTAGATAGCATATTCAAAAGCAGAGATATTACTTTGCCAACAAAGGTCCATCTAGTCAAGGCTATGGTTTTTCCTGTGGTCATGAATGGATGTGAGAGTTGAACTGTGAAGAAAGCTGAGTGCTGAAGAATTGATGCTTTTGAAGTGTGGTGTTGGAGAAGACTCTGGAGAGTCCCTTGGACTGCAAGGAGATCCAACCAGTCCACTCTGAAGGAGATCAGTCCTGGGTGTTCTTTGGAAGGACTGATGCTAAAGCTGAAACTCCAATACTTTGGCCACCTCATGCGAAGAACTGACTTGCTAGAAAAGACCTTGATGGTGGGAAAGATTGAAGGCAGGAGGAGAAGGGGACGACAGAGGATGAGATGGTTGAATGGCATCACTGACTTAATGGACATGAGTTTGAGCAAGCTCTGGGAGTTGGTGATGACAGGGAGGCCTGGTGTGCTGCAGTCCATGGGCTGCAAAGAGTCGGAGATGACTGAGCGACAACTGAACTTAATTGATGTTACTTTCAGATGTAGCACATAGTGAATTCACATTTTTATAAATTATACTGCATTTATAGTTATAAAACATTGGCCTTATTCCCCATGCTGTACACAATTTATCTTTTAGTTTAACTATTTTTTAGTTAGTAGTTTGAACCTCCTAATTTAAACCTCTTAATTAAACCTCCTAATTCCCTGCTCCAGTATTGCCCCACCTCATCTCATTCCATTTCTGAACTTTTAGCCTATGGTTTGTTCTCTTTATGTGGGAGTCTGATTCCTTTTTGTATAATGACTACTTTTTTCATTTTTAGGTTGCACATGAACGTGATAACACAGTATTTGGCTTTCTCTGTCTTACTAAACATAATGCCCTCCAGATCCATTTATATTGTTGCAAATTGCAAAATTTCCTTATTTTTATGGCTGAGTCATATTCCATTGCACATATACACCATATCATCTTTATCCATTCATCTGTTAGTGAACACTTAGGTTGCTTCTTTGTATAGATTTGGTATCAGGGTGATACTGGCCTCACAATGGTTCATAAATGTTCCTTTCTATGAAATTTTTTGGAATACTTTAATAAGACTAGGTATTAACTCTTTATTTTCAGTAGAATTCTCCTGTGAAACCATTTGGTCCTGACCTTTTTTTTGGTGTGGGGGGGGGCTTGTTTTGTGATGTATTGAACTTCATTACAGGTAATTGGTCTGTTCATATATTCTACTCCTTATTTCATTATTGGAAGCTCATACATTTCAAGAATTTGGTCCATTTCTTCTAGGTTGTCTTACTGGTGTACAGTTGTTCATGGTAACCTTCTAGGACCCTTTATATTTCTATGATGTTGGCTGTAACTTCTCCCTTTTAATTTATACTTTTATTGATTAGGGCCGACTCTTCGGAGTTTTTTGTTTGTCATCTTTTGTTTTAGATGAGTCTAACAGAAGATTTTCTATTATTTATATCTTCAAAGAAAAGGCTCTTGTTTTCATTGATCTCTATCATTTTCAGTTCAGTTCAGTTCAGTTCAGTCGCTCAGTCGTGTCCGACTCCTTGCGACCCCATCAATCGCAGCACGCCAGGCCTCCGTGTCCATCACCAACTCCCGGAACTCACTCAGACTCACGTCCATCGAGTCAGTGATGCCATCCAGCCATCTCATCCTCTGTCGTCCCCTTCTCCTCCTGTCCCCAATCCCTCCCAGCATCAGGGTCTTTTCCAATGAGTCAACTCTTCGCATGAGGTGGCCAAAGTACTGGAGTTTCACTAGCCCCCATTTCGTTTATTAATGCTCTGATTTATATGATTTCTTTCCTTCTACTCAATTTGGGTTTTGTTTATTCTTATTTCTCTAAGCCCTTTAACTGTAAGTTTAGGTTATGTGAAAGTGAAAAGCTATCAGGGTTTCCCTGATAGCTCAGTTGGTAAAGAATCCGCCTGCAATGCAGGAGACCCCAGTTCAATTCCTGGGTTGGGAAGATCCTTTGGAGAAGGGATAGGCTACCCACTCCAATATTCTTGGGCTTTCCTTGTGGCTCAGGTAGTAAAGAATCCACCTGCAGGGTGGGAGATCTGGGTTCAAACCCTGGGTTGGGAAGATCCCCTGGAGGAGGACATGGTAATCCACTCCAGTATTCTTGCCTAGAGAATCCCCACAGACAGAGGAGCCTGGTGGGCTCCATGGGGTTGCAAAGGTTTGGACACGACTGAGCAACTAAGCATATTAGGTTATGTATTTGAGACTTTCCTCTTAGAGCTGCTTCTGTTGTATTCCAGAGATTTTGGATTGTTGTGTTTTCATTTCCTTTGTCTCCAGGTATTTTTTCATTTCTTCAATTTCTTCAATGGATCACTGATTATTAGTAACATGTTATTTCACCTCCACATATGTGTGTTGTTTGCATTTTTTTCTTCTTCTTCTTGATTTATAGTTTCACAGCTTGAGGTGGCAAAAGATTCTTGGTATCATTTCAATTTTACAAGATTTACTAAGGCTAGCATATGATCAGTCCTGGAGACTATTCCATGTACACTTGAATGTGTGCTCTACTGCTCTTGGATGGACATTTCTATGTTTATCTATTATATCCCCCTTGTCTAATGTGTCATTCATTGTCTCTTTTATGAAACATCTTCAGTGATATAAGTGACACATTAGAGGCCCCTACTATTAATGAGTTACTATCACTTTCTCTATGTTGTTAATATTTGCTGTGTCTGTTTAAGTGGTCTTATTTCAGGTGCATTTATCTTTTCAGTTTTTTTTATCTTTTTGGATTGACCCCTTGGTCATCATGTAATGTCCTTCGTTATCTCTGTTAACAGTGTCTATTTTGGAGTCCATTTTTCTGATATAACTATTGATACCCAGTCTTTATTTTTATTTTTATGTTTTGTGCATGGAGTATCTTTCTTCATCACCTCCCTTTTGGCCTGTGCTTGTCTTTGGGTCTGAAGTGAGTCTCCCATTGCAGCATATATATGCGTCTTGTTTCTGTATCAGTTCATTTACTATGTCTATAAATGTTGTTGTTATTGTTGTTCAGTCCCTAAGTCGTGTCTGCCTTTTTGTGATCCCATCGACTGCAGTATGCAAGGCTTTCCTTTTCTTCATTATCACCAAGAGTTTTTTCAAACTCATGTCCACTGAGTCAATGATGGCATCCAACCATTTCATCCTCAGTTATCCCCATCTCCTCCTGCCCTCAGTGTTTCCCAGCATCATGGTCTTTTCCATGAGTTGGCTCTTTGCATCAAGTGGCCAAAATATTGGAGCTTCAACTTCAGTATCAATGAATATTCAGGGCCAGTTTCCTTTAGGATTGACTGGTTTGATCTCCTTGCAGTCCAAGGGACTCTCAAGAGTCTTTCCAACACCACAGTTCAAAAGCATCAATGCTTCAGCACTCAGCCTTCTTTATGGTCCAAATTCCTCATCCATACGTGACTCTTAGAAAACCATAGCTTTGACTATGTAGACCTTTGTCAGCAAATTGGTGTCTCTGCTTTTTAATGCACTGTTTAGGTTTATCATGGCTTTCCTTCCAAGGAGGAAGCATCTTTTAATTTCATGGCTGAAGTCACCATACACAGTGATTTTGGAGCCCACAAAAGTAAAGTCTATCACTGCTTCCACGTTTCCCCCCATCTCTTTGCCATGAAGAGATGGTACCGAATGCCATGACCTTTGTTTCTTGATTGTTGACTTTTAAGCCATATTTTTCACTTTCTTCTTTCAGCTTCATCAAGAGGCTTTTTAGTTCCTCTTTTCTTTCTGCCATTAGACTAGTATCCTCTGCATATCTGAGGTTGTTGATATTTATCCTGGCAATCTTTATTCCAACTTTTGATTATTCCAGCATGGCATTTCGCATGATGTATTCTGCATAGAAGTTAAATAAGCAAGGTAACAATATACAGCCTTGAAGTAATCCTTTCCCAATTTTGAACCAATCCTTTGTTCCATGTCCCATTCTCACTGTTGCTTTTGACCCTCATTTTCTCAGGGAACAGGTAAGGTGATCTGGTATTCCCATCTCTTTAAGAATTTTCCACAGTTTGCTGTGATCCACACAAAGGCTTTAGCGTAGTCAATGAAGCAGAAGTCGGTATTTTTCTGGAATTCCAATGAATGTTGTCAGTTTGATCTCTGGTTCCTCTGCCTTTTCTAAATCCAGCTTGTTCATCAGGAAGCTCTCAGTTCACATACTGCTGAGCATTACCTTGCTAGCATGAAATGAGTGCAATTGTACAATAGCTTGAGCATTGCTTAGCATTTCCCTTCTTTGGGAATGTAATGAAAACTGACCTTTTCCCTATCTTTTAATAGGAGCATTTAATCCAGTGATTTACAGTAATGATTGTTATGTATGTGTTTACTGCCATTTTATAGTTGTTTGAGGGTTATTTTTGTAGTTCTTTTTTTCTTTTTCTTTTGTTCTCTTCTTTTGTGACTTGATCGTCAGTGTGTATTTGGATTCTTTTTTGTTCTCTCTGTGTGTATGTAGATTTTCAGATCTTGGTCCCCTTGTGTTTTACAGGTGGGCTGCCGTCTATGGGGTCACACAGAGTCGGACACGAGTGATGTGACGTAGCAGTAGCAGCAACAGCAGGAGCCCATCTATATGTAATTAGCTTAAGTTGCTGATCTCTTCATTTGAAACACATCTTAAAATCCTGCACTGTGACTCTCCTCTCAGCATCATGGTTTTTGACATGATATTTTACATCTGCTTTGCATGTGCCTTAACTGCTTGATGTGCACACAGATGATTCTACTGCCTTTGTCTTTTACTCTTCCTACTAACTTTATATGTGGTTGATTTGCTATCTATATTATATACTTATCATTACCAATGTACTCTTCCTCTCTTAATTTTCATGTTTCTATTTGTGGCCTTTTCTTTTTCTCTTAGACAAGCCTCTTTAACACTTCTTATACAGCTGGTTTGGAGATTCTGGACTCTTTTGTCTGTAAAACTTTTCAGCCATCCATAAAATCTTAATGGGAGCTTTGCTATGTAGAGTATTCATAATTGTATGTTTTTCCTTTTTTTCAGTTTTTATTTTTTAATTTTTATTCTTTAAATTTTTTAGTTTTATATATTTATTTTTAAAATTTTCATGGAGCCTGATTACTTTACAATACTGTGGTGGTTTTTGGCATACGTTCACATGAATCAGCCATGGGTGTACATGTGTTCCCCATCCAGACCCTCTCTCCCAACTCCTTCCCCATCCCATGTCTCAGGGTCATCCCAGTGCAGCAGCCCTGAACACCCTGCCTCATTCATTGAACCTGGACTGGCCATCTATTTCACATATGATAATATGCATGTTTCAATGCTATTCTTTCAAATCATCCCACCCTCGCCTTCTCCCACAGAGTCCAACAGTCTGATCTTTACATCTGTGTCTCTTTTGCTATCTCGCATATAGGGTCATCATTACCATTTTTCTACGTTCCATGTATATGCATTAATATACTGTATTGATGTTTTTCTTTCTGACTTACTTCGCTCTGTGTAATAGGCTCCAGTTTCATCCACCTCATTAGAATGGATTCAAATGCATTCTTTTGAATGGCTGAGTAATATTCCTTTGTATATGTACCACAGCTTTCTTATCCATTCATCTGCTAATGGATATCTAGGTTGCTTCCATGTCCTGGCTATTATAAATAGTGTTGTAATGAACATCGGGGTACATGTGTCTCTTTTAATTCTGGTTTCCTTGATGTGTATGCCCAGCAGTGGGGTTGCTGGGTCCTATGGCAGTTCTATTTTCAGCTTTTTAAGGAATCTCAACAGTGTTCTCCATAGTGGCTGTACTAGTTTGCATTCCCATCAACAGTGTAAGAGGGTTCCTTTTCCTCCACCCTCTCTCCAGCATTTATTGTTTGTAGACTTTTTGATAGCAGCCATTCTGACTGGCATGAGATGGAACCTCATTGTGGTTTTGATTTGCATTTCTCTGATAATGAGTGATGTTGAGCATCTTTTCATGTGTTTGTTAGCCATTTGTATACCTTCTTTGGGGAAATGTCTGTTTAGTTCTTTGGCCCATTTTTTGATTGGGTTGCTTATTTTTCTGGAATTGAGCTGCAGGAGCTGCTTGTATATTTTTGAGATTAATCCTTTGTCAATTGCTTCATTCGCTATTATTTTCTCCCATTCTGAAGACTGTCTTTTCACCTTTCTTATAGTTTCCTTCATTGTGCAAAAGCTTTTAAGTTTAATAAGGCCCCAATTGTTTATTTTTGCTTTTATTTCCAACTACTCTGGGAGGTGGGTCATAGAGGATCCTGCTGTGATTTATGTTGGAGAGTGTTTTGCCTATGTTTTCCTCTAGGAATTTTATGGTTTCTGGTCTTACATTTAGATCTTTAATCCATTTTGAGTTTATTTTTGTGTATGGTGTTAGAATGTGTTCTAGTTTCATTCTTTTACAAATGGTTGACCAGTTTTCCCAGCACCACTTGTTAAAGAGATTGTCTTTTCTCCATTGTATATTCTTGCCTCCTTTGTCAAAGATAAGGTGTCCATGGGTGCGTGGGTTTATCTCTGGGCTTTCTATTTTTTTTCCATTGATCTATGTTTCTGTCTTTGTGTCAGTACCATACTGTCTTGATGACTGTGGCTTTGTAATATAGCCTGAAGTCAGGCAGGTTGATTCTTCCAGTTCCATTCTTCTTTCTCAAGATTGCTTTGGCTATTCGAAGTTTTTTGTATTTCCATACAAATTGTGAAATTATTTGTTCTAATTCTCTGAAAATACTGATGGTAGCTTGAGAGGGATTGCATTGAATCTATAGATTGCTTTGGGTAGTATACTCATTTTCACTATATTGATTCTTCTGATCCATGAACATAGTATATTTCTCCATCTATTTGTGTCATCTTTGATTTCTTTCATTAGTGTTTTATAGTTTTCTAGGTCTTTTGTTTCTTTAAGTAGATTTATGCCTAAGTATTTTATTCTCTTCGTTGCAGTGGTGAATGGAATTGTTTCCTTAATTTCTCTCTCTGTTTTCTCATTGTTAGTGTATAGGAATGCAAGGGATTTCTGTGTGTTAATTTTCTATCCTGCAACTTTACTGTATTCATTAATTAGCTCTAGTAATTTTCTGGTGGAATCTTCAGGGTTTTCTATGTAGAGGATCATGTCATCTGCAAACAGTGAGAGTTTTAATTCTTCCTTTCCAATCTGGATTCCTTTTATTTCTTTTTCTGCTCTGATTGCTGTGGACAAAACTTCCAAAATTATGTTGAATAGTAGTGGTGAGAGTGGGCATCCTTGTCTTGTTTCCTAACTTTAGCGGAAATGGTTTTAATTTTTCACCATTGAGGATAATGTTTGCTGTGGGTTTATCATATATGGCTTTTATTATGTTGAGGTATGTTCCTTCTATGCTTGCTTTCTGGAGGGTTTTTGTCATAAATGGATGTTGAATTTTGTCAAAGGCTTTCTCTGCATCTACTGAGATAATCATATGGTTTTTATCTTTCAATTTGTTAATGTGGTGTATTACATTGATTAATCTGTGGATACTGAAGAATCCTTGCATCCCTAGGATAAAGCCCACTTGGGCATGATGTATGATCTTTTTAATATGTTGTTGGATTCTGTTTGCTAGAATTTTGTTAAGAATTTTTGCGTCTATGTTCATCAGTGATATCGGCCTGTAGTTTTTTTTGTGTGTGTGTGGTATCTTTGTCTGGTTTTGATATTAAGAATGAGTTTGGAAGTTTACCTTCCTCTGCAATTTTCTGGAAGAGTTTCAGTAGGATAGGTTTTAGCCCTGCTCTAATTTTTTGGTAAAATTCATCTATGAAGCCATCTGGTCCTGAGCTTTTGTTTGTTGGAAGATTTCTGATTACAGTTTCAGTTTCTGTGCTTGTGATGGGTCTGCTAAGATTTTCTATTTCTTCCTGGTTCAGTTTTGGAAAGTTATACCTTCTAAGAATTTGTCCATTTCTTCCAATTGTCCATTTTATTGGCGTATAGTTGCTGATAGTAGTCTCTTATGATCCATTGTATTTCTGTGTGGTCTGTTGTGATTTCCCCATTTTCATTTCTAATTTTGTTGATATGATTCTTCTCCCTTTGTTTCTTGATGAGTCTGGTTAATGGTTTATCTATTTTATTTATCTTCTTGAAGAACCAGCTTTTAGCTTTGTTGATTTTTGCTATGGTCTCTTTTGTTTCTTTTGCATTTATCTCTGCCCTAATTTTTGTGATTTCTTTCCTTCTACTAACCCTGGGGTTCTTCATTTCTTCCTTTCCTAGTTGCTTTAGGTGTAGAGTTAGGTTATTTATTTGATTTCTCTCCTGTTTCTTGAGGTAGGCTTGTATTGCTATGAACCTTCCCCTTAGCACTGCTTTTAC